>NC_056728.1:732806096-733163596 GCF_019279795.1 Protopterus annectens
GACTGCAACATTTATCCAACTGCACAAGGGCAGGCCATCCAGAGAAGTAACTATCAACCCATAAATCTGACTAGTCTAATATGTTAAGCCATGGAAAGAATAATCACGGATATGTTAGATGATGATATAGTAAACCAACAAACACTAAATCTAGTTCAGTTTCATTTCATCAAGGGCAATTCATGACTTCTTCGAGAAGGTCACCAAAGCAATGGATGAGGGCAAGATGCTGCACGTTGCCTATCTCAACTTGGCCAAGGTATTTGACACAATAACCCACTTGGGTATTGCAGATAAGCTTACCAAATAATAGGTATTAACCCCACGTCACCCGCAGAATACCCAGCTGGGTCACAGACAGGACCCAAGAAGTTACAATAGGGAAATCTATTTATTCTACTTCCACAAAAAGGATGGTCACTAGTGGAGTTCCTTAGAGCTCAGTGCTGGGGCTGCTACTGTTTGGCATCTACTTCACTAATGTCAGAGGCCTTTGATTCTCCAAGTTCCCAGATGACTGCAAATTAGGTACAGTCATTGGATACCCCAAGACACAATTACCCTCCAAGCAGGCCTGACACTAACTAATTACTGGTGCCCAAGTCATGGTCTTAAACAGTATGATCTGATGCTGTCTGTGTCATTATTCATCATAAAAGGGTCTTGGATCCAACCTCAGATCTGAGTCAGCAACTCTCAGACAGACCCAGAGCTCAAGCTTCTCCCCTTCCCATAATCCCCTGCTACTTTCTAACCCTTAAAATGTTTCGGATGTGATCTCAGAGCTCAGGCTAGCTGTTCAGATAAGTGCTTTCCTTTTTGGGGGCTTTTTTTGATAAGTAGTTTTTTTTTAATCTAATCTTAGTAGTGAAGTGTAATTACCTCCCCTCTCATTCATTAAACTTGTTATTTAGATAGGATTCCCTTCCCTTTGTGCTGTTTTCCCATTTCCTGCCCTTTTTCATTAGGGTAGTTAGAAAAAGAGTTATAAGTTATAAGTTCTACTTAAGGGTATATCTGTTTTTCCTTTTGCCTATCTATAGTGTTTATAGCTGGTGCATATGTGTTTGTGTGTGTGTGTGTGTATCGTACTGGCATGGCTGATAGACGCTCTGGGTTTAAGAGATGCTCCTAGTGTGGTTGGAAGATGCCATGTTCCAATTCGCACAAGGAGTGTCTCTATTGTTTAGGGTTGGCACACCTAGAGGTTGAATGAGTCATTTGTGCCACATTCAACCCCAGAGCCCTTGTATAGTGCCGCAATAAGCTCCTTCTAAAGGGCTTGGCTAAGGGTGGTCCTCTGCACTTGGACACCCCTTCGAAGCCCTCACAGGAATCTAAAAAAAAGGCTTCCTCCTCCTCCCTCAGGGGGTGCTATTCTTCTTCCTCTCATTCTAAAAAGCTGAGGCACTTGGATTGCAGATCCCCAGATCAGAGTCCAGTCTGTTTGGCTGTGGATCCAGGATCTGCCATTCCAAGAACCAAAGCATCCTGGGAGCAGAGGCCTTTGGATCTGAGCAGGTGCAAGCCATCCATGGATTCAGCCAGTTTGTTGGCTCCAACCAGCATGCTGTCCAAGCCCTCGGATCCAACTAGGCTTTCTGATCCGACAGTTTTATCGGATCCCATTATAATTGAAAGTTCCCCCTCTCAGTCCTCCAGGAAGTTGGATCTTAACCCATCAGAGTAAATCCCCTTCCTGGGACCATAGGGCTATAGGATCCAGAGTTGGGTCCCCCTGCAAGATCAGGTCACTCATCAGTCTCATTCAGATTCTCCAGAAGTCTCCTTCCCTCTGACATGGATAGGATGATGAGGAGCTTCCTCAAGGCTCAAATTGAGTTGGGCTTGCTACCATCCCCTGCCAGGTGACTAAGGGGACCCTCCCCATCTACAAGACTCCAGTTTCCTCTTCCAATCCAACAGGCTTTGGAGTGTCAGGAACAGGGGATTTCCAGTGAGAGGCCAACAGTGTCAGGTATACCCCTCTTCTCTACACTGTCAGGGTTCCTGGCTGGCTCTGTTCCATTGCCTTCGGATCAGGGCGTGCCTAGCCTGTGGGGGGTAGGTGAGAGTTCATTGGAGGTGGGTTCGGGTACGAATTGTTTTGACCATTCCCTTCCCCTGGGAACTTCACCACTGGACAGCTTAGGGCCGATATCATCAGGGGGCTTCAGTACTGGGTTGGGGTCCCTTCTCTCTTCCCAGGTGGCCCTGGCCATGAGGAGGAGGCATGAGCTTCGTCCAGCCCATTGGCCTTCTGGTCGGTAGAGAGGATCCTCTCCAGTTTGGCAGTTACATCTCCATCTTCTCTAGGTCCTCCCCAACCTTTCTCAGGTTTGGGTGCTGAGGCCTCATCATCTGTCCAGGGTCGGCCCTCCTGCGAGCACCTTCAGGCTGGCACTGCCCCACTTAGGGTACTGTCTCTTCTGAGTCCTCTTCTGAGCCCACCATGGAGGAATCCCCTCAAAAGAGAACGTATACAAGGAGACACTTGAACTCCCTCAGAGAGTCCCTAACTGAAGACACAGATTTTGAGGAGGGTGATGGGTCCCCCCAGACTTCCGCCTGAGGAAGTGTCCTTCAGGGACATCCTCAAAGTTCTCAAGCAAAGAGGTGGTTGGTCTTCCCCAACTCCATCTTTGGAGGAGTCCATGTTCCTGAAAGCCTTCAGGATGGGCCAATCTTCTACCTGGGTTCCCCCCATGCTGATGAGCTTGTTGACCTTATCGCCAGCAGGTCTTGGAAGGAGCTGCACCCAGTGGAACCTGTACCCAAAAAAGCTGACAAATTCCTCAGTCCTCCCAAGGCTAGAACATTTTGGAGCAAAGGTGTCCCTGTCAATGCCATTTTGGTAACCACTGCTACTAAGGAGCTGGCTGAGCAAAGTTCCTCTGTCCATCCACCAAACAAGGAGTCCCTGGCGATCGACCACTTTGGAAAGCATGTATTTGCCTCCGCTATTTTCAGACTGAGAGCAACTAATTATTTGGCCCATTTTACCCAGCTTCAGAGGAATTTGGCTTCAGAGCTTACCACTTCCCTGATAGAGCTGTTGTTTTCAAAGAGTCTCAAACTGGTCACTCCATGGCTGTATACTCTGACTTCCTTGGCTAATACTTTGATGAAGTCGATCTCTAATTTGGCAGAGGCCACCTCTTGAGCGGCAGGCACTGGTATTGCCATTCAATGGCACACCTGGCTTCACCTTTGTGGGTTTGCGGAACACTTTAAGACATCATTCACTAACACCCCCTTTGACAGTTCCATCTTGTTTGGACCATCCATTAAGGATACCTTAACCCACAGTGAGCAAGAAGGCAGACTCTTTCCACAGTAGTGATCCGGTTTTGTACCCTCCAATGGTCCTTTTGTAAGACCCAGAGGGAAAGTAAGAAACTTTGGTTCCAGAGGGTTCAGTCTTCCTTTCAGGACGCTCCCCAGGAATCCTGTTCTGCAAGCCAGGGCAGGTGATTCAATGGCAGACATCACCCCAGGGGCAGAGGAGGTCCACAGAATCAGGATTCCAGGAACCCTTCTCGGAGAAGCCCTTTCAGCATTCATGAAATGCTGCTCAATGCCCTGGAGGAAGTTGGGGTCAACCCTGCCTTCACCCACTACCCTGGACAAGTCTCATCTCCGATCAGTGGGTGCTAAAAATTAAAATTATTTCCAGGGGTTACTCCATCTCCATTTCCTATTCTCAGCCTCCTTCAATTCAAAAATTTCTCCCGGACATTCCACCCCACCAAAGGGAGTTGGTCTATCTCGAGGTTCAAGACCTTCTTCAGAAAAGAGCAATCCAAGAGGTCCCAACAAGACAACAAGGGTCCTGAACTTATTCTCACTTCTTTTTGGTGCTGAAGAAGATCAGGGACCTGCATCCAATTTTGGACCTCAGCAAGCTAAATCTATCGGTCAAAAAGTCCAAGTTCTGGATAGTCATTGTTCAGTCCATTCTGCCTCTCTTGTGCAAGGACAATTGAATGTGCTCAGTGGATCTCAATGATGTGTACTATCATATAAAGATCGCTAGATCCTCAGGCTCAGTTAGGGGCCAATCATTAACAGTTCAAAGCCCTGCCCTTTGGACTCATCACAGCCCCCCCCCCCGGATATTTACCAAATGCATGGCAGTGGTGGCAGCTCATCTCCAGCTGCAAGGTTTCCAGGTCTTTCTGACAATTCGCTCCTCACAGGTCCCACAAGGCATCGATTATCTATGACCACCAGGTATATCCTCAGTCTTAATCAACATCTAGGCATCACTGGGAATCTGTCCAAGACCAGTCTTGCTGTGTGCCAAAACCTGGAATTCATTGGGGTTCAGCTGGACATGGTATCAGAAGCTGCAGCACTGCCTCCCCACAGGATTCAACTCATTCAAAGTCAGGTCTCTCTTTTGCTGGAGTTAGCATCCCTGTCGGTTCATTTGATTCTCCAAGTGTTAGGTTCAGTGGGAGCTGCCATTCATGTGGTTCCCCTCACCAGATATCACATGTGAGTTCTTCAGTGGATCCTGGCAGTCCAGTGGTCCATTCTGGTTCAACCCATGTCCATGATGATAAAGGTAACTCAGGTGTGCAAGAATCATCTCACTTGGTGGCTTCAGATTCAGGATCTAATTTTAGGCAAGCCATTTTGTCTTCCCCCGCCCAAGGCTACAGTGACCACAAAGACCTCCTTGTTGGGGTGGGGGGGCATTTTCAAGTCAGGACAGTTAAAGGCACATGGTCCCCCACAGAGACCAGATTGCACACAAACGTCCTGGAGATGAGAGCAGTCCTTCTAAAGTTGCAAGCCTTTCAGGAGTGCCACCCTCTGGGGACCATATCAATTCAAATAGACAGCATGGCAGTGGTATGGTATGTCAACAAGCAGGGGGGGACACGGTCTTATCCCCTTTGCAGAGGGGCCATTACAGTGTGGGAATGGGCAGTGTCTTCCAGGAGCTTTCTTCTTGCAACTTATATACCCAGAAGTTCCAACGTGCTGGCCGGCAAACTCAGCAGGTCAATATTGAGTCCCAACAAGTGGTCCCTGAATCCATCAGTGGTAAGACGAATATTCGGCCATTGGGGTCAACCATGCTGTGATCATTATCTCGGCTTCTCAAAAGTATCTACAAAGAAGATATATTCTAGTAAATGGAAAAGGTTTTATGTTTGGGCTAGACAACATAATCTAGATCCCTTTTCGGCCCCTATTCCTGACATTTTACTCTTCTTATCTTCCCTTTTTCAGGATGGGGCGAGTTTATATACAATTAAGCTCCAGTTAGCAGCCATTTCTAATTTTCATCTGATCAAGGAGCCTAGCTTTTCTTCTAAGCTGTGCAAAGCCTTTGTGAAAGGAGTTTTCCTTCTTAGACCTCCTATTAAAGATTCATCCCCTCTTCTGAACCAGCTGCTTCTTGTGATATTAAATTCCTTGCTTGGAAGGTGGCCTTTTTAGTGGTTGTTACCCCTGCCAAAAGGGTCTTGGAACTTCAAGCTCTAAGCATTAACCCTCCGTTCATAGGTAGGTACTAGGCTCTCGGCCCAAGAACCTAAGTAAGCCTAGCCAACAAGGTTCCCTGGCTTACGCCACCCAAGAAGTTAATTTCCTGTGCCCCTGTCAAACAGAGCCACAGAAGTGATCACCAGGGTATATTTCCTATTTCCCATCCACTCATCAAGATTTTTCTTGAAAAGTGCTAATGAGGAACTTTGCTTGACATAGATGGGTAGCTTGTTCCAGAGTGTAGGAATTCTCTGGGACAGGAATCTATCCCTCCAGCATGTCCTGTTTATTGTGGCGATAAGGAGTAGTTCCCCAGAGCATGTAGCTTGGAGGGATTGGGATTTCTTAAGGTGTAGCATGTCCGACAGCTCTGGGTGTAACATAGCTTTATATGTTAGGCAGAGATCTCCTCGGAGTAGGCGATATGCTACAGAGTAAAGCTGGAGTTTTTTGAGACGGCCAGTGTAGGGCATCTGTTTGAAGCCAGTAATCCTCTTTGTGAGGTACTTCTGTGACCTTTCCAGCTGCTGCAGATGTCTTGTGGGGTACATTCCAAAAGGGGCATTGTACTCTATAATGGGTCTAATGAGTGCTGAGTAGAGGGGAACAATGACCTCTTTTTTCCTGGATGAGAACCCTTTTGTGATGTGGTGTAACACATAGAAGGATTTCCTGACTACTGTGGCAATGTGATTATCAAAGGAGAGACTACTGTCCTCCTGGGTCCCAAGGTCTCTTATCTCACATTCAGTGTTAAGTAGACTGCCATTTATGTGGTAGTTCATGTGTACAGAGTTTCTACCAAAGGGGATGACAATGCACTTTTTGGCATTGAGCTTGAGGCCATGAATCTGGCACCAGGCATCTGTCTCAGTGAGGCCCTACTGTAGGATGTCCACATCATGTGGGGACTTGACTCTGGCTCCTAGTTTGCAGTCATCTGCGAACGTCATTAGCCAGAAGCCTTCTGTGTTAGCCTGTACTTCAGAGAAGTAGATACCAAACAGGAGAGGTCCCAGGACTGTACCCTGTGGTACTCCACTTGTCACTGGTTTGAAGTCAGATTTGGAGTCTGCAACTTTTACAGTGTGGGTTCTGTCAGTGAGTCAGTTGGCAACCCATCTTGTGATGTAGGGATTTATACCTAGTTTAGTGAGTTTAACTATAATTCCAGAATGGGGGATGGTGTTGAAAGCCTTGGCAAGGTCAAGATAGGCTGTGTGAACCACCTTACTCTCATCTACGGCTTTGGTGACTGCCTCAAAGAAGTCAATCAAGTTCAGAAGGCATGATCTGCCTTCCACAAACCCGAACTGGGTGGGATCCAGAGTTTGGAGGTTACCAATGTCTTTGTTTATGAGATCCATGATGATACGTTCCATGGCCTTGCAGACCAGGCTCATCAGGTTAATAAGGCGATAGTTCCCAGGATCAGCGGTGGCTCCCCATTTGTGGAGTGGGATAACTGTTGCTGTGTGCCATTCAGTGGTCACAAAGCCTGACATGAGACTATGATTGAGCATGGTGCTTAGGTGGGGAGCCAGTTCATTCTGAATTTCATGTAAAATACAGCCTGGGATTATGATGATCATCATCATGATCTTTCATAAGGACAGGGTGTCCCTTAAAACAAATCCTTCCTTTCTTCCCAAAGTGGCTTTGAAGGCTAACTTTAATTGACTCAGCTACCAGTTTTCTTTCCTAATTACTCTAGTAAGGGAGAATATATCTTGCATTGTTTAGACGTCCATAGGCAATTGCATTTTTATCTGAAAAGGACTGAGGAATTTAGGAAGTTGGACCAGCTCTTTGTGGCCTTCTCTCAAAACAGAAAGTTCCAGGCAGTTTCCAAAGTGACTGTCTCCAGGTGGATTGCTAGCTGCATTTCCTACATTTATGCTAGTAGTCATTTGGTATTATCCAGACCCATTAAGGCCTTCTCTACTTGGTGTATTGTTACGTCTTCTACCTTCTTGGCTAGACTTTCCCTGGATGAGATTTGTGATGCTGCGACTTGGTCTAATCCACATACTTTCATTTCACAATACAAATTGGAACTAGTGTCTAGGAACAGGGCTTCCTTTGATTCCTCTGTGCTCCGGCATATCCTTCCTTGAGGCCACCGAGAGTACATTGTAGCTGGGGCCTCTGACCCATTTGTAATGAATAATGACATGGATAGCATCAGATAAAGAGCTATATATTACCATAACTTGGCATCTGCACCTCCAGTGTCATTATTCATCACATTCTCGCCCTCCTTCCCCCCTTCCTTCTGGGGGTTCTGGCAAGCTGGAGGGGCTTGTATTTGGAATGTTTTGATCTTTTGCCTAGTTTCTTTTGCATTTCCATTAATTTAGGAAACTCAATCTGAGGGTTAGATGGTAGCAGCGGATTATTGGAAGGGGAGGAACTTGAGCTTTGGATCTGTCTGACAGTTACCGACTCTGATCTGAGGTCGGATCCAAGACCCATTTTTGATGAATAATGACACTGGATAGCACAGATGCCAAGTTATGGTAAGTACATAACTTTTTTTTTGGTAAGGCAGTCACCCCTGAAAATTTCATTCATAATACACCGCTAAGAGTAGACCTAGTAGTCAGGCATTTGGGAACGCACGTAGATAGCAACTTGGCCTTTGACCATAAAGCTTCAACAGTAGCAAAGGCATCATTCTGAGTTGCACAGCTTATAAGCAAGGGTATTGCACCCAGATTCAATGATGTTACTGTATTGTTGTACTCTGCTCTCAGAAGACCATTCATTGAATACAGTGTCGCATTTGGCATGTACCAGAAAAGGTATATGCAACAGTTGGAATGTCCATATAACTTTCTCACAAAAAGAATGCATTGTTTAGAAAAGATGGTCTACATGTACTCCCTCAAAGCCTTATCCTTGTACTCGGTCTCCTAAAGGCTGCTGAGAGGCAACTATTCTTGACCTATAAAGCATACTCGGTCTCCTAAAGGCTGCTGAGAGGCAACTATTCCTGACCTATAAAGCATCATTTGATCCAGCCTTAATGGACTTGTTGCACATCTGCAAAATAAATAGGATCAAAAACACACAATTCAGGGATTTATACTTCAGCTGCAGTATAAATAGGACATGCTGGAAAGGACATGTATGTGTCTCAGTGGCTACCCTTACTCTGGAACAGGTTTCACATCCAATGTGAGGCAAAACTTGGATCATTTGATGGGGAATTGTAAATATACTCCAGGTCTGGCACATATATCTCTATTAGAGAGAGAGAGTGTAATCTTGTAGTCGACAACTCATGCTTAAGGTACCAATATCTTTCTAATAATTCAGGGAAATAAAGCTATTTAGAGTTATTAGCCTGGTATATGTCTGTGATCCTATTCAGTGTATGACTTTAATGCTTGTGTATGTGGGAGCCTGCTACTCTTCCTTTGTGAGTGTGTGTGTTCCCCCTCACATGCCCTGGGAACTCTACCACATGGATGTGTCTTGGCAGACCCACACACTTGTATCCGGAATGTACACTGCATTCCATCCACGTCTTCTGAAGTAATAACATTGCAGTGGGATGGACCACTTCCCTCCATTCCGCCAGGACATCGAGTTACATTGTTTGCTGACTGCTGTCTCTCCCAGCTCTTTTAGCACATGAGCCTTTAGTCATTCCAGGTGATGGGAATCATAATGAGATTTTCATTCTTCTACATCCAGGAGCTTGTCATGTAGGTTGGTTTATTTTTAACTTTAACAACTAGTGCAGTTCATGCTTTCTCACTGCACTCTGTCTAGTTCATCCTGTAGCCAGCCAGGAGGGCAGCAGATCTAGAGTACTTTCTGCAAACCACTGTTCTTTACCAGCAGGTCACGGTCTCTGTAGAAACCCTTGGCCCTTCAAGGAATTTCATTTAGCATGTGAGTTTACCTTATGCAACAGCCTTTAGATGAAAAGGGTCTACTTTTCAGAGCTTTCATTGATAATGTCAAGACAGCTGTTCTAAATGGTGAGGGGAACCCTTCTTTCAGCTCTTTCTTATGCCATTGTGGTTGTAGCTCAGCTAATGTCCCCACCATAATTAGAGAATTGCAGAACAGCCCCTATGTGAGGTACAAGGCTGCTTCCTACTCTGAGGATGTGACTGGGAATCTATGTGTGAAGTGAAGCATAATGAATGTATGCGTCTTACAGCATGATTAAGGAGTCCTGAAAATGTGGCACCTAATGCTGAAATTTAAACTGGCTTCTCAACACTTGAATATTTTTTTTTGTAAGGCTCAAAAACTACTTGGTCCAATTTTCACAAAAAATGGGAAAAATCCTGTGTTGGAATTGAATGGCTGGCGAAAAGGTCTAAAATATGAAGTACTGTCTGAATCTGGTGGGTGCCATGATAAGCATTTTATCATGCAGGTAATGTATGTTTGCCACTTGTTTTCCGATTTTTATTTTATTTTTTTTTTTGTTTACAGTTCGAAGTTAACATTTCGGGTTGTATTGTTCAGGATTACATACTTACATTTTGTCATGCACCTGTTGACTTAGTATATTGGAAAATTTGGTTGGGCTACATACAGTTTTACATGGCTCTTAACATGGTTGTTACTTCACTGAGGATCCATACACCATCTCTGCTGAGGCCTCTTCCAGTTGCTTATTTTGATTCCTGAAGTTAGTCGCCAACATGTCCTAAAAAAAAAAAAAAAAAAGTCTTTGCTGCAACAGCTGATTTACAGAATACATTCGGGTTTCTCATTTTCATTATGTCATTTTATTCCCTGACTGCCCCATACACCACCTTAATATGTACTATTGCTAATCCTGTCCCTGTCCCCCACATACTACTCTACACCTAACCTTAAAAAAAAATCATATAACAGTACCAAATAGGACATACTAGGACACACAAACATGCACCAACAGATGTTATCAAATCAACATCTATACTCTTGCCTAACCCCAATCCTAACTCTAAAACACACAAACTCACACTCAAATACATGACATCTATCCCCTTATCTAACACCTACCTGAAATCTGACACACAAATACAGACACAAACACTCACCCCTTCAATATGTTTATCTGTCTATCTATCTATATATTTATATATAGATATACATATAGACATGCACACACACACACACACACACACACACACACACACACACACACACACACACACACACACACAGACACACACACACACACACTCATATACAAACACATATAGTATATTTTAAACATCATAGACATGTTGTAGACAAAGTGAAAATTCTAACACAGATTGAAATGAGAATTGAAAACTGAGAAATACATATTTATGATTAATAAATGTTCTACCAGTGAGCATTAGAGTAAGGATTATAACCAAACTGGAAAAATACATTCCTCTACATAAAAGCTTATTTACAGAAATAGATGGAAAGAGGATTTCATAATAACTTTCACGGGTAAATCTGAATCAGTGTGAGATCACAACAAACTGGTAGAGTGTCCAGCAACCTCTAAAAAGATTACGGGTTTTGCATTTATGTGCAAATGAATAGAAGTCAAGTAACCTCCCTGACAGAATGGGAAGAAAAAGGCCCCTGGTGTCTGGTCAAAATATGTCTAGGCAGTTTGCATGGCACCTTGGTTCTCCCCTAAACATAGGCCACATAAATAGATGATGTATGATTTCTGAAGTTCACCAAATATTACTTTGGTATTTTAACAGGTTGAAATTGATGGGCAGACGTTCACTGGTGAAGGACCAAATAAGAAAACAGCGAAGGCACAAGCTGCACTAGCTGCACTTGAGACACTTTTCCTACAAGATGATGTCCTACCTGCTAATGGAGATGAGAAGAAAATGGCTCTGGCAATGGAGGGAAGAGCAGATGCAATAGAAACAGTGCCAGGGGTAATTATTTTTTTTTAAAAAAAACTTCCTTCTTTTGCTATGGTTGTATCAGTGCGGAAGACTTGTTTTTTGTTTTGTATGACCAGAAGTGTATATAAAAACCTGTACAGAGTTGCACGACCAATAAGAGTTTAGATATCTGTGTGACACCAGTGCACTGGCCCAGTAATCAAGGACCCTCAATCCTCATCACTAACACCAGTGAGGGACATGCACATTGGGAGGATGACAAGTACACACACAGTAAAGTACAATTTCCCTTAAGAGCACACAGATATTACAGTCAGTCTGGGGCTGGTTTTTCTCTCTCTCTCTCTCTCTCTCTCTGTCTCCAGATCCCCAATAAGACTTCACACTGGCACAGCTATAGAGTGGAGTCCTTAGCCAGGGTTCCAAGCCAAGTCTTCCCAACACTCTCTCTGTCCAACCAGTGCTTCACATCCCTGCCCAAGTAGCTGACACACACTCAAACACACTTTGAGATTTGATTTATACACAAACACACACCTGTGGAATGCTGACACAGGTTTACTAGCTATGCCTTCTTCTGCCCAGACCATAAGGTAGTTATCACTGCCACCAGAACCCCTACTTATTAGCTACTATAAGGCCATTCCCAAAGGGTGACCAATTACACTGTGTAATGTTACTGTAATCCAAATTGGTAAGTGTGACCAAACTTTTAAGGTTATTCTAGAGTGGCCTATACCGTATCACCAACTACATGTGCAGGTACTGTAGGAGCTTAAATATCTCTACACAAAAACAGCCACAATTAAAAGGTTTACGTATATTGAATAATAAATAATAAAAGAACAAGACAATACTCATTAACTCAGCACAGTGACAGCAGAGTTCACAATCACAGGAAATAGGTTAAAACAACATTGTAGGGTAGTCTCACATAAATACAGGAAACAGCTAATTAATCTTACTGTATTTCTATCTCTAAGAGAAATCACTGCACCTAAATAACTTACAGAGCAAGACAGATGCTGGTGAGTTGTTAACATGTCCAGAACAAATGCACTCTTTCTCTCTGAGATAGTTCTTAAATTGATAATACACATTACTACTGAATCATCTCAGATTACATCATTCTTGCCACCTCTGCCTAGTTTTCCAGGCTAGCAGGAACTTAATTTTTTAACATGTCTCTGTTAAAAATAGTTATCTCTCAGAAGCTGACAATTCTCTCTTAGAAGCTTGCCTGAACTGGAAGTCGTAAAATAATTACCTTGGAAACCTGTAATTACCTCTGTTTCCAGACAATAGAAAGAAGCCTCTAGCCTAGACATCCTATATCTTAGCTTGAGATAAACTGACTTTTTTTCACATTTTTAAGGCAAGCATACAAATCATATTACTATTCACAAATGACATAGAATTATTTACAAAATTCTATCTAGCTGGGTTGGCAGTGTCACATTTCTATGTAAGTCATATTAATATTTGTAATCCACAAAATGAAGCAGCTTTTCAGGCAAGACAATAAAGCCCTGAGCAGGGCAAGCTTAGAAAATTGTGAAAAAAACCCACAGATGGCTCAGCACACTTCAGACTAATGCATTGTACAAACACAAACAAAGCTGTGAAAATGCATACTATACTTTTTTTTGTGATAGAAAGTGTGGAAAAGAGTGGCAGAGGGGTTTATGGGAGGAATGTTTGGAGTACAGAGAATTATGGTGGCAGATAAGTTTGGAGGGCAATAAGCCACCGGGTCTTAATGAACATATCTCCATAGCCCCATTATTAAAATTGAGAGCAGCAAAACTGTGATATGCATTTGCACTTTATGTGAATTTTATCATGTACAGTAGGTCTTTAAGCTTTTTTGTATTTGTATTTTTATTAAAACATTGGGTTTGTAATATGTTATGAACACAAGTGTTACACTCATTTATCAAAGGTATTGAACTTATTTTCCCTTGTATTTTCTTGTTTTTAACATTCTTTTAACTGAGTGAAGCTATACAATTTGCCTTTGGTTTACAATGCAATTTTTATAATACCTGTAATTTCATGATTCATCCACTAGATGGAGATCAAGTTCACTTACAGCAACTATTCAAGATGGTAATTTTAACCATTGAGTCCTACTAAATGTGTTTCTAATAGTATTTTAACTTTATAATGTATTCTTTGTAGTCAAGTGTTTTAAGAATTTTTATTTAAAACATATTTTTATTTCTACATATTTATTCATCAAACATTGTAACATTAAATGTGTTTTAATTGTGGCAACACAGAGAGATGCAACAAGAAAAGTTTTTGGTTTTAAACTAAATTAACCTTTCAATTAATTCATTAACCTAATCAATGTAATTAAGTGAACGGTATAAAAGCACTAGTAGTTTGAACAGCCCACATCTGAGGAAGTGATTTTTAAAATGAAAAACGTATGGTGGAGCGTTAATGTGCTGTGTTTCTGTGGAATAAAGTGAACTGAAGTGTGCTGAGCCATCTGTGTTTTTTTTTCACAATTTTCTAAGCTTGCCCTGCTCAGGGCTTTATTGTTTTGCCTAAAAAGCTGCTTCATTTTGTGGATTACAAGTTTTATTTGGAAGCTGCTGTGAATTTTGTTTTGTTTTTTCATATTAATATTTCCAAGTGGCATATAATTATTTACAAAATTCCAGCTAGCTAGGCTGGCAGCATCTTGGTTTATCACAATCTGTACATAGTTTTTATGTCTGTAGTATGATGTGTATAATGATAGGAGTCTCAACAAGAAGCGCCACTCCCTGGAAGTGCTCCCCACCCTCAAATGTTCACATCTGTGCACTTACCGAGGCATGGTTTAAAGCCAAAGAAGGCAATTCGGCAGTACAAAGCTGTAGTGCTTTCCACACATTTAGACCAGGTATTGGGTAATATCAACTATCCCAACATAAGCTGGGATACATACATAGCATCTAACTTGCAAACTCAATGATTCTTGGATTTTGTCAAAGCAAACACCTTGAAACAGCTAGTCAACATACCTACTTAGTTGTTAATGTTCTGGATCTGGTAGTCACAATTATGAGGGAATGTAGCACCCCCTCCCACCCCCATCTAATGTCCTTACTGGTCACATCAGAGCAGAAAGAAGTCACCCTTGAAATAGATATAAACCCTGTAGTTCCAGCAAATCCCATAACCTTTAAGAATTTTCCAAGGCTAACTACTTCTTATTAAGCGATGCCACAGAAAAATTACAAGTCTCCCCAAACTCAGGGAAAACTGCGACCTATTCAGAGGTGTTCACAGAAACCCTAAACAAGTATGTAAATAACTGCAAAGACAAATCAGTTGTTGTTGTGTCTTTCAGCTTTTCCCGGTTAGGGGTCGCCACAGCGGAACTCCGGTCCGCTAATGATTGGCAGTAGATTTTTACGTGCCGCATTGCCAGCGCTAACACACAACCTTCAATGAAGGTACGCCCATTCATGCATGTCTCTACACAGAAGACACTCTAGCTAAGAACCGAACAGGACAACGTCTTACTGTGAGGCGACAATGCTACCGCAGCACCACCACCACCGCAGTACTCTGCAAAGACAAATCAGTACCGAACTAAAATAAATTTGGGACAAACAAAAAATAACCCTCTTGATGGACCTTAGTATAAATAGGCTGTACAACAGAAGAAAAATAAATCCTGTCCAAAAATAGGAAGAACTATTCAACAGGCAAAAATTCTCCCTCATCTTTCTCAATAAGCAACTCTGAGGTAAAAATGGCCTTCCTGGCCAAGGGTAACCATAAGGCATTTTTCAGTTATGTGTGCTGCCTTAAGGGGAACAGTGTGCTGAACTAATAGTAAATGAATCACCCTTTACCGAACTGGAGCATATAACAAATTTTTTGGTTTATAAACTCAGATCTAATTTTACCTGTTGTCACCCCCCCCCCCAGGAAATACCATGTCCCCCCAACTATCAGTAAAGAACAGGTCATCTCTGCACTCTCGAATGCTAAAAACACTGCATCGGTGGGTCCTGAAAATATCCCAAGATGCCTCCTAAATAGCTTTAAACATGACCTCTCAGGCCCACTAGAATCGCTGTTTAACCACAGTCTGCAGACAGGCTTCATCTCTAGGGAATGGAGGACTGCAACGGTCATCCTTGTACATGAAGTAAGATCATCAACAGACACAGAGAACTACAGTCCCGTATGTTTGACTAGTCTTAAATGCAAGGCATAGAAATAATTATTGTAGACTTCATAAACAAAGACATAGGAAATTTACAAACACTGTACCCATCCCAATTTGGTTTTGTCAAGGTCAAGTCCTACCTACTAAACCTGGTGGACTTTTTCGAGAAGGTCACTAGAGCCATGAACAAGGGAAAAATGGTGAATACTGCCTACCTCAGTCTGGCAAAGGCATTTGACACAGCACCTTACTCAGGTATTATAAACAGGTTTGGCATAAATCTTTGTGTCACCCAGTAGATATCTAAATGGCTCCCGGATAGGACACGTGGAATTAGGGTGGGAGACTCTACCTCCAAAAGAAGCCTGTTAGCAGTGGTGTCCCACAGGACTCAGTACTGGGACCTCTCTTGTTTGGAATATACTTGTCTGAAGTCAAGACAAATGTAGAGGGCCTATGGCTGAGCAAATCTGCTGACAACTGCAAGCTGAGTGCAATCACTGATTTCCCCCAGAGATGTAGATATCTTCCAGAAGGATCTGACACGGAAAAATAACTGGTGCTAGAGCCATGGCCTAAAGCTTAATGCAAAAAAAGCATAATTATACCCTTTAGGAAGACAATCAGCTCTGCACATTATGGCATTGATAACACTTGCCTAAGAGTAGACCCAATGGTGAGAGACTTGGAAACTCAAGTTGACAGTAATTTGAACTTTGATCACCATGTGTCCATGGTGTTAGGAAAACCCTTCTACATGGCACAGTATATAAGTAAGGGCATGGTATCCAGATCTAAGGAGATCATACTACCACTATACTCAGTCCTCATTAGACTAATTATAGAGTACAATGCACCCTTCAGCATTTACCTGACCAGTCATTTCCAACAGCTGGAATGACCACAGAGGTTCCTCATTAAAAGCATTCAGGGTGCAAACAGCATGTTCAGTGCCTACCCCCTCAAAGCCCTGTCTGTGTACTCACTCTTCTACAGACTACTGAGGGGAATCTCTATGCTTAATCTGCAAGTCATTCTCCAATCTAGCCCTGATAGATCTGCTACACATCCACAAAACAAATAACACTAGAATTACCTAATCTAAGGATCTAAACCTTGTCTGTGGCACAGACAAAATATGTTGGAGGGACAGGCATGTGTCTCAGAAATTACCCCATCTCTGGAACAGAATCATCATTCATGTGAAGCAAAGCCTATTCAAACACAGTTTGGACCAATGAATGGGAAATCATAACTTCACCCTTGACGTTTCACCTGTGTCCCTTATGGACAGGGATTGCTTGTAGATGCCGTAAGGTACAGGCATATACCAAAGCCATTCTAGTCCTTGGGCATTAATAATTGGGACAATTGGGCATGAATACCTACAGTTAAAAGGCTCTAGGATCATTAGGAAGTAAGCAACCTCTTGTGATCCTATGTAGATGCAAATGGTGACCTTGTTTACCATAAATGGATTTATATGAAGCTGTAGAGTATCATCAGTAGAAGTTGGAGCACTCGGAATGCTTGTTGTGCAAGGCAAAATATGTTACTTCAAATAGTGCTGCTAATAAATGATTCTTTTTTGCGGGATTTTACTCTAGACAACATAGCAACCATAAAAAAAATGCACTCTTAAAGTGACTTATATAAAAAAGTGGTGCTAAGCATTAAGTAAGTACTCAGCACTGGTACACAGCAGTTGTCAGCCTTTGAAGGTCTAAGTTATTGCCCTTCTTTGTTAGAATGTTTCACTTTATTAACCAGCAAGTAGAAAGTATTGTAAGTTCCCCAAGACTTGGAGAATCCCACAGACACAAGATAACTCTGTCTTGTTACAAAATGTCAAGGAATCTCTGCACAGATTTTACTGCAGCTTGACTTAAGACCTTGACAGCTGCAACAGTGCATTCTTTCTCACTGTATTCTTAGTTCTTCATTCTGTTTATGTTCTTTTAGCTCATCCTGTATCCAGTTGGAATGTTTGGTAGATCTGGTAGAGTGCTTTCTGCATCTGCATGTACCAGCAAATCAGTTACAAAATAATGTTAAACTGGATATACACTAGCACATTTATTGAATTATATATAATGGTTACAATAGTGAGTGCACCGTGCTAGGAAAACATAGGTTTAGCATTCATTGCAGTAGATTAAAAGATTAAAGGATCTCATTTGTTAGGCTCTTCATCCTACATAGGAGCTTTCAGATGAAAAGGTTCTCCTTTTCTTCTGTACTCTCATTGTTGATTTTGAAGGGGCTGCCATATTATTGAGGATTTGAGCTCAGATAGTTTCCTGCAGTTTAGAGTTTCAGTGATTTCCCAGAATAATTTTTGCAAAGGCGTATTATCTTTTCATATTAGTCTGCATTTCTGTGCCTCTGTTGTTGAACTTTCTAACTAGTTGTGAAAATGTGTTTTCCTGTGTTGACCTGTTTCTGCATGTAGAGAGAATGTATTGTTTCATAAATGCTTCCAGTGGCACCTTTGTCAGGTGCTGTAGATTTGGCTTTAGAGAGCAGCTTTTTTTACAGCTGGGGTCTAAGATGTCTAGGTTTTATTTACCCCGAAGTCTGAAACCTCCATGTCAAGGTACAGATGGAGACCTCATTCCTACTTTCTACAACCTCAGAAGGCTTAATGGATAAAGACAAGCAGGTTAAATTTTATAGATTACAAACCACAAGAAACAATTACTGGATCTACTTTCTTTATGGTTTGTGACCCTCATGCCTACTTGTTAGACCAGTATGTACTGACCAAAAGGCCATCTGGCACTTCTGTGACATCATGAAGGGAAACTCGTGACTTTATCTCTCCTTGTTTCTTAATTAAGCATGTAGTGCAGAACTTTGCTATGATCTAAACAGATTTCCTGGGGAAATCTTTCACAAAAGGAACAGATCCTTCTGAACCTCTATAGGCTTCAGGACACTGATACAGAATGCCTGAAGAGAGGAATACTCTCCTGAATTATTGTATCTCTGAGGCGAACTTTCCAAATGTTAATGAAAACATAGTCAAACACTGTCCATTTACAGACATCCTCCATGGATGGGTCTAGTCATCCAGTTCAAAGAAAGTAAATACCGACAGCTGTTAGATGAGTGGAAATAAGTGAACATAACTTGTATGTACATTGTGATGATAGATACCTGGTGCTTATGATCTACCACAGATTTTCTCCCACATCTGGAACAAAGAGTGTGTTGACCAGTGTCTGCTCATGGGACTTCAAGGTTGCTTGATGTGATGCTACCACTGGATGTAATTTCATCTCCTTATTCAAGTATAGAGGTTCATTAGTAATGTGGATTTTTGCTAGATTTGTATTTATACAAATAATGTGGATATCATGCGGATTCTAAGTTATCTAGCACTGAAATAAGGTCTGTTAGGTTAATATAAATTCCTTGAATCTGCACAGCATTGTAAAATATTGAAAACATAATATACCCAGTATTGCAGTCTGATTAAAAGCAAGAATGCCTCTCAAGTCACCTCCAATCATTAACTGTATTAATTCACTTCCAATTCATGCTACAAATATAAAGATCAAATGTTTATAAGGAACAGACATTTGTCTTATTTTTCCACTCAGTTGACTTAAATTTTTGTCAAATTAATATTTGAGCTGATAAAAATATATATTCCTCCTCTGCCGCCTCCATACAGTCTGGAGGATTGGCAGTTTACTATATTATAAAGAGTGTTATCAGAACACTGAAACTAGGTTGTTCAAGTTTCATGAAGTCCTCCTAATTAAGCAGTTTTTTGTTCAGACTTGTACCAATAAAGACAGCCACCTTAGTGTAGGCTGGATTAGGATTTGCTAGGTTGTAATGTCTATCAAATGAACATTGCCTAAACAAGGCACTATGATGGCTGAAAAAATCGTAGCTAATTTGTGGAAGCCCTGTGAAGAGAGAGTTGAAGGCCACCCTGGTGAAGCAGGTTGGCTTTGCATTCATCATGTCTCCTGCTGATACACTTTGGATTCCTCTGGAATGACAGTAGTTGATAAGAACATTGTTGAAATGAATTATTTTTTTTTAAATGTTGCGTCATTCTTGGAGAAGGCAAGATACTACTTGAGACAAATGTCTTCCTTGACTCAGACTTATGTGTATAGAGCTATACTGTATTTATCTGCATCTCAGTCAGGGTAGAGCATCTAAGATCATTCACCTGTTGTGGGTGACAATAAGTGTGAACTTGTATATGGTTTGAAAGGACAAAAAGTCTCCAGCCACATCCTGAATTTTGATGTCAGAGAGACAGCTGACCATGACTGTGTCCCTGCACAGCCTGCAGTGTGGAGCTCCAATGTGCCTAACTATAGAGTCACATATGGACAATTAGTGTGGCTATGGGTTGGGAAGGTGGCTTAATGGTTAAGGTGTCTGCCTTACAAACACAAGGTACAGGGTTTGAATCTCACAGGGGATAATTGGCTAGGCTTAAAATGGCTCGCAAGGGCAGTTAGCCTAGTACTAACCTATGATCTAAGATCCTATGATCTATGAACTATAGAGTTACCTATGGACTGTTAGTGTACCTAACTATAAGTTGATCTTTGGAGCATCAGTGTGCATCACTTTAGAGTCACCTGTTACTAATTTAGTACCTTGTGTGTCTATAGCCTTGGGACTACTTATGGGAGTAGGCATAGATCCAGGGTAACACCTAGATGTGAGTGAAGGTGCAGGTGAAGAAGTGTTAGGGTGAGTAGTGTTATGTGGCAGAGACTTGTTCAGTTAGGTCTTGGTGGGTAAGGTAATGACATTTGTAACAGCATCAACAAAAGTGGATCTGTTAGTACCAAAAATGCATCAAGTATTAGGTGTTAAGCTGCTTACTGACTTATGTAGTGTGTGTGTGAGGCTAGACTCTAAAGTCGACAAGCATTTACACCTCTTACAAACAGCATAGGCGGTGGTAAAAGTAAATGATTGCCATTAAGCATGAAGCAGTTGCTACTTAGCTTGCCTCAGAGTTCCTAAAGCAAGCATGTTGGCAATGGAAGGGGGCAGATTAAGCACTGAACCCATGTTGACAGACACCGACATGTGGCAATATTTTAGTGATTACATAGTGGGTGAACTGCTGCAAAGATTAAGTAGAAAGATTACTCGACTGTCTTACAATTAGGAGAATGAACCAGATAATGAGATTCAGTTTTAATGTGAAAGACCAAAGAAAAAGAAAACCCGGAAAAGCAATGAGAAATGCAAAAAAAAACTGTTGTCACACCTCAGAATTCCTATCCAAGGGTATGAAATTAGCTATTGTGGTGCTATGTGCAAAATTCCATTCACCATATGGGTGAACACCCATGCAAAAAAGGGACAGCATACATACAAAATTCATTTAGCACAGCAGGACTCCAGGAATCTCAGTACATCAGAACTCTGCACTATATACCACTGGTTCATATGATAAAATGTCTTATATACTATGTAAGCACCCATCTAAAAGGGAAAAGGGACAATCAGCAGTGAGAGAACAATAGACAACCATTAATAAGACAAACTCAATTGAAACAGGAGCAAAGTCAGACATTTGGGGATGGGAGAGATGTTTCTCTTTTCACCAGGAACAGCAGCCAAGGCCACTATGTCCAAAATCAGCACCACTCAACCCCAAGTCACTCATCTGCTTTCTGGTCAAAGCATAGTTGAAACATTGGCAAATTATAAAATGTAACTAGAGCAGCAGATCTAAACTCAGATGACGCAAGGGCAATCTGCAGACAAAATCCACTTAGCACAATAGGAATCAAGCTTAGTGCACCACACCTCAACATTATCTTGTTGAGCCCAGAAAACACCTTTTTCTACCCTGCTATCCTCCTGGCTGGAAATATGTATTTCACTACCATTTTCCAGTTCCCCATTTCAGTGCATTACATTGTTACCTCATCATGCAGTCATGCCTATAGGTAGCTCACAAAATCTCACCAAGATGACACTGATATACAGACTGTATTTTATATAGCATATGTCATGGACAGAAGTAGGTCAAAAATAAAAAAAAAGATAACTGGGTGCACAAGACTCAGGATAATAAAGTGCCCAATCCTGGTCGACGCACTGGGGCCAGGACTGGAAAAAATTACAGTGTAGAATCCTCAAAATATGGAAACACTCCTACAATAGGGCTAGGCCAGGCCCAGGAGGAGCATGGCCTCCCTGTCACTGAAGGAAGTAGCATCCCACAAAAAAAATCACAAAAACTGATAGGCCAAAGAAGCGCCATAAAGACAATAGAGTGGACTATTGAGGATAAGAAAGAAATGATGTATTGTTACTATTATGCAAAAGCCCAGAATTTCCAGACACAAGATATACTGAAAGATTAAGAGAGAGATATTAGAGGACAGAAAAATACTTCCACAAGAAAAACTGCCAGAAGCCTCAAATAAAAGTTTATCTTCATTAATACAACATCGACCAAGAAATTTTGATCTGTTTGGAAGAAGAAGCTTCTCAGGAAGTGTGAAAATATAAACAACAAAAACCTAGAGATTTTTGAAAAGTATAAAAAGAAATATGGACATGGGAAAGAAATATTTGATATAGTGCAATATTTTTGCAAAGTCAAAAGCCAAATTAATCAATATAAAACAAGGCAGTCCCAAAGATATTCAAAGAGGAATACAAGCAAAGACATCCAGATATAGAAAATTTCACACTAAATGAAGCAATAATACCACAAAGAGGAAATATAGAAAAGATTAGTAAAACAGAAGTTAAAAAAAAACAGAAGTTGAAGTTATGGAGTGCCTGCAAAGTGAAGGATTTGGTGTAGAAGGTCTAACACAGGTTACATCACAGCATGATGGAACGAGTCCCCAAAGTAAGAAGAAACAGGAAGAGCAGGAGACATCTGAAGAAGAAATATAGACATGGGAAAGAAAAAAAAGAAATGTAATATGGTGTAATATGTATGCAAAGGAGAAAGCAATATTAATCAATACAAAAAGAGCAGCCCAAAGATATTTGAAGAGAAATACAGGCAAAGGAATATGGACATGGAAAACTTTACAGTATAAAAAATAAGAAGACAAAAAGGAAAAGTTGAAAAGATTAGTAATAGAGAAGTTAAAGAAATAAAAAATGAGGTTATGGAGTACCTGCAAACTGAAGGATTCAGGGTAGAAAATCTTAACTCAGAAAGCACCACGGCAGGATAGAGCAATAGACATCAACATTATTTATTTATTTATTTATTTTACATTTCTTTACTGGGAAAATCCGACCGGACACAGGTCCTTTTTCAGTGGAGGCCCAGGGAGAAAAGCTCCAGTATTATAATACAAAAGTTACAGAAGTAGAATTTTTTTTTAAATCTTTACAAAAACACAGTTACATAGTGATAGACTATTCTCAAGAGTAAATATTTAAATAATATAATCAGAAAAAAAGTTATGTAATTATAGACCAGACAGTTCACTTGATGGAAATGGTTACATAATATATACAGTTGACTGAGAGAGGGTCAAATGTTATGACAAATGTGGACAAATGTTGGAGTAAGATCACTTAAGAGAGTTGAGATGAGGCCTGACAGATTTCCACAAATGTTGGAGTAAGATCTCAGAAGAGAGTTGAGGTGAGGCCTAACCAGGAATGTTGCAAGTGCAAAGCCAGATGCCTATCAAGCAAGATTTCAGAAGTTTTTTAAATTGTATAATAGAGCAGTTGGAGGTTATAGGGGTTGGTAATGCATACCATATTGTAGGAATGAAATTTGAAAAGAGTGATTCTCCTGCAGAGTTGTTAGCTTTGGTGATGGCTAGAAGGAATGTGTTACTGGAACGTAGTGTTCTAGAACATTGTATGGTTGTATAAGATTTTGAAGAGCAGGGGTTAATTAAATTAAGGAGAAACCAGTGGAATGGGAAGCAACTAAACAGTTGCCATATGAAGATATTTTGGAGCTTTCCACAGAAAATCAGTATAAATGTTCATTTGAAGCTGGACAGCAAGGGGAGGAACAGGAAACAGTGGCAACTCTGACACAGTCAATGTTGAGGATTGCTAGGTCAATGAGTTCCCATATGTCCGAGCAATGGATGACACATGATGAAATTGAAGAGAATGTGCCACAAGAAGATGCTACAGAACTCTATATAGAATGCCCACAGGAAATGTAGAATAAAGAATTTGCTCTTAGTTTAGAAGAAAGTGAGCTAAGAGAAGAGTTGTTTCATTTAATAGAGATATACAGGCATGTTAAGATCAATGAAAGAAATAGACTGCAGAAGGTCAATAAAACTCAAAAAGTCAGAAGTTTGATGAAACAAATGAACACAGTAATTACTATTACATAGTAATCATCTTTACTCACCTTGAATTGCACCTGGCTGCTGTCTGATCCTGTCCCAGCATCTTTTCCCTCTGTACCCTGCTCTCCATTGCGCTGTTCCAGCAATTAAATCTCTGCAAAACTACCTACCTGGTGACAAAGGACGCCATCCAAAAACATGTGGTCTCATCTCTCAGCCTGTATTCCCTGCACCCTCTCTCAAGGAAGAAAGAATGTTATCTATGTCCTGCCTGTAAAACCTATTACCATCCACTATTGCTTCAGGAGTTCAAAGGTACTCTCCGATTCTGGGACAGCCAGCAGCATTTACCCCCTTCTATCTACCCTGTTACCATAATACCTCCACCACCTCAAAGTAACCCCTCTTACTAACCTCCCCTTCCCTAGTCTGATACCAGCTAGCTCCCATACAGAACTGCCTGCAATACTAGCTCTGTCCAATAGGTGACACCCCATCCCTTCCTCTATCCTCCTGCTTATACAGCTGTTATTCTTCTTTTATTTACTCTACATTTCTTATATCCTAGACCTGCTGTGAAACCTCACACTTTACCCTTTACTTTAACTGTCTACACCCTCCTGTTTTCGTATAGACTCCTTCTTATCTCTGCTCTTTCCCACTATAGACTTACCTTACTTACCTTCAGTAACCAGCATCGCTAATTGTTTCTCATCTAGCTGCTCCATTACCTGTCTCTACCCGCTCCGTTCGCCTTGCGGGTTCACTATGCGCCCCCTACCCTACCCCCAATTCCCACCCACCACCAGGGATCCTACTCTTATACTACTTAACCACACCCCTTCCCCCTTTCCCACCAATCACTACAAACATTAACATTTCCCATCAACCACCTTATCCCTCCTTTCACCTACTGGTCCCTACCTCTCCCACCACACCCTATCTACATCTTCTTTACTTCCTTACCTATAATACAAGCCTTACACCTAACCCATCCAAATGTACAAACTACACACCACAGCCCACTTACTGCTTTTATGCTCATACTACTACCTCCTTTAACTTTAGCCTACCTGCTTTCCTCCTAGGAGCACCCATTAAATCCACAATTTCAATACCCCAATAAGCTAACCACCTCTCCTTCTCTACCTATTCTCACTAACCATGTTAATATAACATCTATACTCAGCTATCTACTGCCTAAATACCATAGAATAGCCCACATTAGATACAACACTCTCAACCCCAGGAGATCCTCAAACCTATACTGTAAATCCCCAGATCCTAGATTTCAAATACAATTCCTGTCTTTAAAAGATGGAGATATTCACCCAAACCCAGGCCCAACAACTACTACTACTACCACTCAACTCCTCAATCCCAGTCCCTCTACTGTTCATTCCCTCACCAAACCACCAAACTCACTCTTAATAGCTCACCTCAGTGTATGTAGTATTAATAACAACAATAGAGAAGATAATCTATCTAATGAGGAGAGAACTTTACTCAATGAATTAATCTCATCACACAATTACAGGTTCATGAGACCTGATAAGGGTGGAGGGATGGTAATTATGAGTAATGTCGACTATTGTTGCCAAATGTTGAAAATTTTAAATGATGAAGGAACTTACAGTAGAGCGACAAGAAATGAAGTGAACAGGGCATTTTACAAAATTGATTTGTTTTTACATGATGCATTATTCCAGGGGGTTATAAATGAAGTGGAATATGACTACCTCATGGTCAAATATCCTCAGATGGCTAGGTTCTTTGGGATACCCAAAACACATAAAGGTACTGAACAACTACAATTAAAGGGCTCCAAGACGGAACCCTTAGTTTTTGTGAGCACATTGTGTAAGGAAGCAGTAGTGGATGCAAGTCACATTCTAAAAGACTCATGGCATTGCCTTGAAAGGTTGAAAGAAGTGGAATTGCGGGGAATGAGTGTGTTAGTTTTTGACAATAGATGTCATTAATCTTTTCTCAGTAATTCCACATGAACAAGGACTTGAACTTTTTATGATAGTCTGTTGACTAGTTCAAGCTTCAATATAGATAGGCTTGAGTTATGCTATGATTTAATGGGACTGATATTAAAAATAATTATATCTCATTCAAGGAGAAATATATCAGCAGCTAACAGGAGTAGCAATGGGGGCCGGTGTCCCCTGTGCCTGTTTTGCCAATTTAGTTTTATTGGCATGGGAAAAGAGCATGTCCTAGGTTCTAATTTTGTTAACAACATTATCTCCTACAATAGATTTTTGGACGACATTCTTATAATCTGGAAAGGGGATGAACAGAGTGCAATAGATTTTGTGGCATACCTGAATGGAACATCTGATTTTCGACAAATGGGATAAGGATGAAGCCAATTATTTGGACATCAAGATTTTGAAAAATGGGACTTCAATGGGTAGTACCATATTCAGGAAACCAAGCTACGCTAATTCCATGCTACACTATTTAAGTTGTCACCCTCTACACCAAAGGAAAGGGCTGGTCAAGGGACAAATGATTCGATTGTCGAGACTTGTTAGTAATGAGGACACCTTTAGGTCAGAAATGTACATACTTATTGGTATGTTTTTGGAAAGGGGGTACCCAATTGAAATGTTGAAGAAACTTAAAAAAGAAATATATAGGAAGAGAAGGAGTAGATATTTGCCTATTCTAAAAGAAGTGAAAGAGATTGGAAGTACATTAACTAAACATGGATGGGTAAAAGGAAATTGTGTGATGAAAAATCTAGGCTTATATTGAGATATAACAACAGAACTCCAGAATTAAGTGACAATTTGAGGAAATTGTGGGAATATTTCTTGAGTAGTGAGGTCAAAGCTGTATTGGGAACAAAACCAGCCATAACATATGGTAGGGGTTATAACTTAAAAGAAATACTGGAGAAAACTAGTCATGACTTTAACTAACTAATATGAAAAAAGTGTGGCAGATGTAAAGCATGTAGATATATTTCTGTGGGAACATATCTAAGTGTGAGGGTCATGTAATTGTGCCACAAAAACTGTGTATATGTGGCATCTTGTATGTCATGCGATGCATTTTATGTGGGCATGACAACAAGATGTCTCAAGGAGAGAATTAGGAGCATGCCAACTCTATTAGAAGGAAGGATGAACATAACTCCCTTTACATGCACTCTAAAGTTTGTTCTGCATATAAAAATTCTTATTTTTATTGTGGATAGAATAAACCAAACAGTAACGGTGACACTGGGAATTGTGGAGAAACAGAGTGGCAGATAAGGTTGAATGCCACAAGGTATCCTGGGTTAAATGAATGTATTGCATTAAAACCTGTATTAAAGCATCGTGCTTCATTTATTTGAAAGGGAGAAGTATTTAGCATTTGAATGTATTCCAATGTTTTATCTCACTTAGACTAAATGTAATTCAACTTGGGTGAATAAGTATTTATATTTGTTATTACAAAAGAAAATTTTCATGAAATGTTTACAAATATTAATGCTTAGACTATGTGAATGTTGAGTACAAATCAATGTATATTTATACATATATTACATATACACATTTTTTACCTATACATTTTGTACCTACATATTTTTGTGTATATAGATATATATACATATATATATATATATATATTTTGTATTTTTGTAAGTTTACTGATCAGCTACAACAAGGTTCTCTTCAGTGAAGAGTTTAATAGGTTATAATTAACTCAAATTTTAATTGATTGATTGATTAATTGATGAATAGTGGGTGTATATAAGGTAACCTGGTTGATGTTAGCAAATTGACTCTGAAGAAGCCAGTAGACCTGGAGAAAGCGCTCAGTCTGTTTTGTTATCTGTGGATTAAATGGTGTTTTACTGCATTCCTGGTCGGTGCCTCATTGTCAGCATTTTAACCTGTGATTGATGTTCGTGACTTTTTTGCTTCATTGTGGTTCCTATATTGGAGCGGTTTCAACTTTTTTGCTTAATAACAAAGTTGCCCAGCTCCATTCTCTCTTAGAAGTCTACTCCTTTGACATTCTATGTTTAACAGAAACCTGGTTAAAACCTGTTACTAAAGACAATGAAGTCATCCCACCTGGCTGTAACATCTTGTGACTTGACTGTGTAGCTAAAAAGGGTGATGGGATTGCTATCTTATTTAAATCAAGCCTACAAATTACTACCTGTGATTATAAACCACCTCTAACACTGAAATTCTTATTTCCAAACTTCAAATCAACACTTACAAATCCATTTATATTATCTGTATCTATTTACCTCCTGGCAATAACAGTGCCACCATAGAAGATATCCTTTGCTGGTTGTCTCAAAACTTACCCCAGGAAGCCATAATCTCGGGGATTTTAACATTGATTGGAAGTGTTGCAGTGGTAGTCACCCTACCACCCATATTAACCTATTTGTTTTTTTCTCAAACCATTACCTCTCCTACCAGGATAAACAAGCCTAATAAGAAAGAAAGTACCTTAGATTGGATTCTCTTAAATAATCATCCCCAGACTTATGAAGTTGGAACCCTCCCTAATTATGTAAGTGACCACTCACTCACCTACATCATCAGGCATAAACCAATCTACTCGTTCCAGCCATTTGTAGGACAATAAGAACAAAAAAAAACTTTAACCCTGATCTCTTCCAAAACAAGCTAAAGCATGTAACTGGTCTCCCTTAAAATACCTTCCATTGGAAGATGCTGTTAAATACTTTAACTCTAACTTCCTAGCTATACTTGACCACCATGCTCCAACCCGCTCTATCAGAATCAGGACTAAATCCGCCCCATGGCTTTCAAAAGAAACCAATCAAAAAAATCCATCTTAGAAATAAATACTGGAATAAATGGCGAATGACTAAAAACCCAGTAGACCAACAAAATTTCAGACAGCTGAGAAATGGCACTAAAAATCGATACTCTCTGACAAAAGAAACTACTACCTACAATTCCAGCAAACTTACCATAATAAACCTCAAAAGTTCTGGGTGAGTATTAACCAACTATTACACCCAGGTCAATCTATCACTCCAAACCCACAAGGCACAAACCAGGAAAATCCCAAGCATACTGTCAATGCCTTTAATACCTTTTTCATTGAAGCCATTCAAACACTTGCCAGTCAGTTATCACCTTAAGGCTTTCCTATATCTAACTCAAACTGTACCCAACCCCCTCCATTTCTCTTCCAACCAGTTCCAACAACATATATTCTTACCCTTCTCCTAAAACTAAAACCATGCTCTCCTTCAGCAGACCAACTACCTGCTGAATATCTACAAAAGGCAGCCAAATCCATTGCCTATCCCATTTCCATCCTGATCAATAGAACCATCAGTGAAGGACACATCCCAGGTATCTGGAAAGTCTCCCATATTATCCCCTACATAAAGGCAGAAGCTCTACTGAATCCTCCAACTACCGTCCCATAGCCCTACTTTCTCCTTTGGCAAAGATCATGGAGAAATGTATCCACAAGCAAATGCTAGACCACCTAATCCAAAATAATTTACTGTCCAGCTGTCAACATGGTTTCAGACCTTCCCACAGCACTACTACTACTGCACTCCTCTCCGTTACTGACTGTATCAACAAAAAACGTAACCACAATATGGTTTCCTCTGCATTGTTTATTGATCTGTCCAAAGCATTCGATATGGCAAATCACCAGATACTTTTAAATATCCTTACATCCCTGTCACTAGATGAACTTGCTATAAAATGGTTTAAGTCCTACTTAGAAAACAGACAACAGGCTGTTCTTTGGCATAATATTGTATCTACACACCTGCCTGTTAGCCTTGGTGTCCCTCAAGGGTCCTTATTAGGACCCTTACTTTTTTCTATATTTATCAATGGCCTTCACCTAGCAATCCCCCAAGCTACATGCATCCAATACACAGATGACTCCGCTCTTATATGCTCATCCTCAACCACATCTGAACTTCACTCCCTAACCCAAACAGTGTCTAACACAGTTGAACAAAGGTTTACACAGCGCTGTCTCCTCCTGAACCCCCAAAAACTAAACTCCTCCTTTTTACTCCTACATGTAGGTGCTCCCCAATAGATTTCACTATAACATCCAACAACGGTACTCTCATATCCCCAGAACGTACAACCTAACTACTAGGCATCACTATAGACGACAACCTCAACTTTGATACCTATATCAATAATACTCTAAAAACTGTTAACAGAAAACTTGACTCTCTCTACAGGATCAAACCCTTCCTTTCTCCTTCATCTAGAATAACTATTGCTCACACTCATTTAATCTCTACTCTCCTCTATGCCTCACCCATATATACAAATCTGTCTAAAAACAACCTCAATAAAATGGAACATTCCTACAATAACATAGCCAGATTTGCTACAGGAAACCATTTCAGAACCCACCACTGTTATAATCTAAAGCAGCCTGGGTAGCTTGAACTGCAAAATCAGCTTAAATTCCACCAAATGACCATTGCCCATAAGACCCTTTACCAACCTACCAGTACTCCTATGCTATCAACCCTCATCACCCCCAATACCAATCTGAAGACCCTACGATCATCACATAAACTTCTTGTAGATATTTCAAAATCAAACAACAGGGCTGGGGACTCTCTCTTCTCTAATACTGCTGGAAAATCCTGGAACCTTCTTCCCAGTGAAATTTCCTCACTTCCCTCTATATCACTTTCAAAAGTAAAGTCAACTCTTCCTCAGAACTCACCGGTTGTGCCCCTGTACGAAGCCTGACTAAGCAACTAGCTCTTCTATCTTGCCTCTGCCTACCCTCTTCTTCTCTTTAATCAAGTACGAAGCCTGACTAAGCAACTAGCTCTTCTATCTTGCCTCTGCCTACCCTCTTCTTCTCTTTAATCAAGTCCAACTCTCCTTAAATACAACTTACCCCTGTCCTGCTATATACTCTTACTTGCATCTTCTTGAAACTTATGATTGTGACAACCTTTTTTTTTTACTATATAATTATTGTTTTCTTTTTGCTTTCTGCTTTATTTTTTATATTATGTATTAACTTGCAGTTTTTGTATTTACCTGCATTTCTCTGTACTGTGTTTGGATTGTCTACCCTATTTGATAATCTGTGTACTATTCCTACAAAGTACATTGTACATATTAATAGTTGTTTATAAATCTTGTGTTTATATGAGATGTTTTGATTTTGTTCTCACGGAGCTTACCTCCCCGGGCCTCTACTGAAAATGGACATATATCCAGTTAGACTAGCCTGGTCAACAAATGTGAAATAAATAAAGTAAAATAAAATAATAAAATAAATAAAATTAGGACTGTCAATAGAGATCCATGTGATATAAGAGAAGTAAATAGGATATATTACTATGCAGCTAAATTAATAACAGATAAAATTCTACCACAAGACGCAGGGTAGTAAGGGAAAGGAAGTGGAGAAATCAAATACCATCATGGAAGTATCAAACAGAGAAAACTATAAAGCAATTAAGACAAGAAGTGTCACTGATTGAAGAGTGAACAGATCAACAAAAATACTTAGACAGATGTGATAAAAGCAATACGCAGTATTATAACGGATCAGGATCTATCTTGCACTATGACAAATAATAAACTAAAAATCTCAGCACAGGCAGAAAAACATACAACATACATAGATGAATATAAAGGAAAAGTACAAAATAGCTGGAAACAAGGCAAAAGGAATTAAAAGACCACCTAAAAAAAAAGAAATTGATACATTTTGGAGAATTATCTATGAAGATGCTGTGAAACATAACAAAGATGCTAAATGGATAGAAGAAGTAAAAGAAAGAATAAGAAGCTCAAATGTACAAGATATAAAATGGGATGAGGTAACGGCCAGAGAGATTGAGATAAAGTTAAGGAAAGCATCCAGTTGGAAAACCCCAGGCCCAGATGAAGTACTGAACTTCTTTGCTTGAAGATTTAGCCATGAGTAAGAACTATTTATATGCATACCCCGAACAGACATCAACCTGATTAGCAACAGGAAAAACAATGCTCCTACTTGAGAGTTATCCTAAAAATTATAGACTAATAACTTGCCTTCTGACAACGTGTAAACTGTATACTGGAATTGATACCCACAGAGTTTATAGTTATTTAGACGAAAATTCAATCATGGGAATAGAACAAAAGTGTAATAAAAGAAAGTCAGATGGAACAAAGGATCATCTGTTGCTAAATAAAGTCATAACGGAGAACTGTAAAAAGGGGAAGAATCTAAGTATGTCATGGATTGACTACAAAAAAGCATTTGATAGTATCCCATGTTCATGGATAAAAGAGTAATTAAAAATGTATAAGATACACCCTACGCTGATAAATTACATTACAGTGACAATGAAACAGTGGCAAACCACTTTGCAATTAAGCCACGATAAAGGACAAATTATTATTCCAGGGATAAAAATTCAAAGAGGGATATTCCAGAGTGATTCCCTGTCACCACTGCAATTCTGTCTTGCCCTTAACCCTTTAAGCTGTCTACTGAACAGATTAGGCCATGGCTATAATTTGGCTCCTAGAAAACAACAAAGTGTAAAAACCTCACATCTTCTCTTTGTTGATGATTTAAAATTGAATAGCTCATGAGATGAACAGAAAGCAGAACCGCAAGTAGTCAAAAATTTTTCAGATGATATAAGAATGCCATTTCATCTTGATAAATGTGCCAAAGCAACCTTTAAAACAGGAAAACTGCAGCACCAAAAAAAAAAAAACATCTGTTTGGGATAAGAATGTGATATAAAAGAACTTGAGCAAGAGGGAGTGTATACATATTTGGGAATTGATGAAGGATCAACAATAAAACATGAACATGAAAGACTTAAATTAATCCTGAAAACAGTGTTGACATCTAGGAAGAAAATTCAGGCTATAAACTAATTTCCTCTTCCTGTCCTAACTTACGGTTTTGGAGTGATTGACTGTTCCCACAATGTGTTCGATAGATTGGACAGGAAAACAAGAAGGGTGCTTCATGCTCACCATATAATTTATAAAAATCAGTGCATACCAAGATTATATATTCCCGTGCCGAAAGAGGTATGGTCCTCCTTAAAACTGATTACATGTATACAGCTGCAATCATTGATTCCACACTTATCTGCTTACCTCATAAGACCTAAATGTAGTGAAAGATTTGAAACTTGAGGAGAATAAATCTAAGATGACTTCCCTACTTAGTCTAGCAGAAGCATACCGGCGTCAAGCAGTAATGGAAATCAAACCAGAAGTAGATAAATTAATCTTGAAAACAGTGTTGATGTCTAGGAACAAAATTCAAGCTATAAACCAATTTGATCTTCCTGTCCTAACTTGCAGTATTGGAGTGATTGACTTGCCCCAAAAGGTGTTGGATAGATTTGACTGGAAAAAAAGGACGTTTCATGCAAATTAAAGTATTTATAAAAATCAGTGCATACTAAGATTATATATTCCCTGTTCTGAAGGCGGTATAGGCCTCCTTGAAATAGATTACATCTACAGATCTGCAATTGTGGGGCTACATACATATCTGCTGACCTCACAAGACCCAAACATAGTGAAAGTTTTGAAACATGAGGAGAAAAAAATTTAAGATGACTTCCCTTCTTAATCTAGCAGAAGCATATCAGCATCAAGTGGGAATGGAAATCAAACCAAAAACAGATAAAAATCAGGCAGCAACTGAATGTGCCAAAAAACAAAAGAAAGAATATAAGGTGTAGGATCAGTTGAGAAGGCAAAATATGTGGAAAATGCATAAATATAGTTGCAAGTACAGAAAACTGTTGGAAGAACCTCATGTAGATCAGGATTGAATGCAGGAGTTGTTAAGGAGAGGCAAATTCAAACCAAAAGGTGAAAGGTTAATATTGGCGGCCCAAGATATTGGCTACAGACACGTTGGTATACAAAGTCCATTGAACATGTGGGAGAAACAGACAAATGTAGGTTTTGTAAAACAGAATTGGAAACAGTCACACATCTTGTTGCTAGTTTTGACATACTAGTGGCAGAAGGACTGTATACTGAAAGGCATAATAATGTAGCTAGACTGTTGCACTAGGGATTGTTCAAACATTATAATACTGAAGTAGCTGAAAAACACTGGAAACAAATCACAAAGCATCATAGAAAATGATGGTCTATATCACATGAGATCACCCACTACCAACAGTTCAAAAGATAGATGCGAGAAAACCAGATATAGTAGTCCAGTTCTTGATAAAGGGATGATAAAAAAGAATATCCAAAACTGGAGCAGAGATGGGGTTGAGATTTCTTTCAGCAGCCCAAAAGGAAAAACGTTTCCATTTACTGTTGTAGAGTTTTTGAGTTGACGGTTTCTGAAATGCCAGAAAAAGAAGTTATATTCTTACCATAATGCTCCATCTGTGTTGTTGATCTTCATTCATTCTTGACTGTTGGGTATCAGTTCAGTCCTTGGAACCGACTCAACTGTTATATCAACCTTGCGCCAGCCAGAAACTTTCAAGCTAAGGCTACCCATAGTGCCTCTCTTCCCTTCCCCTCAGATCGAATTTTGCTCATAGAATAGAAAAATGTGGAAGCTTTGTCTGAGCAACTGCCCTACTAAAAACCCAGGACTAGTTCTGAACCTCCAAGAGTTTTTTGGGGGGGGGGGTAGGGGGGGGGATGTCAAAAATGAATGAAGATCGACAACACAGATGGAACGTTATGGTAAGAACATAACTTCTTTATCTGATGTCAATCTTCATTCATTCTCGACTGTTGGGACAGAGTCCCTCACTACTTTATGCCTCAGGAGGCCCTAAGGAAGGATATTCCTGACACCATAGAGCCAAAGGATAATCTTCCCCTGGAGACCATATCCAGTTTGTGATGAGTGATAAAGGTATGGTGAGTAGCCCAAGTTGCCGCTGCACAAATGTCTTCCAAAGAGGCTTTACAATGAAAGGCTACTGATGAAGAGAAGGCTGATCTGATAGAATGAGCCCTAACTTTTGTTGATAAGTTCACCTTATTTTGGTCGTAAATAAAGGTGATGCAATCACCCAACCATTTCGATAGAGTCAGTTTGGAAACTGGTTTACCCAGTCGAATATCTGAAAAGGATAAGAAGAATTGGTTTGATTTCCTAAATGATTTCGTTCTATCCAGATAAAAACGTATACATCATAATTGTCTGTATACATCCAACAAATGCAAACAATATTCCCTCTTGTTTGAAAAGTTTGGGAAGAAAATTGGTAGATCTATAGACTGATTAATATTGGAGTCTAATAATACTTTAGGCAGAAAAGAGGGGTTAATTCTAAGTGATACACTCTCTTTGTGAAAAATGATATATGGATGTTTCACACACAAAGCCTGCAATTCTGATATTCTTTTGGCTGATGTGATGGCTATCAGCAATAGAGTTTTCCAAGATAAATATCTGATATCACAGGTGGCTGCTGGCTCAAAGGACTGATGGACCAAACTTTATAAGACTAACTTTAAATTCCTAGGCTCAATGGGCTCTCTAATGGGGGGTTTCAAATGTAGAACGCCCTTTAGAAAGGTTTTGCAAAGGCGATGAGACATCAAAGAAAGGTTATCAAAACCATCATGAAAATTTGAGATTTGAGCTAAATGAACTCTAATAGTAGAAGCAGAGACTTCCAATTGGAATAAGGTTGATAAATATTCTAATACCTTATCAAGCGAGGCTGAAAATGGGTCAATTCCTTTTTCCTGAAACAAAAACACAAATCTGTTCTATTTACTAAGGTAAAGTTTCCTGGTGGATGGTTTATGAGAAGCCAGAAGTATCTTTTGTACTGGGGAAGATAGATTGTTCTACCTGGCAATTACTGGAAGTGGAGGAACCAAGCTGTCAGCTTGAGGCTCTGTAGGTTGAGGTGGATTAGTCCCTGCAGGTGATACAACAGATCTGGAGTTGGATCCAGAGTCCTCGGACAGTGAACTAAGTGAGGCCAGAGAAAGGGGAACCAGACCTAATGGGGCCAATGAGGGACAATGAGGATCACTTTGCTTCTTAACCTTTGAGCTTTCTTCAAAAATTGGGAAATTAGGGGGATTGGTGGGAAGGCGTAAAGTAGTCCTGGGGGCCAAACGTGTAGGAGAGCATCTCTTCAGGGATTCCCCCCGAGGGTGGATTAGGGCAAAGTAGCTGCTGCATTTGTGGTTTATGGGAGATGGAAACAGATCGCAGGAAGGCTGACCCCATTGATGAAAGATCTTCATCACTACATTGGGATTGAGAGACCACTCATGAGGCAGGAGTATGCATCTGCTCAGTTTGTCCGCAATCATGTTGGATTTCCCTGGAATGTGCATTGCTATCAGAAAGTGGCTGGAGGTGATCCCCATTGCCAAACTTTTAGGGCTTCCCAACATAAAGGGTAGGATTTAGTTCCCCCTGTTTGTTGATGTACCAGACCACTCTTAGGGCTTCCCAACATAAAGGGTAGGATTTAGTTCCCCCTGTTTGTTGATGTACCAGACCACTGACATGTCGTCTGACTGAATATCATTTTCCCCAAAGGAAGGGCAGACTGAAATGCTTGCAGTGCTAACAGCACTACCCTCAGTTCTAGGACGTTGATATGCAAGTTGCCCTCTTGAGGGGCTCAAGTGCCTTGGACTTTCTTTCCTGAAAATGCCCCCATCCACACTCCATCAGGAATGCATCTGTAGTCACTATGGCCTTGGGCTAATAGGGTGTAAAAGGGCGGCTCCATAATTCCTTTTCCGGCTTCATCCACCAGTATAAATCCTGCTTGCATTGGTTGGTCACGTGGATTGGGTGGGACATTGGGTGCATTAACAGAGACCACTGTGTTTCCAGGAGTCATTGAAGCAGTCTCATGTGGTACCTTGTCAGAGGAACTTGGGTAATTGTTGCTGCCATGGACTCAAGAAGTTGTAAGACTAGACACGTTGGAACTTTGTCTTGAGAGATTATCGCTTGAAGTTGTGGCCTCAACCTTAGCAGTCTGTGGAGAGGCAGAGCAGTCATGCAGGATTTGTACTTAGTGTTGCTCTGATGAATTCTATGTCTTGTGTTTGGGGATAGTATTGACTTTTCTTTGTTTACTGAGATGCCTCAGAACTCTGTAAGCCTTAGAATGGAGTCCAAGGCAGAAAGCAGTAGGTGCTTGGCGGGGGTAGTGAGGAACCAGTCATCTAAATATGGAAACACATGGAATCTCTGTAGCCTTAAGAGAGCTGCTACCACTGCCATGCATTTGGTGAACACCCTGGGGGTTGTGGTGAGACCAAAGGGCAGTGCTTAACACTGGTAATGACTGCCACTCAGCCGGAATGGGAGGTATCTTCTGGAGTGCTTGTCCATTTTTATGTGGTAATACGTATTCTGAAGATCTACAGAGCATGTTCAGTCATCTTTCTCCAGAAAAAGAAGGATAGACTGAATTGTAACCATCTGGAATTTTGTTTGTTGAACAAACTTGTTCAGAACACTGAGGTCTAGGACTGGCCCCCTGTCTTTTTTGTCACTAAAATGAATCTTGAGTAAAATCCGGATCCTATTTGGTCTGATGGGACTGTTTGGATGACTCTTTTTTGAAGCAACTTTTGAATTTCTAGTGCTTCTGTATCCCTCTGACTGGGTGGAGCATCAGGGATTTGCCTTTGTGGTCAGTGATGAAGAGTGAAGAGGATATGGTAACTTCTGGTAATTATTGTCTGCACCCAGGAATCCAGTGTTATTGTTTGCCAGGCTAAGTGGTGCAGAGAGAATCTTCCCCCGACTGCCTCTAGAGGTAAGCAATCGGGCCACTGCTCAGGAGCACTGATAGGGTTGTCCAGAGAAATAATCTCTGGAACCCTGGTTAAGCAGGCCCCCTCTACCATACGAGTGGCATCTTCCTAATGATTTCCCCTTCTGCCCAGGGGAGAATACTCGCCACATGTGTCCCGAAAAAGTCGTTGGGACTTTCTGAACCACATCTTTCCACTCTTCTGATTCCTGGAGTAAGGTTGTTGAGGAGTGGAAAAATGCATGCCCACAGCAGAAAGGGCCTTTCTGTCCTTCTCACATCTGGCTAATGTGTCTCTGACTTTTGGGCCAAACAACGAAGTAGCATCAACAGAAGCATTAACAATGGGAGACTTGAAAGGGTCCATGGAATCACATAAGCGTATCCAGGCAACATCTGTACCCGCTGCCCTGAACATCCCTTAGGCTGTATGTGCAATAAGCCGCATGGACGAGTTGGAGAGTGATTCTAGGGTGGCAAGCTGGGAGGCAATCTTATCGCGTACGTCGTCAGACACTGCTCCTGCCAAGGCCCCTGAAAGCTCAGTTATCAGGTCCCTTTAAAGTCATGTGAAATGTGCCAAAAAATTCAACGACCATATGGAAAAGGTCATTGAAGCATAGACTTGCATTCCGAATCTGTCCATCATCTGAGACTCGGTTTGGAGGATGGACAGCAGGACTTTTCTTGGCAAGTTCCTTTTTTGTTGCAGCCGCCACAGCCATAGCATCTACCGCTAAAGCTTTAGACCAGTGGGGTTGCTGTTCAGGTGCGGACAGAATTTTGTCTGGTTTCTGGGGAATTGGCTCTATAGTGTCAGGAGTCTTCCACACATACTGCACAGTGAGTTTGACCAATGCATCGGCAGGTGGGGTCACCCAAGAAGTAGAAGGTTGGGCATGAAAAGCCTGCAAGAAAACAGATTCCTCACAGGAAGGGTTTGTGGACTTCCAATCACCCCTGTGTTTTAAGATTTCCAGGATGTCTCCAAAGAAGACATCTTCAGAGCATGACCTTGGGGACCCTTCCCCTTCATCGGAATCTGTATCCTCAGCGACAATTCTTCCAGGGAATCTATGTGCTTCCTCGTTTACACAATCTCTTATGGGGTGGCTCCTCAGGGGGAAGGTTTGAGGAGGACTGTGAAGAGAGGGTACCCTGCAGCAGGGTGTCTTGCTGCTCTTCTGCCCACTGCCCCAATGTAGCAGATTGTGATAGCTGTGAGTCAGAGGATTCATACATGTGACACTCTGATGCGGATGATGTCAACTGCGAGCCTGCTAAGGCGAGAGCTCTCTTCATAATCTGGAAGGCAGGCCCGCCCGAAGAGGGATAGGAGCCTGGAACTGAGAAAGACAACCTCAGAACTGGGGATGCACCCGACTCTGATGAGCCACCTCCATAGTAGGAGCCACTAGAGGACTCAGAACTGCCAAAGCACCAGGAACTGTAGACTGTGCAGTGGAAAAAATTGGAGCCGAACTAGGGATCCTGAAGCCACCAGCCAAGTCATGGTCCTGCAGATGGGTCGGCTCTGACAGAGCCGCTGACAACAGAGTCGGTTTCAGAACCAAAGTGAGGTCCACCATCAGTACCGAAGTAGCTGGCACCGGGAGCATCGAAGTCGAGGGCTCCAAAATCTGCAGAGAGGTTGAAGGAGGAAGATAACTGGGAGTCCTTGGAGAGTAAACCTCAGCTCTAGATGGGAGAGAGGTCCTAGATGGTGCAGGAAGACATCTGGCCACCAAGAGCTGAGCCACTAATTTGATACATCAAGCTCTGAAAGACTCCTGGTGGAATGGATAGAAATCCCCGAGGGTGATTCTGAACATTCAGTGAAGGGACTCAATTGTTGACCAAAGAAGGGGTCAGTAGATGGGGAGGACCTAGTCCTTGGTATTGACTCGACCTTCAGCACCATGAGCAGCTGACAAATGATTTATTTTGCTGGGAAAGAAGTGACCAGTTTCACTGGGGAAACTATTGTTGGTGCCGAGTGGGTTGTAGGTACCGTTGATGGGGTTGGTAGCGAGGTGACTTTTGTAGGTTCAGTATTTGTCGGCACTGAAGGGAAAGTTACAGGCTTCTGTGCTGAAACTATAGCAGGTGTTGATTTCAGAATCTTAGGCCTCAGTTCTGAGGTATGAGTCGAGACCTGGACCTTAGAAGATTTATATTCTTGAGATCTAGGAGACACCGGAATGGAGTGGCTCCTCTTTTTATACTCTTTTTTTTGGGAGACTTCGACATCTCCGCCTCAGACAAAGCCTCACCAAAAGGGCATTTTAACAGCCCCCTGGGGATCAATTTGTTTTGCTTCTCTGCAAGGGTTTGAGCACTGAAACCCTTGCAGAGCTCACACGCTGGTTGAATCTCTAAATGTGGCATCCCCAAACAATACACACAAGAAAGATGCCCATCCAAATTGAGCATCTTTCTACCACACTCCACGCACTGCTTGAAACCAGGAGTTCCTTTATGCTTTTCTGTCATCTACCAAACATGCACAGAAACAAACTTGCTCACAAACACACACACACACACACACACACACACACACACACACACACACACACACACACACACGAAGAGAGAAAGAGTAAAGAAACATTTTTTTTTTGTTAAGGAAAGGTCGTACCAACAATGGTAGAAGAAAATACCCATGGAGGGTAAAGGACGGAATACCAATGATGATATTTAAAGGATTACCAGAGGTAAGAGGGAAGGGAAGGGCCTATACCAGTGATGGTAAAACAAGTATTTATCGATAAGTTAAAAGGGAAAGAAATAGCACTCACACTCAAAAAATTAGAGCAGTAACAAGAAAAATATTAGGTAAGTAACAAGTTTAGAGCTAAAGAGACAAAAAAGTGCATATAGGTTCATAGGTAGGTACTAGGCTATCTGCCCGAAGGCATTTATAAGCCTAGCCAGAATGTGTTGGCTTTTGTCGCCCCCTTAGATTAGTTACCTGTGCCTCTGTCCAGCAGAGCCACTGAAGTGATCCCTGGGGTAAACTTTCCGTTTCCCATCCACTCGTCAATGTTTTTCTTGAAGAGTGCTAGCGAGGAGCTCTGCCTAATGTAGATCGGAATCTTTTTCCAAAGCATGGGAAATCTCTGGTACAGGAATCTATCCCTCCAGCATGTCCTATTTATTGTTGTGGTGAGGTTTAGACCCCTAGAGCATGTGGCTCGAGGGGATAAGGTTTTCTTTAGGTGGAGCATGTCCATCAATTCTGGATTGGACATGGCCTTGTATGTCAGGCAGAGATCACCTCTGAGTAGGCGGTATGCAACTGAGTACACCTGGAGTTTCTTCAGTCTAGCTGCATAGGGCATCTGTTTGAGGCCGGTGATCCTCTTGATGAGGTACTTCTGTGGTCTTTCCAGCTGTTGCAGGTGTCTTATAAGGTACATCCCAAATGGGGCATTGTACTCTATGATGGGTCTGATGAGTGATGAGTAGAGTGGCACAATGACCTCTTTTGATCTGGATGCGAACCCTTTTGTTATAAGGTGGGCCACATAGAAGGATTTTCTAACCACTTTGGCAATGTGATTGTCAATGGAGAGATTACTATCTACTTGGGTCCCCAGATCCTTATTACATCTTCATATTTAGGGGACTGCCACCTATGTGGTAGTGTGTGGGTACTTTGTTTTTTCCAAAGGGGATGACTATGCACTTTTTGGCATTTAGCTTGAGGCCATGATTTTGACACCAGGTATCCATCTCAGTGAGACCCTTGTGGAAGATGTCTGTGTCAGCCGGAGAGTCAATTATAGCCCCTAGTTTGCAGTCGTCTATGAACTTGGTCAGCCATAGTCCTCATGTGCTTGCCTGTACCTCTGAGAAGTATATGATGAACAGGAGGGGTCCTAGGACTCAGCCCTGGGGAACACCACTTGTAACCGGTTTAGTGTCAGACCTAGCTCCTGCAACTCTTACCATGTGGGTTCTGTCCATGAGCCAGTTGGCAACCCATCTTGTGACATAGGGATTTATGTTCAGGCTGGTGAGCTTGTCTATAATACCAGAATGGGAAATAGCATTGAAGGCCTTTGTGAGGTCTAGGTAGGCTGTGTGTACCACCTTTTCCTCATCTATAGCCTAGGTAACTGTCTCAAAGAAGTCCACCAGGTTTAGGAGGCATGATCTGCCCTTAACAAAGCCGAACTGGGTAGGGTCCAGTGTTTGGAGGTTCCCATTGTCTCTGTTAATGAGTTCCATGATGATGTGCTCCATAGCCTTGCAGACAAAGCTAGTCAGGCTTATAAGGCAATAGTTCCTGGGGTCTGTTGTGGCTCCACCTTTGTGGAGCGGAATAACCGTTGCTGTGCACCTCTCTATGGGTATGTAACCTGTGGGGAGGCTGAGTCTGAACAGTGTGTTTAGGTGAGGGGTTAGTTCATCTTTGAGCTCGTGTAGGATGCAGCCTGGGACACCGTCCGGTCCCATTGATGTGTTTTTGGCTTTAGAGAGGGCTGTTTTAACCTGAGTGTCTGTGATTTCAGGGGCTCTGCATTCTTCTGGTATGGTTATGGGCCCTTTTGGGGGTGAGAGAGGGGTGAAGTTTGCGCTGAACCTGTCTGCCAGGATGTTGGCAATATCGGTCAGTTCAGTGTATTTTGTGCCATTCTGCACTAACTCCGAACAGATCTGAGCACTGTCACTTAGATTCTTGACATAGCTAAAGAATGCCTTGTGGTTATCTTTGGAGTCCTTGGCCATTTTTCTTTCGAAGTATATATATATATATATATATATATATATACACATATATATGTATATACATATGTATATATGTATATATATATATATATATATATATATATATATATATATACATATATATATATATATATATATATATATATATTTATATATATATATATGTATATACATATATATATATATGTTAGCACTTAGCTGAGAGCATGGCTTACCCGTCCTAAATTCTATGTGGCAAATGAGATCTGAGGGGGAAGGGAAGATAGGCACTGTGGGTAGCCTTAGCTTGAGAGTTTCTGGCTGGCTTGAGCTTGATATGAGCTTGATGAGCTTGATATAACGGACGAGTCAATTCCGAGGATGGAACCGAGACCCAACAGTCAAGAATGAATGAAGATTGACAACATCAGATTAATTTTTTTAACAGGGGAAGTCAGCCTGGACTCTTGTAGTATCACAGGCAGTGGAGATACCATGCGGTTAGACGAAAGGATCAAAGGTTCGGTGTTTGCATTTCTGAGGGATGAGAGATGAGATGCAGTATGGAATCTGGTATCCGTGGAGGATACTTCAGATGAGACTGTAGGAAAGGAAACCACACCAGACAATGTCAGAAAGAGGCAATGAGGACCAAGGAATACTTCAGTGTGTGGGCTTTCTGCAGTACCTTGAGGATCAATGGGAAAGGTGGATCTGCATAAAGGTGACCTGGAGGCCAATCATGGATTAGAGTGATCCTCGGGGACTGCCTGTCTGGGAGGATCAGAGCAAAGTACCTGCTGCATTTGTTGTTCACAGGGGATGCAAAGAGGTCACAGCAAGGCTGGGTGCCATTGGCCAAATATTTGAGACGCCGTTATGGATTCGGGGACCACTTGTGCAAGCTCAAGATGGACCTACTCAGTCTGTCTGCCAACACATTGGACTCCATGAGTATGTGTGTTGCAACAAGAAAGGAATTGGAAAAAATCGCCCATTCCCACACTCTCATGGCCTCTCTGCACAGCGGATAAGAATGTGTTCCCCCTGCTTGTTGATGTACTAGCCCACTGGTCTGTATGAATTAGAATCATCTCCAGTGGAAGGCAATCCTGAAAGGCTTGCAATGTCAGGAGGACTGCTCTCATGTCTAGAACATTTAACTTGGTCTCTGTAGGGGACCACATGCCTTGGACCATTCTACCCTGAAAATGCTTCCCACACCCTAGCAGGGAAGAGTCCTTGGTTATTGTGGCTGAGGGAGGGGGTAGAGAAAAGGGTCTGCCTTGGAAGAGATCCTTTGAAAGAAGCCACCACTGAAAATGTTGCCTGCAAATGGGTGTCAGTGGGATTGGCATAGACATTGAATGACAGAGAATTGACCACTGGACTGCTAGCATTCACTAGCATACTTGCATGTAATACCTCACCAGTGGTACAAGGAGGATAGCCACCAATATGGACCACAGAGCCTTGAGAATGAGATGCACCTGCAGCAATGGGACCTCTAAGTTTACTCAAAAAATAGCTGAAAAAGGCAACACCAAAGCAGATAATCCTTTTAATACAAACTTTTAATCCAACAGGTTATAAAGACAGTGAGCACTTTCATGTTATCACAACGTTTCATCAGACTTAAAGTCTGATGAAACGTGATAACGTGAAAGCGCTCACTGTCTTTATAACCTGTTGGATTAAATGTTCGTTTTATTCTGAAAGGCACTTTATCCAGGACTGATTGTTTTTCTTTTCACCTCTAAGATTACCTTGACCTGCTGCCTGAGCAAATCCTCTCTCTGAGGAGGCAAAGCTGCACTTTCTGTCACTGTGTTGAGCTGGATCCCTATAAATGTCAAACTTTGCAGAGGAGTCAGTTTTGACTTGGCTACATTGACCACAATGCCTAACTTGTTGAAGGTCTGCAAAAGATACTGGATTGCTAACATCAGTCAATGCCTTGTGGCAGCTGTGAGGAGAATCATCTAGGTACAGAAAGACCTGGAATCCCTGCAGTCTTGAGTGAGCTACTACCACTGCCAAGCATTTGGTAAACACCTGGGGATCATGGTGAGTCCAAAGGGCAGGGCTCTGAACTGAAAATGATTGGCTCCCAGCCAGAAGTGCAGATGCCTCCTGGAGTGCCTGTCTATCTTAATGTGATAGTAGGTGTCCTGGAGGTGTATGGAGCACATCCATTCATCCTTGCGCAACAGCAGCAGGATGGACTGAACAATAATCATCCAGAATTTTGACTTCTTGACAAACAGATTCAGCTTACTGAGGTCCAAAATTAGACACAGGTCCCCAGTCTTTTTGGCACTAAAAAGAAGTAAGAGTAAGTTCCAGACCCTCTTTGTCCTTTTGGGACCGCTTGGATGGCTCTTTTTTCTAGAAGTTTTAGAACTTTTCTTTGGGTTAGTTCTCTCTGACTGGGTGGCACTTTGGACAGAACTCTCTTGGGACTTGCAAGGAGGTTGGGAAAAGGGAATGTAATAAACCCTGGGGATGACATTGAGCACCCACTGATTGTTTTTATGGATGTCCAGGCATTTGGGTGCAACCAGAGCCGACCTCCAACTGTCTCCAGGACAGGACCATTGGGCAACACCTCAGGGGTACTGAAAAGGCTTCTCCGAGAAAGGCTCCCTGAAGCCCTCATTCTGCGGACCCCCTCTGATACTAGGGCAGCATCTAACATTGAACTCTCTTCCCCTGCCTCTGGAAGAAAAATCCTCTGGAACATCCTAGAAGGAACTCTGCAACATTCTGAACCAAAGGTTCTTATCTCCTTGATAGTTCTTGGAAAAGGACAATTTGGGGTGGAGGTTAGAAAATTTGATCCCTACTGCTGACAGTGTTTTCCATTCTTGCTCACTGCAGGTCAAAGTCTCCTTGGCTGATGGTCCAAAAAGCAAGGAACCATCAAAAAGGGCACCCTTGAAAGATGCCTTGAAGGGTTCTGCAAACCTGTACAGCTGCATCCACACATGATGCCTCAAGGCAATGCCTGCATCTGCCACTCAACAAGTACCCTCAGCAGCATTAGAGAGTAACCTCATTGAGGAGTTGGCAAGAAATTATATAGCGATGAGCTTGGGAGAGATCTTGCGGTTCTCCGAAGATATCAACTCTGAAGGTGAGTTGGTTAGTTTAGTAACCAGGTCTCTTTGGAGGTGGATAAAGTGCACCAAATAGTTAAGAGCTCTCAAACCAAAGATGCCTGAAGTGTAGACGTGCTTCCCATGTCTGTCTAATGCCAAAGACTCCCTGCTTGGAGGATGGACGGTAGAACTCTGTTCAGCCAGCTCCTTTTTGGTGGCCGTGGCAACCACAATGGTATCAACTGGAATGTGTTTGCTCCAATACAGCCTGACTGAAGGAGGACTCAAGAACTTGTCAGCCTTCTTAGGGACCAGTTCCATGGTGTCAGGTTTCTTCCATGCCCTGTGCAAAATAAGGTCGATGAGCTAATCCACGGGGGGGGGGGGGAGTTCAGGAAGTAGATGGGCCTGTCCCAGAATCCTTCAGGAACAAAGATTACTCCAAAGACAGGGGTTGGGAAGACCATCTGCGTTTATGTTTTAACAGCTCCAGAATGTCTCCAAAGGAGATGACATCAGGCAGAGACCCGGGGGACCCATCCCCCTCATCAAAATCTGTGTCTTCTGTGAGGGACTCCATGGGCAAGTCTAAGTGCCTCCTCTTGCACTTTCCCTTCCATGGCACCTCCTCTGTGTGGGGCTCAGGGGAGGACTCAGAAAAGAGAGGGACCCCCTGGGGTTTTTATGCCGCCTGGACGCTATCTCGGGAGGACTGATGCCGGACAGGATGGATGGGCTCAGGGCTCAAAATTGTGATGGGCTAGGATGTACCCAGTACAGGGGAAGAAGACTCTGCTCTAGACCTGGAGAAGGTCCACTCTACCAACCAAAAAGACAATAGACTCATGGAAGTCCCCTCCCCATCCCCAGTAGTCGAAACCATCTGAGATGAAGGAGCAGGGCTAACGCTGGGTCCCAGGCCTCTGGACAGTACCAGCCCTGAGATGTCAAGGGCTGAGGCCCCCAAAAGAAGGAACCAATCCAAGAAACCCATACCTGATCCCCTTCCCAGAGACTGGGTGCCATCCTGTCGGAGCCAAGACCCACTCTGATCCAATGGCAATGGAATTGAGCTGGTCAGGGACCCTGACCGAGTCAGAAAAGCATGTTTTCCCAGGCCTGTACACACCTCCCTCAGGTGAACCTGGTCCTGGAGTTCTGAAAAAGGGAGAATCAGAATAGGAGAGGGCAACCTTGGGGCTGGGGATCTTGCTGAGCCTGAGCAGGCAGGAGATGCCAAGAAACACATCTCTATTTGGGCCCTGAGAAAGCTCCTCATCATTATGCCCATATTCATGGGGAAAAGACTCCTTGAGGATCCAGAGGAAGCCAACGAATGGGTGGATTTAAACAGGGAAGCTAAACTAAATCCCGAAGCAGGCCTGTGATGCCCACGATCTGAAGATTGGCTCCGATGCCTAGGAGCTTAGTGCTTCGGATCCCAGGTGGATTCTGAAGGACAGCCCTCAAAAAGTAATGCTGGATCTGATGAACATGTCGGATCTGACACCTGCTGAACAACACTGTTTGGATCTGAAGGTGCAGACGGATCCAAAAGGGGCCTAACTGCAATCAGATCTGAGGGCCTGTGATCTGAAGAGACCTTGGAACCTAACAATAGATCCTGAGGCACCAAATCTAAGATGGCCACAGACATTTTCAGATTCAGAGATCTCTGATCCAAAAGCCTAGGTTGTTTTTGAGACACAGAAGGAGAAGTACCCGGGGAAACAGATGGGGCTTTCTTTTTGTACTCCTTAAGGCCTGAAGAAGACAGGGACCCAGAGATAGAGACCCCTTGAGCGATGCTCTTAAGCAACAATTTCTTTCGGCAGTCCACCAGCGCTCAAGGATTAAATACCACACATACAGAGCAATCAACCTTGAGGTGGTCAGCACCCAAACAATAAACACACTTTTTGTGGCAGTCAGAATTTGGCACCTTACACCCGTAAGAAAAGCACTTTTTAAAACCAGTAGGTTTGTCTTTTTCAGACATACCTGACAGTCAAAGACACACACATACCAAAACACTTAAAACACAGATAATAGCTAACTACCAAACAGAAAAAATGTGTCTAAACCATTTTAAGAATACAACTAACCCTGTCAGTTAAATCAAAAACCAAAAAAGATGACAAGCGCCAACTAAGGAAAAGAAGGTAATTCCAACTAAGCCCTAACACCAGCGACCAGCTAGAAAAAGGGAGGGGAGAATAGAGAAGAGAGCTATCTGAACTTAACAAAAAGGAAAACCTCTTATCTTAAAAGAAGTTTCACAAATTGAAATAGGCAGCTCTGAGCCAGGAATCGCATTCATGCTGAAATACAGCAAACAAGATCTAGGGGTTAGAGTGCAGAAGGGGATTATGAGAGAGGGAGGAGCTCCAATCTTGAATGTATGTCTGTGAGGTGCTGGATCAGATCCAATGTTGGATCCAAGACCCAGTCAGGAGGAATCATGAAATGGATAACATGAAATCTGTGTATTTCCTTAATTGTTGACATACCACATCACCATAGTATTGTTTGTCACTATTTTCAGTGTGCAAGACGCACTGACTTGTAATCAGTGCTGCTTAAATTATGACCATCATCTCTATCTCATATATATGCCTGCATTTTAGCTTGTTGGCCCATATTCCCTAAACCTTGTAAATGTCTCTAAGAGTAATGTAATATATCTGAAAAAGGTGCAAGTTGCATTGCGTGCAGTAAGTTGTATCTCCCCTTCATCAAGCAATCTTCTTAAAAGGCTACCACTGACCATTTTCTGAGTCTCCGAAGTCTAAAAAAAGGGGCAAAAGCTGTCAAATTAGTCCAACAGTATTTAATTTTAAGTGGTTGTACAACTCAAGCTTTGCAACGATAAATATAATATGACTCATTACATAAGGTTTGCAACAATAAATATAAGACATTATTCTGTATATATTTAATGTCATTTTGCAGGGGAGAACACAGACCATGAAACCTGCCAGCCAGTTCTACTTTAGAAGACTGTAAGGTGATCAGTTAAATGAACCAGAAATAAGGGAACTGTGGCAGGATATAGAGTAATGATGTGCTTGTAAAAGGCAAATAAACAGTATTATATCATATCACGGGGACAGTCTAAATAACTTGCGTTACATGCTTTTCACACAGCTTTATGATTTGTGCATAATAACAGGCTTAAATGAAGTAGCCAAATAAAGAGATATTTGTGGATATTCAACTGAGACTTTCTGCAGTCTATTTGGCCTGACTAATAGTGCTATACCAGATACATGAGAAACAGATGGTTCAGTTGGGTCCTGTAAATCAGTAGTAAAGTAATACAAATAGCACTGCTCTTTCCTAAACAATAAGGCCTACAGTAAAGTGCAGGCTCCCCCTATACTACCTGCAGATTTAGATGTGATGTGAATATGATTCCTGAAGGTACAAGGAGTACATCTAATTTCCCTTGATAAATGGGGTAGAATGACAGAAAAGTGTCCACGTAGAAGCTCTAAGTATGTAAATGCTGAGTCTGTTAAGTTTTCGAAGAAGTCTACCATCCTTGGCACTAAAAAAGAGGCAAAAAAAACTTTCTCCACTGGTCAAGAAGGGACAGCTACTAAAAATTAAATGACTACCTTCTTAGTTTGTGTGAAGCAGTGCTCTCCAAATGGAGGAACTGCTTAAAACATTTGATAATGTAGATCCTACACAAGCTGCGATGCCATTTAGTAATTTGAACACTGTCCATTCCAATGGCAAGCAAGAGGTCCATTCAAGGGACCTACACCTGAAGTCAAAGGATTAACTTAGGAAAGAGTTGCCAGCTGAAATTCAAAGAACTAATGCAGCTCTGCTACGAATCTGAAGTACAATGTTCTGGACTCAATTCCTGATGGTAAAATGCTGTACTGTCTACGGCACATGGTACACAAAAGAGTTCATGCCAGATTCATTGATAGGATGCTTCTGGTGACCAGTAACAATACTGGCCTTTATCAAAGCAAATAGGGCAGAGCCACAAAGCCTCCAGGCTGTTGTGATAGCAACACTAATAACCGTCTCCATAGGCAAAAGAACCTAAGACCCCTCACTCTGATAAAATTGTCATCAGGTCATTTCTAGGGGAAAGAGATAGCGGGGCTCAAGCCCAGTCTAAACAGCTTCTTAGTCTCAGGGCATCTTCAAAGATGCTGTCATATGGAGGAGAAGCAGATGGGATGGACTCACTATCTGTGTAAGTATCACAGACCATAACCCCAAGATGCTTTGAACCTATGAAGGTCATGAAGAAAGAGGGAATACCGTAACTTCAGCTACTTTTTTTAATTTCTCCAAATCTTTTGGGTTTCTAACACCATGACAGGCATGGACCCCATTCCTAAATCAAAGTATGATCAAAGTTCATGAAATTAGTATTGTTTCAATTTCAATCTTTGACGTCAACCAACAGTGCTCTACACAGCGCCCACAATGTAACCAGTAATGTTTCCTGCAATTTGTACAGGGTCATATGTATTGGTAACTTATTTAAATATTATTGTAGAGTCTTTTTTATAAGACCCGCTGGTCCTACTACTATTGGAACTGTCTGAGCATCTGTCTTCTACATTACTCTTGTGTCTGTCTGCAAATCGTGGTATTTTATGACTTTGTGTGTCTCTCTGTACACAAGACATTGTAGTCACTGGGCGTAGCAATTTCAATAATCAGTTACTTTTGTCTTCTTTTCATGGACCACTATATCTGGTTTTCTCACATCTGTCTTTTGAACTGTTGGTAATGAGTGATCTCATGTGATGTAGACTTCATTTTCTGTGATGCTTTGTGGCTCATGTTTCCAGTGTTTTTCGGCCAGTTCAGTACCATAATGTTTGCACAATCCCCATTGCAACAGTCTTGTCACATTGTTATGCCTTTCAGTATACAGTCCTCCTGCTATAAAAGTATGTCACAACCAGCAATAAGGTGTGTGATGGTTTCCAATTCTGTTTTACAAAACCTACATTTGTCTGTTTCTCCCAAATGTTCAATGGAGTTTATAAACAAATGTGTACATATTGTAAACAAATGTGTACATAGCCCACTATCTTTGGCTGACAATATTGATCTTTCATCTTTTGGTTTGAATCTGCCTCTCCTTAACCATTCTTACATTTGATCCTGATCAACAGGAGGTTGTTCCAAGAGCTTTCTGTACTTGTAACTACATTTATGCATTTTCCACATTTCTTGCCTGCTCATCTGATCCTTCACCTTATATTCTTTTGTTTTCATAAATTAAGTCTTCTAAAATATTCCTTACTAAGTTTTATTTGCATTTGTTCATGTTTTATTGTTGATCCTTCATCAATTCCCAAATATTTATACACTCCCTCTTGTGCAAGTTCTTTTATATCACATTCTTGTCCCAAGCTGATGTTTTGCTTTCCTCCTTTAAAGGTTGCTTTTGCACATTTATCAAGACAAAATAATATTCTTTTATCATCTGAAAAAGTTTTGACTACTTGCAGTTGTGCTTTCAGTTCCTTCTCCCTCTTGGGATTTGACTATGATTTTGCAGTGTCTCACTCAATGCTCGTTTGAGTTCGCTCAATCCTGAGATATTAAATTCCTGTCCTGGAAGACATCCTTTCTTGTGGCCATATCTTCAGCAAAGAGTGTCTTGAAATTACAGGCTTTGTCAACCAAGCTGCGATATATCAATTTTCACAAAGAGGACTGAAAACTAATCCTTCCTTCATGCCCAAGGTAGCCATTGAAAATAATATCAACCAGTCTGTTCAGTAACTTGTCTTTCTTCAAAATCATTCCAACAAAGGCGAATATCTCCTCCATACACTGGATGTACATAGACAGTTAAGATTTTACTTACACAGGGCTAAACCTTTCAGAAAATCTGACCAGTTGCTTGTAGCCTTCTCTCTCAGCAGGTCAGGCAGTGTCTAAGGTTGCAATTTCCAAATGGATTTCAAACTGTATTTCCACCATTTATTTTCTCAGAAGCTTGAAGTTACCTCGTTCGCCTAGGGCTCACTCTCTCTCTTAGGTTTGTTGCTACCTTGTCAGCCTTTTGTGTGAGGATATCAGATGACATTGTTGCTGTGGCCACTTGGTCCACTCCTCACACCTTTGTTTCTCATTGCAAATTGGATATTGTCTCCAGAAACAGAGCATCCTTTGGTTCCGTAGTGCTCAGGCATTTCCTTCCATATGGCCACCCGTGGTACTTTTGTAGCTGGGGATTCGGACCCAGTCATGAGGAATAATGAAATAGATAACATCAGATCAGCAATTATGTACTTACAATAAGTTGGCATCTGTGTTATCCTATTTCATTATTCCTCACTTCCCACCTTCCACCATCTGTGCTGTATGTGGATCTGAGGATACTGGGGTCTTGGGCTCCTGGGCTACGTTTCCCTTGTTCAAGGTTTTAGGTATATATTCTCCAGGGTGCCTGCAGCAAACTTCATCTGAAGGTTAGAGTGCAGAAAGGGATTATGGAAGAGGGAGGAGCTCGAGCCCTGACTCTGTGTCTTGTGTATGCCAGACTGAATCCGATATTGGATCCAAGACCTATTTGCGAGGAATAAAGAAATAGGATAACACAGATACCAAGTTGTGGTGAGTACATAACTTTTGTTTTACTTCATCTGCAAGTTACTTGTTCACATAGCATCTGGTCTATAGTTTAAGGGTCTGTGCCTTTGAGCCATCTGCACACCCATGCAGAGGAATCTACAGTACAAAATTACCTGACCAGGTAATAAGGTACATGAGTAGCTTGCAGGAACAGTAGTTGTACAGAAAAGTCAGTCTGTAGTGCAAACATAAGATACTCTGAAGAAAAATGCCTTCACCTTACAGGATGAGTATTAAGTAAAGAAATCCTGCTACAAACTGCCATGCAGTGAGCATGTGCAGTGAATACAGATTGCATTTCCTGGAAGCAGGACTTTCTGTATGCTTTTCCTCTCATCCTTCTTTAAAAAATGTTACTAAATAGCAGGATGAAAAAGCCAAGGCTTATCCTAATATTTTCCAGCCTGGCCAGAACAGCCATAGTTCTATTCAGTAGTGAAGATGAACCTATAAAACCCCTTATCCTTTTCATTCCAGTACATTCTACTTAACTCAGAAACTTGTCTATGGATCACCCAAACCATGCATGGCGATTGGCAGCCACCTTACAGGATAGTCCTTTCCTGAAGTGGTATGCTTATTACAAGAGGCTAAGAAACCTTGACATTAGGGAATGTTACCTGGTTACAAGGAAGAGGTCCTGGATTTGATGCTCCTTTAAGCAAACTGAGCCATCAGCTGTCTCCACTCCATCAATTCTAAGATTCCTGACTGAGCTTTTTGAAAAGGGTCTGTATATATCTCTGTTAAGGTCCTCTTGTCAGACATCTCACCTTGTGCTCTTCTGGACCCTCCCCCACCAATTATTACCAGTTAAATCATAAAAACATCTTTATTTGTTTAATTTATTGTTTTCTGTAATTATTCTACCTTGTGCTTTGTGTTGTGAATAAAACATAATTCTTTGACCAGCCCACCCATCCAATTGACAAATGAGTAGATGCATTGTGTTCAATTGTTTAGTGGGTGCAGGGTTAAAACTCTTGCCTTTTAATACTTAAAGAAATCCTTCCATCCTCAACCCCTTTTCCGATTTTTGCACATGGAGTTGGGGTGTCACTACAACAGTGACAATCATCTAGAGCCAAGGTTTGCACCAAAATACTGTGATTAAAGTAATAACATGTATTGATGTATTCTTGTTAAACATTAAGTACCACTTTTCTATTTTTGTCAGGTTGAAATCAATGGGAAGATATTTTTCAGTGAGCCAGAAAAGGAAATGCCTGCCACAGTGGACAGAAGAGCAGAATCCATCCCAGTGGGGAGATACACAGAAACCGAGAACATGCCGAAGGTGAGCTACAGGGAAATCAAATCCATGGTAATGATAAGCTGCAGAGGAGTTGAAACCATGCCAGAGATGATATTCTATTTATTTTTTGTTACCTTCCATTTTTACAGTTTCATTAATGTAGAAGACCTGATTGTTCCATGACATGACATGACCCAAATGGTATATCAAAATGTCTTTTGCAGTTGTTCGACTAGTGGACTTTCTATATTTGTATGTAACTTTGTGGCTGCAACATGAAGGACATGGGATGTGTAAATATTAGTATTGATTATTAATCACTGATCTCCAGGAAGTTGTAAGGTATCAGCGCCACACGATGAGGGTGTCCAGTGGCCCAGAAGACAGGGAGCTAGGGCTGCAAGACATCATGTGTAACAGAGGATATTTTCAATGCATAAGCTGCTGTGTTGTGGTAATAATAATTGTACTTCTTTTTGAAGGGTTATTCAATATGTAAAATTATAACTTAAAAATGCTGCAGTTTTAAGAGATTAGTGTTCCATCAAGCAGTTTTGCAATGTTAAACCTAAATTCTCTGCAGTCTAGAGTCTTTTATGGTCTATCAGGTTTGCAATATTTTTTTGATTAGACAGTCATGTCTTCTGTGGATGTCTCACTCTGTCAGGCAGGGAGTAGAAAGTACTGGAACATCACAAGGACTTTGGAGGATTCTGTATAACCATAAGAAAGCTCTCTTGCTCCAACATAGATGTCAGGAAGGTACTGCACAGGTCTTTTTGCATTTTTTTCTGTTAATTTTCACCACTGCATGGCGACCCTCATCCCTCCCTTCATTGCTCAGTCCATCCCTTCACCCATGTGTGAAATGGATGCCTGGATGATTTAATTCAGGCAGACAGTGTTTTGGTTCCTCTTTTACAGTTTTGTTTGCTGTTATGGTCCTGTCCCCTCCTGCAGTGTATGACTTGCATGCTTTTGTATCTGAGAACTGCTACTACTCCTCTGTGGATTTTTCCCTAACATGCCCTGTGAAGGCTACCACATGGACATGTCTTGGTAGAGCCAAACTTGTATCCGGAATATACACTGAATACCAGGAACATCTTCTGTATTATAGGTGCATTGCAATGGGATGGACCTCTCCCTTCCCCCTCAGGACAGGGCATTACTGGTTGCTGGCTCCCATATGTCCAGCTCTTCCAGCACCTGAGTCAGTAGTCAGTCTGAGGTGATGGGAATCATAATGAGGGATTCATCCCTCCACATCATAGAGCTAGACACGTAGGTTGACTTATTTTTGACTTTTAATGGATGCAGTTCATATTTTGTGACTACAGTCTAACTACTCCACCCTGTAGCCAGCCAGGAGGGCAGCAGATCTAGCATAGTACATTCTGCTAACCTCTGTTATGTACTATCAGGTAATCTCCCTGCAAAACCCCCTGACTCCTTCAGGGGATCTCATTCAGAAGGTGAATTTATCCTATACAGAAGCCTGTAGATAAAAAAGATGTGCTATTCTTTAGGGTTTTCATTGATAATGTCATGGGATCTCATCTAAATGGAGGTGTGAACCGTCTTCTCTAGTTTTTCCTATGCCATTGTGGTTGTAGCTCTGCTAATGTCCCCACCATAATTAGAAAATTGTACAACAGCCTCTATGTGAGGTACAAGTCTGCTTCCTACTCTGAGGATGTGACTGGGAATCTATGTGTGAAGTGAAGCACAATGAATATATGTCTTACAGCACGATTAAGGAGTCCTGAAAATGTGGCATCTAATGCTGAACTTTAAACTGGCTTCTCAAGATTTTTTTTTTTTTTTTGCAAGGCTCAAAAACTACTTGGTCCAATTTTCACAAAAAATGGAGAAAATCCTGTGTTGGAATTGAATGATTGGCGAAAAGGTCTAAAATACAAAGTACTATCTGAATCTGGTGTCTGCCATGATAAAAGCTTTATCATACAGGTAATGTGTACCACTTTTTTTTTTTGCTTTGTTTCATTACAAGTTAACATTTGGGGTTGTATGAGTTTTCATGATTACATATTTGCAATTATACACTGATCCTCCATTAATATTCAAAAACGTGCACGCTGATTGGTCAGCGTGCACGTTGTAAATCAGAGTTATAGTAATGGAAAAAGGTCTGGTCGCCTGGACTTTTTCCATTATAGGTTCATAGGTTCATAGATTAGTACTAAGCTAACTGCCCTTGTGAGCCATTTTAAGCCTAGCCAATTATCCCTTGTGAGACACAAACCCTGCACCTTGTATTTGTAAGGCAAACACCTTAACCATTAGGCCACCCTCCCAACCCAAAGTGAGGCTAATATTTTATAGGTTCATAGATTAGTACTAAGCTAACTGCCCTTGCGAGCCATTTTAAGCCTAGCCAGTTATCCCTTGCGAGACTCAAACCCTGGACCTTGTGTTTGTAAGGCAAATACCTTAACCATTAGGCCACCATCCCAACCTGTCTATCCAGCAGTTCCTATTTATGTCACAAGCAAGGTTTAGGTATCTAGAACAGGTAATGCTGGTGCTATTTGTTTTGTGGATATGCAGAAGGTCCATCAAAGTGGAATCTCACAATGCCCTGTTTGTCAGGCATAGGTCTTCCCTCAAAAGCCTGTAGGAGACAGAATACAAGGATAGAGCCTTGAGGCAGTCTGGTTAGGGCATTTTATTTAAGTCATGTATTCTTTTAGTGAAGAGCCTATGTGGACATTCCAATTGGTGGATATGCCTGGTTAGGTACATATCACAGGGGAATTGTACTCAATGATAGATCTGATGAATGCCAAATACAGTGGAACGATGACTTCCTTGGACTTAAGCTGTGCACGATAGAATGATTTCCTCATTACTATAGAAACATGATGGTCAAAGCTAGATTACTATCTATGTGTGGCCATATGTCCCTGACTACTGGGTCAACTCTAAGGAGTGTGTTATCAATATGATAGTTACCAGGGATGGAAGACTTCCCAAAGGATACTATTATGCATATCTTGGCATTTTTTTTAGCAGTTAACATCATGGCTGGTACTTCATTGAGGATCTGAAGACCATCTCAGCTGAGGTCCCTTCCAGTGCCTTCTTATGAGTCATAAAGATTTTCACCAGTTAAAAAAAAAAAAGCCCGTCTTACATGAGACGCATTCCTTTCCTTTGAGATTACTTCTTAGGGTCCCATAATTCTTCTTCCAACACCAGTTATGGTGACAAGGCTCTGCAACCCATCAACATGTTTTGTGTGCCAGCATTAGGGAGGCAGAGGAGCTCCATCTTTGGGTGGGATGGAGGTGGGGTGCTTCAGCAAAGCAGTCTTGACTGTTTGCCTGACTACCTTGTCTAGCAAGAGGGCTTCTTGTCTGCAAGCTCCTGTACAGAACACATGTGGGTATCTGTGGATGTAATCAAAGCTTATTCCCGTGATTCTGTTCTCCAAAACCTATACCCTCTAATTCTGTTCACCTTTTGTTTGTTCCAGTTTAGACTACCTTGTCTAGCAAGAGGGCTTCTTGTCTGCAAGCTCCTGTACAGAACACATGTGGGTATCTGTGGATGTAATCAAAGCTTATTCCCTGTGATTCTGTTCTCCAAAACCTATACCCTCTAATTCTGTTCACCTTTTGTTTGTTCCAGTTTAATAACCTGAGTAACCTCTCCTTAAATAATATTGCTAGAATGCAAGCATTATGTCTGTGGCAAAACAGAGCTAACATACCTCCACATACTAGCATATACTTGGATTTCAAGTTATTCCAGAGTGACTAGGATTTGGAGCATACATGAATGTTGTCATCTGAAACGTTACAAGTCAACAGGTTTGCATAGTTTCTAGCCTGCCCTGGTGCTGTTCAGTAGTGGAAACTGGCTGTGCTATCTGGAACTTTAGACATCTTTCCTACATGTGAACATTATTACAACAAAATATTCTTGCATTTAGTTTCAGAAGTGTCTTCGGCCTGCAGTGTCTCCCAGTGTACACGAAGTGCAGATTTGTCTGTAGCTTCTTGCTTAGACTGAAGTAGTTTCCTGCCTTCATCCTGGTGAAAGATTGTACTCCTTTGTGGATTTCTAGACATTGCTGCGGACCACAGAAGGGTCTGTCATTTTCCAGCACAGCTAAATCTTAAATCTTTTCATCCTGTCTTTCTAACATCAGCATTTACATATTGGTGCACGAGTGTTATGACCCCATGTCTCTAGCTCTGGGTTCCCTTTTGCTCCTTGGAATGAGGGCAGCAGCAGTCCCCATAGCTCCAAATACAAGGATACACTTGAAAATTCCCCGATGGAACCCCTGTGCCTTGTGAATCTAATATTTGGAAAATCTGTATTTTGCTGTTTTGTATCAAAGGTTGCACTTTTGACCTTTAGTGGCTAGTTCTTGAGTGGTTATTCTACGTGGTTGCCATTCCTTCATCGTTTATTTTCATGCTACCCACCATCTTTTGCACATGTGAAGCTTCTTACCATTTTGACAATATGTAAACATTCTTGTATAAATTAAACATTTCTTACAATGAAGTCATTTGCTTTTGGGAGTGGATTTTGGCAATGTGTTACCCCTGTGATCGTAGATTTCCTGGTAGAGAATTTAAGTAGAAAATTGTTTTTCATGAATGAAGGACCAGTTTAAATGCATCATTCCTGAGTGGGGCTTTAGTTAAGCCATTCAGAGCAAAATGCAGTAATTGTTTTCGTTAACTCCTGGAGTATTGGGGAAATGCTGAACATAATTGTCAGCTCTGACTTTATTCTTCCTTTAGTTCTCTTTCAATGAATAAGAAGAAATTTATTGTAAAGCACCTGAGTATGTTGAACCACAAACTCAACTATGTAATTAATTTAGTTACTTGTTTGTATTTGTTTACTGGAAAATTCTGACTGGTGTGGTCATTTGACAGGTGTATCTTGAGGAGAAATGCTCCATTAAAAGACATTTAGTCATATACATAGCTTTGTTTTTAATACAGTATGAAAAGTGACTTGCATAATTAATTATAAAATTTAAGTGCATATGCACACACACACACACATATATATATTTATATATATATATATATATATATATATATATATATATATATATATGTATGTATGTGTGTGTGTGTGTGTGTGTGTATATATATATATATATATATATATATATATATATATATATATGTTGAAGGCAAAGGGAAACTCAAACACAGACTGAAATGATAATTGAACACTCAGAAATATATTTTTAAGAAATAGGTAGTCTATAAATAACAGTAAGGATTATGATCAGACTAGCAGAATGCATTTCTTCCCTTATATACCTGTTTATGGGAATATAAGATATGGCAGGGAATTCAGAATAATTTGTGCAAGTTAGTTTGAATCACTGTTTGAGTGAATTATGCATCCTGCAGAAATGTTTGTCTCAAGTAAAAATCTGTTGTCAAAATCATGGTCTGAAACTAAATGCCAAAAAATGCTTTATTGTATCCTTTTGGGAGTCATCTACCTCAGGGAACTACCACACTGACAGTGCACCCCTAAGAGTTGAATTGGTTGTTTAGGACTTGGGAACTTATGTGGACAGTGACCTAACTTTTGGCTAACATGTGTCTATTGTTGTAAGAAAGTCCTTCTATATTGCACAGCTTATTATCAAAGGGAGTGTGTCTAGACCTAGGGATGTCACTGTCCCCCTTTACTCAGCCCTCATTAGGCCAGTCATTGAATATAATGCTGCCTTTGACATGTATCTGTCCAGGCACATGCAACAACTGGAAGGTCTACAGAGATATGGTACTTAAAGGATACAAGGCCTAAATAACATGTCCTACATGGACTGACTCATAGCCCTGTCACTATACTGTGTATCCTATAGACTGCTAAGAGGTGACCTGTGTCTGGCATACAAGGCATCCTCTGATCCATTACAGATGGATTTACTGCACATTAACAAGTCAAATGGCATCAGAAATACACAGGCTAGGGATCTAAACCTCTTCTGCAACATGAATAGAAGAGTTTTAGAGGGACATGTATATCTTGCAGAGGATGCTGCTCCTGTGGAAGAGACTCCTCATCCACATGAAACAAAGCTCATCCCTATCCAATTTCAAGAGTAACGTAGGTCTGTGGATGGGGAACAGAAAATTTACTCCAGGGCTGCTCCAGTACTACTAATAGACTAATGCAGCTCCTACATGCTTTATCCCATGCATGGGTCCCCTCAAACTATGTATGGTATGATCCCAGTTATTCTCTTTAGGGGTAATATATCATTATCAATAATGTGATGAATAAAGCTAGGCTGTAACTAAATGGGATACATTATTTCAAGCACAAAAAGAGAAAGTGGCTAAGCTTAAAATGGCGCACAAGGGCAGCTAGCCAAATAATTACCTATGAACCTATGAATTGTGCGATTACAATAAACTGTTGGAGTGTCCTGCATCCTCTGAAAAGATTAAGGTTTTGCACTTAGGTGTGCATGAGTAGAATCCAAGTAATGTCTGTAACTGAAGACCAAGAGAGGTCACTGTTGTTCTAGCTAAAGCACATCTAGGTAGTATGCATGCCACCTTGGTTCTCCCCTAAACATAGGCCACATAAATAGATGATGTATGATTTTTGAAGTTCACCACATATTACTTTAATATTTTAACAGGTTGAAATTGATGGGCAGAAGTTCACTGGTGAAGGACCAAATAAGAAAACAGCGAAGGCACAAGCTGCACTAGCTGCACTGGAGACACTTTTCCTACATGATGATGTCCTACCTGCTAACGATGATAAAAAGAAAATGGCTCCTGCAGTGGGAAGAAGAGCAGAAGCAAGAGAAGCAGTGCCAGAGGTAATTTAAAAAAAACTTCCTTCTGTTGTTATAGCTGTATCAGTGTGGAAGATCTGTTTTGTTTTATATGACCAGAAGTGTATATAAAAACCTGTACAGAGTTATATGATCAGTAACAGCTTAAATATCTGTACATAGTTTTCCCTGGAAATGCTCTCCACCCTTAATGTTCACATCTGGGAAGTTACTGAGGCATTGCTTAATGCTGCAGAAGGCAGTACAAAGCTATAGTGTTTTCCACACATTTAGACCAAAAAATACCAACTAAACTGAGTGGAATGGGTACCAATCAGACCTTTTGGGATAATGTGAGATAAGCTCAGAAACAAGTTGCTATTTTTTTTTAAATTAAAGTAGCGGCTGAGTAAGACTGTAGGTAATACTAATAAACTCACATTCGTTAAAACCATAAAAAATAAATACAAGTAAGAATGAAACACTGTAACATGGAAAACTCTTAATGAAGTTTGAATAAACTTCATTAAGAGTTTTCCGTGTAACCAACTTTCATCCTTACCTGTATTTATTTTTTATGGTTTTAACGAATGAGAGTTTATTGGGTGGCCACGGTGGTGCAGTGGTTAGCATTGCTGCCTCACAGCAAGAGGTTCTCCAGTTTGATCCTCGGCTGGGGTGCCTTCTGTGCAGAGTCTGCATGTCCTCCCTATCGTAGCGTGGGTTTCCTCCGGGTGCTCCGGTTTCCTCCCACATCCCAAAGACATGCTGCAGGTGGATTGGACACTCTAAACTGGCCCTAGGTGTGAGTGCGTGCTTGTGCCTTCTGTGGAAGGTTGGGCGCCGGGCTGGCAACTCGACACCGTAAATCTCCACTGCCAATCATGAGCGGACAAGGTGATCCGCTGTGGCGACCCCTAATCGGGAAAAAGCCAGAAGAAGAAGAACGCATGTGAGTTTATTAGTATTACCTATGGTCTTACTCAGTCGCTACTTTAATTTAAAAAAAAAAGAAAAAAATAGCAACTTGTTTCCAAGCTTATCTGACATTATCCCAAAAGGTCTGATCAGTGCCCATTCCACTCAGTTTAGTTGGTATTTTTTTTTTTTTTTGTGGTTCTGAGCCATGAGGCTACTGAGATGATGGCCAAAAGGGCTGGACTACTGATCATTTTGATTTACTTAGTTTGTGACTCCCTAGAACACATTTAAACCAGGCAGGGGGTAATTTCAACTATCCCACCATAAGGTGGGATATATACACAACCACTAACTTGCAGGCTCAGCGATTCTTGGATTATGTCAATGCAAACCCCTTGAAACAACTAGTCAACACACCTACTAGGGTTGCAAATGTCCTGGATCTGGTAGTCACAAATATGAGGGAATGCTGCATCCCCCCCCCCCCATATAATGTCCTCACTGGTCACATTAGATCAGAAAGCAGTCAGCCTTGAAATAGACATAAACTCTGCACTTAGAACTTTTGCAAGACTAACTACTTCTTATTACGTGATGGCACAGATAAATTACAAGTCTCCCCAAACTCAGGGAAAACTGTGGCCTGCACAGACGTGTTTATAGAAACCCTGTACAAGCATGTAAATAACTGCTAAGAAACATCAGTACTAAACTAAAATAAACTTGGGACAAACTCATAAAATAATATGCTTGGTGGACCCCACTATAAATAGGTTGTACAACATTAGAAAAAAATCCTCTGTACAAAAATAGGAAGAACTATATTCAACAGGCAAAATTTTCTCTTGTCATTCTCAATAAGCAACTCGGGGGACTAATCAAGTCCACCAGAGCCAACTTTGAGGTAAAAATGGCCTTCCTGGCCAAGGATAACCATAAGGCATTTTTCAGTTATGTATGCTGCCTTAAGGGGAACACTCAACGGTGTGCTGGACTAATAGTAAATGGATCGTCCTATACCAAACTAGAGCATATAACAAATGTATTGGTCTATAAACTTATATCTAATTTCACCCCCTGCCACCCCCAGTTACTTCTCAGGAAATACCCTCTACCATGGTTCCCCAACTATCACTAAAGAACAGATCTCACTGCACTCTACAAAGCTAACAAACATTGCAGCAATGGGTCCTGTTAATATCCCAGGATGCCTCCTAAATAGCTTAAAACATGACCTGTCAAGCCCACTAAAATCTCTATTCAACCACAGCCTTCACACAGGCTTCATCCCTAGGGAATGGAGGACTGCAACGGTCATCCTTCTACATGAAGGGAGACCATCAAGAGACGCAGAGAAATACAGACCCATATGTTTAACTAGTCTTAAATGCAAGGCCATGGAAAGAATTATTGTAGACCTGATAAACAAAGACATAGGACATTTTCAAACACTGTACCCATCCCAGTTTGGTTTTGTCAAAGGCAAGTTATGTCTTCTAAACCCGACAATCTTTTTCAAGAAGGTCACTAGAGCCATGGATAAGGGCAAAATGGTGCATACTGCCTATCTCAACCTGGCAAAGGCATTTGACCCAGTACCTCACTCAGGTATTATAGACAAACTCACAAATTTAGGCATAAATCTCCAAGTCACCCAATGGATAGCCAAATGGCTCCCAGATAGGACACATGAAATTAGGGTGGGGGAGTCTACTTCCACCAGAGGCCTGTTACCAGTGGTGTCTCACAGGATTCAGTACTAGGACCTCTCCTGTTTGGAATATACTTGTCTGATGTCAAGACAAATGTAGAGGGCCTTTGGCTGACCAAATTTGCTGACAACTGCAAGCACTAATTTCCCCCAGAGATGTAGATATCCTGCAGGAGCATCTGACACAGACAAATAACTGCTGCTAGAGCCATGGCCTGAAGCTCAGTGCAAAAAATGCATAATTATACCTTCTAGGAAGACTATCAGCTCTGCAGATTACAACGCTGATAACACTTGCCTAAGAGTAAACCCAGTGTTAAGGGACTTGGGAACTCAAGTTGACAGTAATCTGAACTTTGATCACCATGTGTTCATGGTGTTGAGAAAACTTCTACGTGGTACAGCTTATAAGTAAGGGCATGGTATCCATATGTAAGGAGGTCATAATACCACTATACTCCGTCCTCATTAGACTAATAACAGAGTACAATGCACCGTCAGCATATACCTGACCAGTCATTTGCAACAGATCGAATGACTACAGAGGTTCCTCATTAAAAGAATACAGGGTGAAAACAGCATGTGCAATGCCTACCACCTCAAAGACCTGTCTGTGTGCTCACTCTCCTACAAACCACTGAGGGACAATCTATGCTTAATCTACAAGGCATTCTCCAATCTAGCCCTGGTAGATCTGCTACACATTCACAAAACAAACACTAGAATTACCTCATCTAAGGATTTAAACCTCATCTGTGACATAAAATATGTTGGAGGGACAGGTATGTGTCTCAGAGATTACCTTTCTCTGGAACAGAATCCCCATTCATGTGAAGCAAAGCCCTTCCCTAAGCCTATTCAAACACAGTTTGGACCAATGAATGGGAAGTCATAAATTCACCCCTGACTTTTTGCCTGTGTCCCTTATGGACAGGGACAGCTTGTAGATGCCTTAAGGCACAGGCATATACCAAAGCCATTCTAGTCCTTGGGCATTAATAATTGGGAAAATGGGGGCGTGAATTGATAAGATTTAAAAAGGTTGTAGGGACATAAGCTTAGTAACCTGTTATGATCCTATGTACATGCAAATGTTGACCTTGTTTACCATAAATGGATCTGCGTGAAGCTGTGGATTATCATCAGTAAAAGTTGTAACACTTGGGGCACTCGGAGTGCTCGTTCTGTAAGGTGAAACATGTTATAATGAACATTTTATTAACCTAAGCTGTAAACTAGTGGTGCTAATAAATGTTTATTTTTTGTGGGTTTTTACTCTAGATAACATAACCTTAAAAATGCACCTTTAAAGTGACGTCTATAAAAAAGTGGTGCTAAGCATTAAGTTAAGTTTAATACTCAGCACTGGTACACAGCATTTCTCAGCCTTTGAAGGTTCATCTACGTTATTGCCCTTCTTTGTTAGAATGTTTCACTTTACTGAGCAGCAAGTAGAAAGTATTGTAAGTTCCCCAAGACTTGGAGAATCCCACAGACGTAAGATAACTCTGTCTTGTTCCAAAATGTCAAGGAATCTCTGCACAGATGTTATGGCAGCTTGACTTAAAACTTTGACAGCTGTAACAGTGCATTCTTTCTCACTGTAGTCTTAGTACTTCATTCTGTTTATGTTCTTTTAGCTTATTCTGTATCCAGTTGGAATGTTGGTAGATCTAGTAGAGTGCTTTCTGCATCTGCTGTAATGTAATAGCAAATCAGCTGCAAAATGATGTTACACTAGATAAAAACTAGAACATCGATTGAATTATATATAGTGGTTACAATAGTGAGTGCACTGTGCTAGGAAAACATAGGTTTAGCATTCATTGCAGTAGATTAAAAGATTAAAGAATCTCATTCAGTAGGCAGTTTGTACTACATAGGAGCTTTCAGATGAAAAGGTTCTGCTTTTTTTCTGTACTCTCATTAATGATTTTGAAGGAGCTGCCATATAAGAAGGCAATATTGAGGATTTGAGCTCCGCTAGTTTCCCACAGTTTAGAGTCTCAGTGATTTTCCAGAATAATTTTTTCAAAAGAGTATTATATTTTCACATTAGTCTGCATTTCTGTGCCTCTGTTGCTGAACTTTCTAACTAGTTGTGAAAATGTATTGTGAAGTTGTTCAATCTCACCTTCATTCTTACTGAAGGGTTTGGAGTCGATCCTCGTCTCTGAGTCGGCCAATTTGCAAAGCTCGAGGTCTCTAACAGCTCGAGGCCAAAGCCCTATCCTACAATTCATCACTACATTCCCCAGATCTAGTTTGCCGCTGCAATTGAGCATGCGTTTCTCTACAGCTCAGGCCGTTGGAGAGATAAGTCTAATATTTTATGCTATAATTTTCAGAACAATTATATTTTTTCTTGTTAGTTAGTGTTTATATAGGCTTGTAGTAAGGACGGTTTATACGTTTTCAGATTTTATATCCTTTTTTGACCTAAATCTCTCTCTAGTTGTTGGGTGTTGGCCCCTGTTTATCTTTCTGTGTTTAGCCGTTTGGCTTATTTGCCCTATCCTTAGCCGAGTTAGGCTTTTGCTGTTTTCTGCAATTTTTTGTTAGCCGGTTAGGCTCTTAGCCCTTTGTTGGCTGTTTTCCATTATTTATCTTGGCCTGTTAGGCTTATTCTGTTTGCAACAGACTTTAGGAAGCTACAATAAGCTGCCTTTTATTACTTGTAGCCGGTTAGGCTTAGTTTCATTTGCTGACAGGGTATTGTTGTTTTCCTTGCTGACTTCTGTATTCTTGTCACAATGTCTGAGAAGGCAAAATCAGGGTTTAAAAGATGCCCTAAATGTAATTAGAAGATGTTGATAACGGATGGCCACTCTACATGTGTGTATTGCTTGGGAGAGTTCCATTTACAGGAGGTTTGCTCCATTTGTCATGGATTCAGCTCTAGAGTTTTGGCAGAAAGGAAACGTAAGCTAGTGGAGCATGGATTGATTGTCTGCTTTCCAATCAGACTTGGATTCTGCTCCGGGACAACCAAAACCTTCTTCTCCAGCGTCTTCCACTAGTTCGGGTCCAAAGGGCTCTTCGGTTCCGAAATCTTCTAAGAAAGCTCCTGTCTCGTCTCAATTGTCATCAGAACCGACCATACAGGTAGTTGGTAGGAGCCGGTCCCCAGTCTTAGAACCAGTATCTCCTACCTTGAGATCTTCAATTCTGGGTTCAATGGCTCTGTCGGTGGTTTCCTTTCAGGCTTCCAGACTCTGTGATTCGGACGTGGATTGAGTGGTATGGAGACTTTTACAAGATCCAGTGCTAGCTAAAATTCTGTCGGCTTCGACTCAAGCAGCTTCGGAACAGACAAAATCCTCTCCTGTTGTTTCTGCTCCTCCTCCTACTCGAATCGAGACATCGGAGCCGGAGGAGGCTATTCAGTCATTTGTGGAACTGTTGGTACCGACACTCACTTCTGATCTGTTGCTAAAGACAACCCTGATGTCCTCTGCTCTGGCGGCGAAATCTGGGAGCCGACACTCTCCTGTCGGTTCCATGGGGGATTCGAACCGATACATCGGTTCCGACTCTTCCTCTTGGGGCTTTGGCACAGATGAGTTCAGCTTCTACCTGGAGCTGGAGGTTCTGGTGTGGGAGGAGTCTTTGGTTATCTTCAGACCCGGGTGCTTCCTTGCATTGGAGCTGTGGTGCCTTCGATGCCATGAGGAGGGCTTTGTTCCCCCAGACTGCCACAACCTCTGATATGGCCCCCTCCTCCCAAAAGGCACCTGAATCTTCTCCGCTACCACTGATTCACTGTAAGCGTAGCGGCCCAGAGCCTCAGGACACTCCTTTGGGGGAACCCTGCTCTTCCGAGACCTCCCCAGAAATTCCCACTGAGGAGGTCTCTTGGAAGAGGTTATGTAAGAGGAAACATTTAGATTCTTCCCAGGAATCCATCACGTCGGACACTGATTTGCAGGAATCGGAAGGGTCCCCAAGGTCCCCCTTTGAAGATATCTCCTTCTGGGATATCCTTGAGATCCTTAAGCAGAGGGGTGACTGGCAGCCCCTAAACCTTACCGAGGACGAATCGGTGTTCCTGAAGGCTATCGGGTCCCGACCCACCACCTCTTGGGTGTCTCCGCCCTTCGATGAGTTGATGGATCTTTTGTCTCAAAGGGCGTGAGAGTCACCAGATTCTATGGATCCTGTTCCTAGGAGGCCCAACAAATACATTTCAGCGCCTCAAGATAAGTCCTTCTTGTCCAAACCCATACCTGTGGATGCCATGGTGGTGGCGGCAGTCACTAAGAAAGAGATGTTGGAGACTTCTACGTATGTCCATCCTCCTAATAGAGAGTCTAGGATCATGGACAGATATGGGAAGTGCTTGTTCAGTTCTACGACCTTTGCCCTTTGGTCATTTAACCATCTAACCCACTTCACAAGGCTTCAGAAAGATCTCTTGAAGGAGCTTGGAGATACTCTACAGGGTGCAGTAGTCGATTCATTGGCAGACAATGTGACATCTCAGCTTGCTACCCTCAATTCCATTGTAAAATCTTCCATGCGCCTCATGTCTTATGCAGCTGATGGAATGAGTAGGGCAGGGGGTACAGGAATTGCTTTGTGAAGACATTCCTGGATGAGCTTATGTTCTTTTGCGAAACCTTTCAAGTCGTCATTTGTAAATGCCTCCTTCGATGGTTTTCCTTGTTTGGACCAAAAGTTAAAGAGACCCTCACTAGATGTGAGCAAGACGGTAAGACTCTATCTACCGTAGGAGTCCATTTTTCTACCCCTACTAGACCTTATCCCAAAGGTCAACGGAGAGGGAAAATGTGTTTCCTTAAGACCAAAGGAGCCTTTCCGAACTCACAAGGTGAAGCCTCCTCCAAGGGCAGAAGGGGAGGCAATGGTGGAAGATGACGCCCATGCTGCCGAGGGGGTCCAGAGAACCAGGGTGACAGGGATCAGTTCCTTGGGAAGCCCTGTCAGTGCTCCTGAAAGGAGGCCCGACTGTCCTGCTCTGGAGGCAGTCAGGGGACGTTTGTTTTTGTAGACGCCTGGCTAAAATTCTCAGAAGACTGATGGGTACGAAACGTTATAGCCAGAGGATATTCCATCCCCTTTCTGTCATAACCCAGACCAACAAAAGGAATCCCAGAAGTTCCACCCAGTCTGCGGGATGTGGCATCTGTAGAGGTCCAAAAACTATTGCAGAAAAGAGTCATCCAGCCAGTCCCAGCAGACCAGCAAGGATCCGGAACTTACTCAAGATTCTTTTTGGTACCAAAGAAGACAGGGGACTGGAGACATATTTTGGACCGCAGCAGACTCAACAAATATGTGGTAAAGACGAAGTTCTGGATGGTCACGCTTCAGTCCATACTCCCGTTCTTAGGGAGGGACAATTGGATGTGCTCTGTAGATCTCCAGGATGCGTACTACCATATCAAAATGACCTGGCCATCCAGGGATCATCTGCACTTCAGGCTGGGAGCCAGTCACTTGCAGTTTCTGGCCATGCCCTTTGGTCTCACTACAGCCCCCAGAGTGTTCACCAAATGTATGGCAGTGGTCATGGCTCACTTGAGGCATTTAGGAATCTGGGTGTTTCCTTACTTGAATGACTGACTCCTTACCGCTCCCACCAGGTATCAACTTATTCGGGTAAGAGACACTGTCTTATATCTATGCTTCCAGCTGGGTATTACAATAAATTCAGAAAAGTCTGCTTTATGGCCATTGCAGCAGACAGTCTTTATAGGAGCAGACTTAGACACGGTTAGCATGTCCCTGAAGCTCCCTCCAGAAAGAGTGATTACCCTTCGACAACAAATTGTGGATCTCCTATCAAGACAAAAAGCACCAGCATCACAGATTCTCAAGTTGCTCGGCACTATGGCAGCAGCAAATATTGCAGTACCCCTTGCGAGATATCACATGCACATTCTTCAGTGGCTGCTATTCACACAGTGGACATTTCTGGACTTACCGATGAATCACCCAGTTCTGGTTACCAACTCTTGTAAGGATGATCTTCGGTAATGGCTATCATCCAAGATGGTGTCTATGGGACACCCATTTGTCCACCCGGCTCCAGTTGCAACAGTAACCACGGATGCCTCCCTGATTGGGTGGGGGGGCATTATCAGGGATGGGCAGCCCAAGGTACATGACAGGCTCACGAGGCTCATTTGCACATAAACATCCTGGAGATGAGAGTGGTTCTTTTAGCATTGCAGTCCTTTCAAGACTCTCTTCCCCTAGGCACGATTGCAATCCAGTCAGACAAAATGTCCGTAGTCTGGTACATAAACAAGGAGGAACCAAATCTTATCCCCTATGTCGAGAGGCTCTAAGATTATGGAAATGGTTAGAGTCTACCCAGCACTTTCTGATAGCAATGCACATCCCGGGGAAATCCAACGTAATAGCGGACAGACTCAGCCGAGCTATTCTGTTGCCTCACAAGTGGTCTCTCAAGAACGAAACAGTGGAACTGATTTTCCGCAGATGGGACCATTCTTGATACGACCTTTTTGCCGCCTCCACAAATACCAAGTGCAGCAACTACTTTGCCCTGATCCCTCAACTGGGACAACCCTTGAGGGACGCACCCGTCCACGATTGGCCCCCGGACTCCTTTATGCTTTCCCTCCTTTCCCCTGATTCCCAAAGTCTTACAGAAAGCCTGTTTTCTGGGCAGGGCACTTATCCTGATAGCCCCATATTGGCCTCATCAAATTTTGTTCCCCTTCCTGAAGCCCCATCTACTGGAGGAGACTTGGATCCTGGACCCAGTGCCGGATCTGTTGATCCACTTGTCAGGAGCTCTTCACCCTTCTCTTCAGTCCATCAAACTGACAGCTTGTCTGCTCCAATTCCCAGAATAGCCAGGTTCCAGAATTTATCAGAAGAGGCTCAACATATTATCTTGTCATCACACAAATCTTCAACCAGAAAACTTTATCTCAGTAAGTGGAAAAGGTTTTCCATCTGGGCACAGCAAAATAACATTGACCCTTTCCTGGCGTCCATTTTGGATATTTTGGAATTTCTAACAAAACTGTTCAGTGAAGGAGCTGCAGCAGCAACCATTCGTGTCCAACTGGCTGCTATTTCTAATTTTCATATAGGTGCATCTGAAAATGGTATTATGTCTAATAAGTTGGCTAAGGCATTTTTGAAAGGTAAGATGCACTTAAAAACCACTGATCAGATCTCATACTACTCCGTGGAACTTAAACCTAGTCCTGTCCAAGAATATTCTCCCGCCCGTTGAACCTGCCTCCTCTTGTGAGCTGAAATATCTTTCTTGGAAGACCATTTTCTTGGTGGCCATTACATCAGCACTAGGAATTTCAGAGTTGCAAGCCCTTTCTATTAAGCAGCCGTACTATATATTTCACAAAGATAGGGTTTCCCTCAGAACGAATCCGTCGTTCATACCGAAAGTGTGTTCAGAATTCACACTTAATCAGATGATTGAATTACCTATTTTCTTTCTCAGTCACTCAAATCAGTTGGAATATATGCTTCACAAACTTGACGTCCATAGACAACTTTGCTTCTATTTGGACAAGACAAAAGACCATAGAAGGGCTGATGTTTGTCTCCTTCTCTAAAAAGGTGCACCGGTCTCCAAATCTACTTTGTCTAAATGGCTCTCTGATTGTATATCCTTATTTACCATGAAGCAGGTATTGCATTACATAACAAAGTTAAGGCTCATTCTACAAGAGCGGTTTCTACTTCTGTAGCCTTCTTGACCAGGTTACCTATTGATTCAATTTGTGCAGCTGCCACCTGGTCAAATCCACATACCTTTATATCTCACTACAAAGTGGACAAGGCCTCTAGGGACAGATCTTCATTTGGGTCTGCTGTCCTTAAGCAGGTACTCTCGTGAGCCACCCAAGATTGTGGTGCTGGGGACGCTACCCATCAGTAAGAATGAAGGCAAGATTGAACAACTTCACATAAAGAAGTTATGTACTTACCATAATGTTCCATGTGAGTTGTTCTTCTCGCCTTTATTATTATGACCCCCCCCACCCCCATCCAATGTCTGGAAGTTCGAGAGGTTCTATCTTGGTTTTGGTTCTCCTGAGGAGTTTCCTCTTACAGTGGTCTGTATGATTTCCTTGACATCTGGGGTAGGTTTTACGCTTGTTGGCAGCAAACAAGATCTGGGGAATGTAGTGGTGCATTGTGGGATAGGGCTTTGGCCTTGAGCTATTAGAGACCTCGAGCTTTGCAAATTGGCTGACTCGGAGCCGATCCCATCAGTAATAATAAAGGTGAGAAGAACAACTCACAAGGAACATTATGGTAAGTACATAACTTCTTTTTTTACTTCCTCTGCAAGTTGCCTGTTCACATAGCATCTGGTCTATAGTTTAAGGGTCTGTGCCTTTGAGCCATCTGCACACCCTTGTAGAGGAATCTACAGTGCAAAATCACCTGACCAGGTACTAAGGTAAAAAGTAAAAAATAAAAGTAAAAAATGCACCAAGATAACACACAGCAAATGTTTAATCACAGCAAACCAAATAAACTGTGTTGGGTAAAACCTTGGTGCAGAAATAAATCCAAATGAAAGGTAAAAAGTAAAAAATGCACCAAGATAACACACAGCAAACTAAGGTACCTGAGTAGCTTGCAGGAACAGTAGTTGTACAGGAAAGTCGGTCTGTAGTGCAAACGTAAGATACTCTGAAGAAAAATGCCTTCACCTTACAGGATGAGTATTAAGTAAAGAAATCCTGCTACAAACTGCCATGCAGAGAGCATGTACAGTGAATACAAATTGCATTTCCTGGAAGCAGGACTTTCTGTATGCTTTTTCCTCTCATCCTTCTTTAAAAAATGTTACTAAATAGCAGGATGAAAAAGCCAAGGCTTATCCTAATATTGTCCAGCCTGGCCAGAACAGCCATAGTTCTCTTCAGTAGTGAAGATGAACCTATAAAGCCCCTTATCCTTTTCATTCCAGTACATTCTACTTAACTCAGAAACTTGTCTATGGATCACCCAAACCACAATAGTTTGAGACTCACTGCATGGGCGATTGGCAGCCACCTTACAGAATAGTCCTTTCCAGAAGTGGTATGCGTATTACAAGAGGCTAAGAAACCTTGACATTAGGGAATGTTACCTGGTTACAAGGAAGAGGTCCTGGATTTGATGCTCCTTTAAGCAAACTGAGCCATCAGCTGTCTCCACTCCATCAATTCTAAGATTCCTGACTGAGCTTTTTGAAAAGGGTCTGTATATATCTCTGTTAAGGTCCTCTTGTCAGACATCACACCCTGTGCTCTTCTGGACCCTCACCCACCAATTATTACCAGTTAAATCATAAAAACATCTCTGTTTAATTTATTGTTTTCTGTAATTATTCTACCTTGTGCTTTGTGTTGTGAATAAAACATAATTCTTTGACCAGCCCACCCATCCAGTTAACACATGAGTAGACACATTGTGTTCAATTGTTTAGTGGGTGCAGGGTTAAAACTCTTGCCTTTTAATACTTAAAGAAATCCTTCCATCCTCAACCCCTTTTCCCATTTTTGCACATGGAGTTGGGGTATCACTACAACAGTGACAATCATCTAGAGCCAAGCTTTGCACCGAAATACTGTAATTAAAATAATAACATGTATTGATGCATGCTTTTTACCACTTTTATATTTTTGTCAGGTTGAAATCAATGGGAAGACATTTTTCAGTGAGCCAGAAAAGGAATTGCCTGCCACAGTGGACAGAAGAGCAGAATCCATCCCAGTGGGGAGATGCACAGAAACCGACAACATGCCAAAGGTGAGCTACAGGGAAACTGAATACATGGTAGTGATAAGCTGCAGAGGAGTAGAAACCATGCCAGAGATGATATTCTAATTATTTTTTGTAACTTTCCATTTTTACAGTTTCATTAATGTAGAAGACCTGATTGCTTCATTACATGACATGACCCAAATGGTATATCAAATTGTCTTCTGCAGTTGTTCGACTAGTGGACTTTCTATATTTGTATGCAACTTTGTGGCTGTAACATGAAGGACATGGGATATATGTAAATATTAGTATTGATTACTAATCACTGATCTCCAGGACGTTGTAGGGTATCACTTCCACAACCATGAGGGTGTCCAGTGGCCCAGAAGTTGGGGAGCTAGGGATGCAAGACACCATTTCTAATACAGGATATTTTCAGTGCATAAGCTGCTATGTTGTGGTATTAATAATTGTACCTCTTTTTGAATGGGTTATTCAACATGCAAAATTGTAACTTAAAAATTATGTAATTTTTAGAAGAGATTAGTGTTCCATCAAGCAGTTTTTGCAATGTTAAACCTAAATTCTGTGCAGTCTGGAGACTTTTATGGTCTATCAGGTTTACCATATTTTTTGCTTAGAGAGTCATGAATTCTGTGAATGTCTCACTTTGCCAAGCAGGGAATAGAAAGTACTGGAACATCACAAGGACACTTTGGAGGATCCTGTATAACCATAAGAAAGCTCTCCTGTTTTAAAATAGATGTCAAGAAGCTATTGCACAGGCCTTTCTGCAATTTTTTTGTATTAATTTTCACCCCTACATGGCAACGCTCAGCCCATTGCTTCACACATGTGTGAAGACGGATGCCTGGATGATGTCATTCAGGCAGTCAGTGTTTTGGTTCCTCTTTTACAGTTTTTTTTTTTTTTTTTTTGCTGTTATGGCCCTAACCCCTCCTGCAGTGTATGACTTGCATGCTTTTGTATGTGAGTACCTACTACTCCTCCCATGTGGTTATTTCCCTAACATGCCCTGTGAAGGCTACCACATGGACATGACATGGACATGCACAGCCGCAGTTGTATCTGGAATATACACTGAATACCATGAATCTCGTCTGCATTAGCTAGGTGCATTGCAGAGAGATGGAGCAATCCACTACCCCCAGGACAGGAGATTACACTGGTTGCTGACTCCCATCTCTCCAGCTCTTCCAGCACCTGACTCAATAGTCAATCTGAGGTTAAGGGAATCATAATGAGGGCTTCATCCCTTCACATCATGGAGCTAGACATGAAATTGTATAGGGATGATCTTTGTTTCATGTGGATGAGGAGTCTGTTCCACAGGAGCAGTATCCTCTGCAAGATATACCCGTCCCTCTAAAACTTTTCTATTCATGTTGCTTAGAGAGTCATGAATTCTGTGAATGTCTCACTCTGCCAAGCAGTGAATAGAAAGTACTGAAACATCACAAGGACTTTGGAGGATCCTGTATAACCATAAGAAAGCTCTCCTGTTTTAAAATAGATGTCAAGAAGCTATTGCTCAGGTTTTTCATAAAGATTGACTACCGAGTCAGGTGCTGGAAGAGCTGGAGAGATGGGAGTCAGCAACCAGTGTAATCTCCTGTCCTGGGGGGAGTAGAGTGCTCCATCTCTCTGCAATGCACTTAGCTAATGCAGAAGAGATTCATGGTATTCACTGTATCCTTGTGATCCTCCAAAGACCTTGTGATGTTCTGGGCAGTTACTGATTGGCGAAAAGGTTTAAAATACGAAGTACTATCTGAATTTGGTATCTGCCATGATAAGAGCTTTATCATACAGGTAATGTGTGCCACTTGTTTTTTTTTTTTTGCTTTCTTTCATTAGAAGTTAACATTTGGGGTTGTATTAGCGTTCATGATTGCATATTTGCAGTTAATCATGGACCCTTTGACTTACTACACTGGGAAATCTGGTCATACTCCATACAGTTTTATATGGTTCATAGGTGTTTACTTGGCTGATGACTACAAGGGCATTTTTAAGTCTAGCCATGTATCCCAAATTTATGAGAAGTTCTGATATCCTTGATAAGGGTAAGCAGGAGCTTGGGATATGAAACATTTACAAGTTGGAGCCTGGGAGATGAACCATTTACAGGTTTCCTGTGTCCATTAGAGACATAGGTGCCAAATTAGGGATGAATTTCCTGTTCCCCATCCAGTCGTCCAACTTGCACTTGAATTGGGTTATGGAGGAACTCTGCTTCACATGGATGGGGAGCCTGTTCCAGAGATGGGGAAACCTCTGGGATACTTACCTGTCTATCCAGCAGTTCCTATTTATGTCACAGGCAAGGTTTAGGTGTTTAGAATGGGTAATTCTGGTGCTGTTTGTTTTGTGGATATGCAGGAGGTCCATCAAAGTTGAGTCTCACAATGCCCTGTATGTCAGGCATAGATCTTCCCTCAAAAGCCTGTAGGGGACAGAATAAAGGGAGAGAGCCTTGAGGCGGCCTGGATAGGGCATTTTACTTAAGTCCTGTATTCCTTTAGTGAGGAGTCTCTGTGGATGTTCCAGTTGTTGGATATGCCTGGTTAGGTACATACCACAGGGGAATTGTAGTCAATGATAGATCTGATGAATGCCAAATACAGTGGAACAATGACTTTGGACTTAGATGTCATACCTTTGTTTATAAGCTAGAATGATTTCCTCACTACTATAGAAATGTGATAGATTACTATCTATGTGTGGGCCTAAGTTCCTGACTACTGGGTCATCTCTAAGGAGTGTGTTATCAATATGATAGTTACCAGGGATGAATGACTTCCCAAAGGATACTATTATGCATATCTTGGCATTTAGTTTTAGTTGTTAACATCATGGCTGGTACTTCATTGAGGATATGAAGACCATCTCAGCTGAGATCCCTTCCAGTACCTTCTTATGATTCATAAAGATTTTCACCAGTTAAAAAAAGCCTGTCTTGCATGATACACATTCCTTTCCTTTGAGATTACTTCCTAGGGTCCCATAATTCTTCTTCCAACACCATTTATGGTAACAAGGCTCTGCAACACATCAACATGTTTTATGTGCCAGCATTAGGGAGGCAGAGGAGCTCCATCTTTGGGTGAGGTGGAGGTGGGGGGCTTCATCAAAGCAGTCTTGACTGTTTGCCTGACTACCTTGTCTAGCAGGAGGCCTTCCTGTTTGCAAGCTCCTGTACAGAACACGTGGGGATGAGTGGATGTAAGCAAAGCTTAAACCCTGTGATTCTGTTCTCCAAAGCTTATACCGTCTAATTCTGTTCTTCTTTTCATTGTTTGAGTTTATTCTCTAACCTGAGCACCATCCCATTCAATAATATTGCTAGAATGCAAGCATTATACCTCTGGCAAAACAAAGCTAACATGCTTCCACATACCAGTATATACCGAGATTTCAAATTATTACCAGAGTGAATAGGATTTTCGACCATACTTGAATATTGTCATCTGAAAGTTTACAGTCAACATCTTTGTGTATTTTTTAGCCTGCTCTGGTGCTGTTCAGTAGTGGGAACTGGCTGTGCTATCTGGAACTTTAGGCATCTTTCTGCATGTGAACATTAGGAATTACAACAAAATATTCTTGCATTTAGTTTCAGAAGTGTCTTCGGCCTGCAGTGTCTCCCAGTGTACACGAAGTGCAGATTTGTCTGTAGCTTCTTGCTTAGACTGAAGTAGTTTCCTGCCTTCATCCTGGTGAAAGATTGTACTCCTTTGTGGATTTCTAGACATTGCTGCGGACCACAGAAGGGTCTGTCATTTTCCAGCACAGCTAAATCTTAAATCTTTTCATCCTGTCTTTCTAACATCAGCATTTACATATTGGTGCACGAGTGTTATGACCCCATGTCTCTAGCTCTGGGCTCCCTTTTGCTCCTTGGAATGAGGGCAGCAGCAGTCCCCATAGCTCCAAATACAAGGATACACTTGAAAATTCCCCAATGGAACCCCTGTGCCTTGTGAATCTAATATTTGGAAAATCTGTATTTTGCTGTTTTGTATCAAAGGTTGCACTTTTGACCTTTAGTGGCTAGTTCTCGACTGGTTATTCTACGTGGTTGCCATTCCTTCATCGTTTATTTTCATGCTACCCACCATCTTTTGCACATGTGAAGCTTCTTACCATTTTGACAATATGTAAACATTCTTGTATAAATTAAACATTTCTTACAATGAAGTCATTTGCTTTTGGGAGAGGATTTTGGCAATGTGTTACCCCTGTGATCTTAGATTTCCTGGCAGAGAATTTAAGTAGAAAATTGTTTTTCATGAATTAAGGACCAGTTTAAATGCATCATTACTGAGTGGGGCTGTAGTTAAGCCATCTGGAGCAAAATGCGTAATTGTTTTGTTTAACTCCTGGAGTATTGGGGAAATGCTGAACATATTTGTCAGCTCTGACTTTATTCTTCCTTCAGTTCTCTTGCAATGAATAAGAAGAAATTAATTGTAAAACAGCTGAATATGCTGAACCACAGACTCAACTATGTGACTATTTAAGTTACTTGTTTGTATTTGTTTACTGGAAATTTCTGACTGGTGTGGCCTTTTGACAGGTGTATCTTGTGGATAAATACTCCACTAAAATACAGTTAGCCATATAAACTGCTCTGTTTTTAAGAGTATGAAAAGTGACTTGCATAATTAATTATAAAATTTAAGCACACACACACACACACACACACACACACACACACACACACACACACACACACACACACACACACATATATATATATATATATATATATATACACACACACACACACACACACACACACACACACACACACACACACACACACACACACATATATATAGTTTCACTTCAGAATCCTGAAATATCACAATCCTGAATTTCAGAAAACTTCATAATCTGGAATCCCAAAATCCTGAAAACTCAAAATCCTGAATCCCATAAGACTAAAAACAGACATGATACATATACTGACTATAGAGAACACAAACCAGATTACATTCCACCAAATATAACCCCCTGCACCCCACACCCCCTGCTACTTAAATATATTAACTCCAAGATTGCACTTTACTATACTATCATGAGTTATGTTGTAGTATGGCAAGTTAAAAGGGAATGTTACTAAGGTTACAACAGGCAGTCATGAACACATGTGATGGTATGTTTGCCATTTTTTTCTGTGGAGTGCAGTCTTGGAGTTTATATATTTAATTATCAGGGGGTGTGGGTGCACAGCCCCCCACATAGTGGGGTTCAGGAGGCTTGCCCCCTGCCTATACTTGGCGAAAAGTGCTATCTTTTGTCTTGTATGTGTTTCTGTGATTCCTTGTACTGGAATATTGTCATTCTTTGTGTTCTGTATGTCTGAGTTTTCAGGATTTTGAATTTTCAGGAATTTGGGTTCCAGATTATGAAGTTCAGGATTGTGGTATTTCATATTCATATTATATATATGTTGAAGGCAAAGGGAAACCTTGAACACAGATTGAAATGATAATTGAACACTCAGAAATATATTTTTAAGACATCAATTAAAGTAAGGATTATGATCAGACTAGCAGAATGCATTTCTTCCCTTATATACCTGTTTACAGGAATATAAGATATGGCAGGGAATTCAGAATAATTTGTGTGGGTTAATTTGAATCATTGTTTGAGTGAATTAACCATCCTGCAGAAATACTTCTCATTTGAAAATCTCTTGTCAGAGTCATGGTCTGAAAGTACATGCCAAAAAATGCTTTATTGTATCCTTTTGGGAGTCATCTACCCCAGGGAACTACCACATTGACAATATGCCCCTAAGTGTTGACCTGGTTATTCAGGACTTGGGCACTTATGTGGACAGTGACCTAACATTTGAGTAACATGTGTCTATTGTTGTAAGAAAGTCCTTCGATGTTGCACAGCTTATTAACAAAGGGAGTGTGTCTAGACCTAGGGATGTCACTGTCCCCCTTTACTCAGCCCTAATTAGGCCAGTCATTGAATATAATGCTGCCTTTGACATGTATCTGTCCAGGCACATGCAACAACTGGAAGGTCTACAGAGATATGGTACTAAAAGGATACAAGGCCTAAATAACATGTCCTACATGGACTGACTCATAGCCCTGTCACTATACTGTGTATCCTATAGACTGCTAAGAGGTGACCTGTGTCTGGCATACAAGGCATCCTATGATCCATTACAGATGGATTTACTGCACATTAACAAGTCAAATGGCATCAGAAATACTCAGGCTAGGAATCTACACCTCTTCTGCAACATGAATAGAAGAGTTTTGGAGGGACAGGTATATCTTGCAGAGGATACTGCTACTGTGGAACAGACTCCTCATCCACATGAAACAAAGCTCATCCCTATCCAATTTCAAGAGTAACTTAGATCTGTGGATGGGAAACAGAAAATTTACTCCAGGGCTGCTCCAGTACTACTAATAGACTAATGCAGCTCCTACATGCTTTATCCCATGCATGGGTCCCCTCAAACTATGTATGGTATGATCCCAGTTATTCTCATTAGGGGTAATATATCATTATCAATAATGTGATGAGTAAAGCTAGGCTGTAACTAAATGGGATACATTATTTCAAGCACAAAAAGAGAAAGTGGCTAAGCTTAAAATGGCGCACAAGGGCAGCTAGCCAAATAATTACCTATGAACCTATGAATTGTGCGATTACAATAAACTGTTGGAGTGTCCTGCATCCTCTGAAAAGATTAAGGTTTTGCACTTAGGTGTACATGAGTAGAATCCAAGTAATGTCTGTAACTGAAGACTGAGAGAGGTCACTGTTGTTCTAGCTAAAGCACATCTAGGTAGTATGCATACCACCTTGGTTCTCCCCTAAACATAGGCCACATAAATAGATGATGTATGATTTTTGAAGTTCACCACATATTACTTTGATATTTTAACAGGTTGAAATTGATGGGCAGAAGTTCACTGGTGAAGGACCAAATAAGAAAACAGCGAAGGCACAAGCTGCACTAGCTGCACTTGAGACACTTTTCCTACATGATGATGACCTACCTGCTAACGATGATAAAAAGAAAATGGCTCCTGCAGTGGGAAGAAGAGCAGAAGCAAGAGAAGCAGTGCCAGAGGTAATTTTTAAAAAAACTTCCTTCTGTTGTTATAGCTGTATCAGTGTGGAAGACCTGTTTTGTTTTATATGACCAGAAGTATATATAAAAACCTGTACAGTTACATAACTGGTCATTTTAGATATTTATACATAGTTTTGTGTGGCTGTAGCATGACGTGTCTAATATGTTTACTTGGTGACCCAGTTTGCCATAAAAGGATCTGTAATTACTGTAGGCTATCAGCTGTAGAACCAGATGATGATATATATTGTTATCAGATGTTGGGGAGCTCATTCTACAAAGTGAAACTCATTATGGTGAACATTTTAATAGCCTAAGCTGCAAGAGAGTGGTACTGATAAATGTTTCTTTTTTGGGGATGTTGTTACTGTAGATAGTGTAATAACTTCACCTTTAAAAACAGCACTTTTAAGGTGATGTGTATAAAAAATGTCCATTAAGCATAATACTCAGCATTGTTGCATCTCAGTCCTCAGCCTTTGAAGGCACAGCTAGGTTACTGTATTTTTTATTTAGATTATTTCACTTTACTGAGCAGTGAGCATAAAGTACTGGAAGTTCCCAAAGATTTGGAGAAGCCCACAGACAAAAACTAGCTATATCTTCTCTTAGAACAGAAGTTAAGGAACCACTGAACATATTTTATTGCAGCTTGGTTTATTTCAATGGATACCTGACACACTGCATTTTTACTCATTGTAGTTTTAATACTTCATTATATTTGTTTTTAGATCATTCTGTAGCCAGTTGGGAAGTCAGCAGATCTAGCAGAATGCTTTCTGCAGCTGCTGTCATGTACCAGCAAATCACCTCCCTTTGGAAGCCCTGTTTTTTCAAGAGATTTTTTTTGTTTATTTTTGTTAACTAGGCTAATGACACTGATCCATCTGGATCATTTTCAGGCTTAGCCAGGTATATGATTAACAACTGGAAACAAATCAGATTGTTCTTAATACAAACATAAAGACAGATTGACTGTAAAGTAGCTGCAAAATGATGTTACAGGAGAAGAAATAAAGAATAACCTTGAATTATATACAGTGATTACAAGAAAGAGGGTTTTCTACTCCACTAAGAAAGCATAGGTTTAACATTTATATCAGTGGATTAAAAAGTGAAAGGATTCAATTCAGGAGGCCAGTTCATTCCACATAGCAGCTTTCAGCCAAAAGGGCTTACTTTTCTTCCGAGTTCTCACTGATGTTGAGGGAGCAGCCATAAAGGAAGGCATAAACCCTTCTCTCAGTTCCTTTTCATGGCATTGAGGATTTGTGCTCAGCTATTACACTGTTTAGTTTCATTGATTTCCCAGCTTGATTTTTTTGCAAGAGTACTTTCTTACATTAATCTGTATTTCTGTGCCTTTGTTATTGACCTTTCTAACTAGCTGCGAGAATGTTTTTTTCTGTGTTGACCTATTTTTACTTATAAGAGAGTGCACTGTTTATATGTTTCTCCATGGACACTCTGTCATGTGCTGGAGATCTGGCTTTAGAGGACAGCTTATTTTCAGCAGGAGCGTGTGAGGTCTATGTTTTATCTTGAAGTCTCAAAGCTCTATTTCAAAATCCTGATGGAGTTTTCTCATCGTGGTCTCAAGCTGTGAAGCATCTAAGATCACCTGCCTAGTTATTAGACCATTATGCACTAAGCAAAAAGACATGCCACCTCCCAGGATGTCCTGAAGGGAGATTCAAGGCTTTGTCCTTCCATGTTTGTTGATTAAGCATGTGGTGATAGAATTTTGCCATGATCTGCACAGACTTCCCTGAGAAAAATTTCACAGAATGAAACAGATCCTTGTGAACCTCTTTAGGCTTCAGGAGACTTATGCATACTGTCCAAAGAAAGGATCACTGTCCTGAATTATTTTATCTTTCCAAATGCTAAGAGAGACATCTGCAGTCACAGTCAAACCCTGTCCTTGGACAGAGATCATCTCTGTATGGGACTAATAATCCATTTAAAAGAACATAAATACCTAGAGCTGTTAGATGAGTGGAAATAATATACCTGGTGAAAATAGATATGTGGTGCATATACCAAGTAAGGTCTTTTCCTGAAACTTTTTTCCCCACATCTTGAACCTTTGAGTGGGTTGACCATTGCCTGCTAATGGGACTCCAAGGGAGCACAATGTGATTCTACCACTGGCTATAATTTTTCCTTCTTATCCAAGTATACAGGTTTGTTAGTAATACAGACTTGATATATATCTATGCAAATAATGTGCATATCATGTGGATTCTAATTTATCTGACATCGAAGTAAGGTATACTATTTTAATATAAATTCCCTGAAATCTGTACTGCATTGTAACACATTGAAAACATAATATACACCGTATTACGCTCTCAGCGAAAGTGAGAACTCCTCGCCTATCCCTGCTAACCTTTAACCATATCAATCCAATGTCCATTCTTATTGTAATATAAAGACCATATATTTATAAAGAACAGACATTTGTATCTTTTCCACTCAGTTGATATGAATTTGTATCAAATTTCTATTTGAATGGATAAAAACGTATACTCAGCTGTACCTCGGTGCAGTATGTAGTGATGGGCACTATACCATGTTATAGTGAGTGTTATCAGAACACTGAAACCAAGTTTCTGTAATGGTACATACAAGTTTGTTTAAGTGTCATGAAGTCCTCCAAATCAGGCAGTTTATTGGTCAGACTTCTAACATTTAAGAGAGCAGTTTTAATGTAGGCTGGATTAGAGTTAAGTAAGTTGTAATGTCTAACAAATGAGCTTTGCCTAAATAAAGCACTGTGGAGGCAGAAAAGATCTTAGCTAATAAGAGTATGTGGAAGCCTTGTGGGAAGGGGTGAGGAGAGAGAGAGAGAGTTTAAGGCCACTGTGGCAAAGCAGTGTGACTTGTCATTCATCACATCCCTTGATGACACACATTGGATTCCCCTGGAATGGCACTAGTTATAAATCAGTTGTTGAAATCAATTAGTTTTGTTTGAAACTGTGGCATCATTCTTGGGGAAGGTAGCACACTACTTGAGAAAAATGTTTTGCTTGCCTCAGACAAATGCATATAGAGCTCTACTGTATCTTTCTGCATGTCCCTTAAGGTAGACCATCTAAGGGTATTCACTCCAATGTGGGTGACAATGAGAGTGTACACTTACTTGGTTTGAAAGCACCTAAAAGCACTTGTCATATCCTGAATCTTGGTGCCGGAGAAACAGATGACCATGACATCCCTGTACAGCCTGCAGTTTAGAGCAGTACTATAAAAATCACCTTTTGAACATAATAGTATCTCACTATTGATTCACTTGTTCATAATACATTGCCATGTGTGACTACAGCCAGGGTAATACTTAGTCATGAGTGAAGGTGCAGGTGAAGATGTATTAGACTGAGTAGTGTTACTGTGGGGGAGACTTGTTCAATGAGGTGTTGGTGGATAAAGTAGTGATATTTTTTAACAAACTCAAAAAAAGTGGATGCATTATTAACAAATGTGTATCTGTTATGCTTACTGACTTATGAAGTGTGGGAGAGGTTAGACTCTAAATTTAACAAGCACTTACAGCTCTGACAAGTAGCATCAGTAGCGATAAAATTAATGACTGTCAGTAAGCATGAAGCAATGGCTACATACCCTGCCTCAAATTTCCTAAAGTAAGGATACCCACAATGGAAGGGGACAGAGCAAGCTGTTGAGCCCATGTTGTACAGGGGCCAATACATAATCAGAGTTTAGTGGGTACATAATGGGTGAACTACCATAAAGATTAAGTAGAATGAATCCTGAACTATCCTAAAATCATGAGGATGAACTAGATGATGAGATTCAGTTTTAACTGAAAGGACTCGAGAAAAACAATGAGAAATGCAAAAAAAAAAAAAAAATGTTGCCACACATCATAATTCCAATTCAAGAGTATGAAATTAGCTATTGCGGTGCTATATTCCAAATCTGGTTTGGTACATGGGTGAAAATCCATGTGAAAAAGGAGCAGCATGCATACAACATTTGTTTAGCACAGCAGGACTCAAGGAAGCTCAGTACATCAGAGTTCTGCACTGTAAACTGCTGGTCCATATGATAAAGTGTCTTATGTACTACATAAACACCCATCTAAAAGGGAAAGGGTCAGTCAACAGTGAGAGAACAGACAGCCATTAATAAGCAAATTCAGGGCAAACAGCAGCCAAGTCAGACAGTTGTGACCATTCCTCCTCTCACTAGAAATAACAGCCAGAGTTACTAGGTCCAAAATCAACAGCACTCAATCTCAATAATGTCTGGTAAAAACAGAGACGAAGTAATAGCAAATAATAAAATGCATCTAGTGCAACAGGCTCAAACACAGATGGAGCAAGCACAATATGCAAATAAAATCCAGTTAGAATATCAGGAGTCTAACAAGCTCAGTGTACCGCAGCTCAGCATTATCTTGTTGAGCCTAGAGAACACCTATTCCCCACCCTGCTGTACCTTTGGCTAGTATGTGTTTCAGGACTGGTTTTCAGTTCCCCAGTGTCAGTCCATCACGCTGTCTTCTCTAAGGTTATGGTACTCCCAATTTCTCCATGTCTTTAGAAGACTCAAAGGATCTTGAGGCCATGGACTGTAATACTTACAAGGATAGTGAGTCCGCAAATTTGCTTATCCTGCATATGGCAGCTTATTTGAAGTTGCCCTGAGACTAATAAGTAGCTGCTTAGATTAGACATGAGACCCTCTACCTCATCCGAGTAGAAATGTCCTGCTGAGATTTTTGGTAGTTTGAGGGGTCTTTAGGTCGCTTGCCTTTGGAGATGGTCATATAGGGATGTCATCAGAACAGCCTGGTGGCATGTCAAGTTTGTCCTGATTACTTTGATAAAAGCCAGTGTTACTGGTCAGTTCTTTGAATCACAATTGGCCAATCCATACAGAGTTAATCCTCAGAATTCACAAGCAGGACCCTTTTGACAGGCCTCTTGCTACCCATTATAATACACAGTTGTCACATTACTGAATGTTATCATGGGTTGCTGTGTAGGATCTGCATGAGCACCTGCTTTAAACAGTCCTTTTCATTGGGGGAGCACAGCTACACAAAAGGTAAGAAGCATGTCATCTAATTTTTAGTAGTTACCCTTCATGGACCAGTGGGACAAAGGAGTTTTATTTTGGCTCTCTTCAACAGCCTCAACAGCTGCATGCTTAAAGTTCTCCTACACGGCCACTCCTTCTTTATCCTACCCCACCTGTCCAGGGCCATCTGGATGTACTCCTTATTTCTTCAGGAACACATCAGATACAAATCTACAGGTGGTTTAGGAGGAGCCTGCACTTTACTGTAAGCCTCGTTGTTTAGGGCAGAGCAGTGCTGTTTGCATTAATTTACTGCTTATTTACATGAACCATCTGTTCCTCATGTATCGGTCATAGCACTATTACTTAAGCCAAACAGACTGTAGAAAGACGACTTAAATATTCACAAATCTCTATTAATTTAGTTATTTTATTTAATCTTGTTTTGCACAAGTTATACAGGTGTGTAAAAGTTATACAAGGAAGGAAATTTAAACCATCCCTGTGATATGATAGAATAATACATAGGTTTCACCTTTTAGAAGCAAGTCATTCTGTACGCTGCCAGAGTTCCCTTATTTCTTGTTCATTTAACTGACCAGCTTACAATCTTGTAAAGGAGGACTGGATGACAGGTTTCATGGCCTGTGTTCTCCTCTGCAAAACGCCATTAAATTTATCCTAAATACTGTCTTATACCCATTATTGCAAACCTTAAGCAGTACTTAAATACTGTTGGACTAATCTGACACGTTTTGCCCCATTCCTTTGAACTTTGGAGACTCAGAGCATGGTTGTTGGAAGCTTTTTAAGAAGATTGCTTGATGGAAGGGAGTTACTGCCCCCATGCCACTTGCAACTTTTTCTAGATTTGTTAGATTACACATGGGGATATACACTAGGTTTAGGAAATCTGATCTAGCAAGTTGAAATTCAGGCTTATATACAAGACAGAGATGGTGGTCATAATTTATGCAATACTGATTTCAAATCAGTCCTTCTGTCTTTCACACGAAGTCATGACAAATGATACCATGGTGATATGGTATATCAACAAGTAAAGGAACACCTAGTCTTACCACTTCTGCAGACTGCACATGATAACATGGCATCTGGTCCATAGTCAAGGTGTGTGCTTCTGATCCATCTACACACCCATTGTGACAAAAGTACAGTGACAGATCGCCTGAGTAGGCACTTGAATAGCTTGCAGGACTGTAGTTGCACAGGAAAGTCAGTCTGTAGTGCAGAAGTAGGAGACTGTGAAGAATGATGTGTTCACCTCATAGGATGAGTATTAAGTAAAGAAATCCTGATACAAACTGCCATGCAGGGAGCATGTGCAGTGAATACAGACTCCATTTCTTGGAATCAAGACCTATATACTTTCCCTTCCATCCTTCTTCAAAAAATGTTGCTAAAAGCAAGATGGAAAAGGCAAGGCTTATGCTAATGTTGCCCTGTCTGCCCAGAGCAGTTGTGGTCCTCTTCGCTAGTGAAAATTACACTTGAATGCCCCTTATTCTTTCCATTCCAGTGCACTCTGCCTAACTCATGAAGGTGGTTTGTGATGCATCTAAAACCACAATAGTCTAAGACTCACCATATGGATGATTGTCAGCCCCTTACAGAGTAGTCCTCTCCAGAGGTGGAATGCTTACTACAAGAGGCTTAGAAACCTGGCATTAGAGAGTGTTATCTGGTTACAAGGAAGAGGTCCTGGATCTGGTGCTCCTCTCTGCAAATTAAACCAACAGCTGTCTCAGCTCCATCAATTCTAAGATTCTTGACACAGTTTTTTTTTTATAAAGGGTCAGTATATGTCTTTGCTAAGGTTCACTTGTCAGACATCTCACCTTGTGTTCCTTGTGGACCCTCCTTATTGCCAGTTAAATCTCATTAATGACCCTATTTTTGTAATTTATTGCTTTCTGCAATGTTTGTATATGTTGCCTTGGGTTGTGACTAAAAATAATTCTTAGACCAGCCCATTTTATCCAATTAGAAAATGGTTAGAGTGAATTATGTTCAGTTTAAAATGGGTGCAGGGTTAAAACTCTCAACTATTTAGATTTTTGCAGAATGTCCAGATTTTTGCCTCATATTTTTATCCCGTTTCACATACAATTTGGGGTTTTCCGGCATATCACCAAATAATGACATACATTTGAGTTTTCAACATATATCCTTCAGAAAACGCATATTAACACACAACCTGTTATTATAATAACTTAATAAGAGCAGTATTTAAAGTCTGTCCCTATTTTTGGGCCCTAGCCCCCCCCATTATTTTAGGCTTTGTCCAGATTTTTTGTCCTAAGAGGTTGAGTAAAAAATGTATTTTTATTTTATTTTGTCATTTAAGGGTCAAAAACTACTTGGTCCAACCAATTTTTTCACAAAAAAATCGGATAAATCCTGTGATGAAATTGAATGATTACTGAAACAGTTTAGAATTTGGTGTCTGAAGAGTGTTTGAGAAATATATCTGTTTCAGTGTATGCATTTGCTTTAAAATATACTTTAATTTGGAAATTAGGGTATAGGACTAGGATCATATATTTTTTCCTGCTACAGTTGATATGTCTTTCCATAGTTGGATCTTACAAATATTAATTTCTTTCTTTTTAGGCTACATTTTCTCAGGAAGTGAATGTTACAATTTGTCACAATCAGCACAAGGAGCTCACACACAATGAGACCAGCACTGTAAACTTGGTAGTCCTCCATAATCAACAAAAGGATGGTACAGATGGTGTCAACACCACAGTTACTAACTCGGATAAATCAACTCCATTGAAGCAAACTATTTTTGCTTTTAAACGGTTTGGTGTTGCTGTTAAAAAACTTTTTAGCCGATGATATAAAAGTCCTTATTGATTCAATAAAATCATACCATAAATGTAGCCTTGATTACAAACACTGTGTTTTCAGTCTTGTGTGTTTTGCCAGCTTCCAGCACTGAACTTTGGAAATTCAGTGACTTCTACAATGGTGCCTGATAAATAACAGAACACAACTTTTCGTAGTGTTTCTAGATTACTCATTATCTACGAGGTTTGCGCACGATGTACCAAACTTCCTTCCAAACTTCCTTTCTGCGTCACCTCTGTGTGTAAGTTATGTGCATGGTAAATCCCCTGAGTATACTTCATAAGGTATGATGCACATTGTTAACTCTGCCTTCAATTTGGTACTCATAAAACCTACTGTTCATAGTGCAAGTTTGGCATATATAGTTTGTCTGGTACATTGTTTAGACATTTGTTATAAAGCTCTGCTTCAGAAGACCTGGTGTTCTTTCTGTAAGTCTGGTATGTTACTGCAGTTCTAATTATCAGAAGGTATTAAGTGACAAGATACCTACACAAAGAGCAAGATTCTAAATAATATTCAGTACTGTGAATTGAGGGTGGTGTAGAGGAAATCTCCTGCGTGGTTTACAAACAAAACTTTAAAAACATGCCTAAAAACAAAAATATTTAAATAATGCTCATAAACAAGGCAAGATAGATAAATAAATAGACCAATAAGTTCTATACATCTTGTGTTTATGCATATAAGAATGGCTGTCTCTTTAAGAGAAGGGTTCATTTAATTGATTAAAACTGGTATTTTTTTAAATATGTACTTTACTTAATGAGAAATGATGTATTCCATTCCTTGCTAGGCACAAACATATTAAAGTACTCTCGTCACCATCAGTAACCTATTAGCTGATGCTGAAGGACTGATGTAATCAGGATGTTCAGCTACCTGTACTGTAAAATTAATCTGGACCAATAAAAAGTATTATACTCCAGTCAGTATTTTAACAAAGTTTTAAGCCAGAAATTCATTTATAAAAGGTATCTGCCAAAATCCACACATAGAAAGCCAAAAACATTTGTGGAGGCTCTCAGTAATAATCTGCTCAAGCAACAGAAACCTCCAAAGCAGAAACGCAAGCAACCTCCATCCCCCCAACACAACCCAAATGACACATAGCTTACAGACTCAGTGTGCCAATAAACCACAACCCATAAGGCAAAACACCGTACCCAATACACTATCTATAGAAAACAGTATATATATTTTTTTATAATTTGCACATTCCTTACATCTGTGTTGAAACTGCTCCCCCACCCCCCCTCATTTCCTGCCTTGTCTTTCAGCTGATATAATTTAGCTAGTGCTGTGTCTCCTTTTAATTAACAACCTGTATTCAAACTGGAACCTTAGTTTGAGAGACAGCCTTACAGAACTATCTTCAAGTTATAGAGCTGAGTATATTTTCTGTGTTATTCTGTATTATAGAGCTAAATTGTCTGCTTGATATCTGTGTCTTACTGCTCTGCAAATCTATAGAAAACAGTATATATATTTTTTTATAATTTGCACATTCCTTACATGTGTGTTGAAACTGCTCCCCCACCCCCTCACTTCCTGCCTTGTCTTTCAGCTGATATAATTTAGCTAGTGTTGTGTCTCCTTTTAATTAACAACCTGTATTCAAACTGGAACCTTAGTTTGAGAGACAGCCTTACAGAACTATCTTCAAGTTATAGAGCTGAGTATATTTTCTGTGTTATTCTGTATTATAGAGCTACATTGTCTGCTTGATATCTGTGTCTTACTGCTCTGCAAATCTATAGAAAACAGTATATATATTTTTTATAATTTGCACATTCCTTACATCTGTGTTGAAACTGCTTCCCCACCCCCTCATTTCCTGCCTTGTCTTTCAGCTGATATAATTTAGCTAGTGCTGTGTCTCCTTTTAATTAACAACCTGTATTCAAACTGGAACCTTAGTTTGAGAGACAGACTTACAGAACTATCTTCAAGTTATAGAGCTGAGTATATTTTCTGTGTTATTCTGTATTATAGAGCTAAATTGTCTGCTTGATATCTGTGTCTTACTGCTCTGCAAATCTATAGAAAACAGTATATGTATTTTTTTATAATTTGCACATTCCTTACATGTGTGTTGAAACTGCTCCCCCACCCCCTCACTTCCTGCCTTGTCTTTCAGCTGATATAATTTAGCTAGTGTTGTGTCTCCTTTTAATTAACAACCTGTATTCAAACTGGAACCTTAGTTTGAGAGACAGCCTTACAGAACTATCTTCAAGTTATAGAGCTGAGTATATTTTCTGTGTTATTCTGTATTATAGAGCTACATTGTCTGCTTGATATCTGTGTCTTACTGCTCTGCAAATCTATAGAAAACAGTATATATATTTTTTATAATTTGCACATTCCTTACATCTGTGTTGAAACTGCTCCCCCACACCCCCTCATTTCCTGCCTTGTCTTTCAGCTGATATAATTTAGCTAGTGCTGTGTCTCCTTTTAATTAACAACCTGTATTCAAACTGGAACCTTAGTTTGAGAGACAGCCTTACAGAACTATCTTCAAGTTATAGAGATGAGTATATTTTCTGTGTTATTCTGTATTATAGAGCTAAATTGTCTGCTTGATATCTGTGTCTTACTGCTCTGCAAATCTATAGAAAACAGTATATATATTTTTTATAATTTGCACATTCCTTACATCTGTGTTGAAACTGCTCCCCACCCCTCATTTCCTGCCTTGTCTTTCAGCTGATATAATTTAGCTAGTGCTGTGTCTCCTTTTAATTAACAACCTGTATTCAAACTGGAACCTTAGTTTGAGAGACAGCCTTACAGAACTATCTTCAAGTTATAGAGCTGAGTATATTTTCTGTGTTATTCTGTATTATAGAGCTAAATTGTCTGCTTGATATCTGTGTCTTACTGCTCTGCAAATCTATAGAAAACAGTATATATATTTTTTATAATTTGCACATTCCTTACATCTGTGTTGAAACTGCTCCCCACCCCCTCATTTCCTGCCTTGTCTTTCAGCTGATATAATTTAGCTAGTGCTGTGTCTCCTTTTAATTAACAACCTGTATTCAAACTGGAACCTTAGTTTGAGAGACAGCCTTACAGAACTATCTTCAAGTTATAGAGATGAGTATATTTTCTGTGTTATTCTGTATTATAGAGCTAAATTGTCTGCTTGATATCTGTGTCTTACTGCTCTGCAAATCTATAGAAAACAGTATATATATTTTTTTATAATTTGCACATTCCTTACATCTGTGTTGAAACTGCTCCCCCCCCCCTCATTTCCTGCCTTGTCTTTCAGCTGATATAATTTAGCTAGTGCTGTGTCTCCTTTTAATTAACAACCTGTATTCAAACTGGAACCTTAGTTTGAGAGACAGCCTTACAGAACTATCTTCAAGTTATAGAGCTGAGTATATTTTCTGTGTTATTCTGTATTATAGAGCTAAATTGTCTGCTTGATATCTGTGTCTTACTGCTCTGCAAATCTATAGAAAACAGTATATATATTTTTTTATAATTTGCACATTCCTTACATCTGTGTTGAAACTGCTCCCCACCCCCCCTCCCTCCCTCTCTCCCTATTCTTGGTTGTAGTTTAAATTTGGTGGCTTTTGCAGTGCCCGCCCCACTGTAGATTTGATCTAAGACACTCCCCCAGGACATCTCTTTACCGCATTCTACCTAATAAACCCTTTCTGCACTTGCTTTTAGTCCTTTTTAATTTAATTACATTTTGTCAAACTGTGTGTGGACTAATATTGCTACATATTCAAGTGTGCCAGCTTGCACTGCATGAGAATTGCATTTACTACTGCTTTTGCTACTTTTCTAAAAAAAAAAAAAATCTTCTGCTTTTACTGTACTTGTGTTTCTTCCTACTTTATTTTGCTTTTGCGTCATCTTAAACGTTCTCAATTGTATTTATTACTGCTTGGTGTAACTCATTCTAAGCCTTTTAGTTTAAACACTTGGGCTTCAGACCAGTTGTTTTACATTGAAAGGGTTTGTGGTCTGCACTGTAGTGGCAGAACAGGTAGCTTACATCCCTCTAAGTTGGGAACTGCTGATTGAGGGCTCAGTGTCTGTTATTCTGAAAGTATATTAATTCTGGTTTAAGCACTTGGGCTTTCAGGCCAGTTATTTTACATTAAGAGGGTTTCGTGGTCTGCACTCTTGTGGGAGGAGAGGCTGGACTCTGCCCATCTGAGCTGGGAATTTCTGGTTGAAGGCTTATAGTGCATGCATATCTGAATTTCTTCTTACTGAAATTGGTACACCTTGTTTGCTGTAGCATAGACTAGATCCAGGCCTGCTGAATCTAGCTTTGTTTGTATAACTTGAGCACTAATCAAGGCATTATTTAAAGTATTCAGTTGTATTTATTACTGCTTGGTAGTAACTTGGTTAAAGTGTAGCTATCATTCTAAGTCTTTTGGATTAAGCACTTGGGCTTCAGACCAGTTGTTCTACATTAGGAAGGTTTGTGGCATGCACTGTGGTGGCAGGACAGGTAGCTTTCATCCTTCTAAGTTGGGAACTGCTGATTGAGAGCTCAGTGTCTGTTATTCTTAAAGTGTATTAGCTCTGGTTTAAGCACTTGGGCTTCAGGCCAGTTATTTTACATTAAGAAGGTTCGTGGTCTGCACTCTTGTGGGAGGAGAGGCTGGACTCTGCCCTTCTGAGCTGGGAATTTCTGGTTAGAGGTTTATAGTGCCTGAATATTTGAACTGTATCTTACTGAAATTGGTACACCTTGTTTGCTGTAGCATAGACTAGATCCAGGCCTGCTGAATCTAGCTTTGTTTGTATGCTTGTTATTTCCCTGGAAGGCTAATTCCACCTAAAACGTGGCTTCTCAGCGCTTCTGTGGATCCCTAGTGATATCTGCATTGCTTACTATACTTATTTCCTTGCTTGAAAGAAAGTTACTGTTTGTCGTTTTTGCATTTAAGTTACCTGTAACACATTGCACTTGTTACCTGGCACTTGCTCACTAAAGCAGTTATAAGTCAGCACTAAAAATTAAAAGCACTACACCCTCGCTCCCCATTGGCCCTTGTTTTCAATTATAAAGGAATTCCCAATATTATTCTAGCATGTCCAAAGGTCAGTTGTCAATCTCCTCTCAGGTCCAGCTGGTGAATATGGGAATCTTGAGGCAATGTTACAACTGCCTCATGTACACAGACAACCCTCTCCTCCTCCCAACAAATTCCAACACATGTGAGAGATGCAACCATATAGCCAAACTGGAGGCTAAGCTCTCTCAACTCAGTACTGGCATAACAAGTCAGGAGGAGAAGGAAACCACACTCACTACAATTCCAGTCTCACATAGACCTACCACGACAGCAAACCAAACACATAATCACACAAAACATACTGGAGGCTCTAAATAAAGATCTGCCTAAGCAGCAGAGACCTCCAAAGCAGACACCCAAGCAACCGCTACCCCAAAACAAAACATGTGCAACACATATCTCACAAAGCCAGTGTGCCGAACAGTCACAGCCCTTAAGGCTAAACAACACACCTGATACACTTGTAATAGGTGACTCTATCGTCAGGCACACTGATGTCCCGCTCACCAGGCTGAACAAGGAGAAGGTCACGGTGAGCAGCCTGTCTGGCACTAGGATCCGCCACATAACACAAGCACTCAGGTCACTCCAAGGCAAGTACAAATATGACTCAGTCATTGTCCATGCTGGTGAGAATGACCTGAGACGTACCTCCCTGGACTACATGAAAAGAGACATAGAGGAGCTCTTTGAGCATGTAGCCCAGGCTGGTATGACCCTGACCTTGAGTAGCATCTTACCCTCACCAAGAATGATGCCACAATATGAAGACAAGATGATCAATTTCAACAATTGGCTTAAGTATTGGTGTCATTCAAAGGGGATCCAATGCCTGTCAGCTTGGGATGATATGCATGACAAGCCACGATGCTTTGCTAGGGATGGCTTGCACCTGTCACCTCTGGACTTTCGGATATTGGCAAAGGCTCTTGCTACCCCCATAGTGCCTTTTTTAGGCAAGGCTCAAAAGACAAACCCACCTCCATAGGTATCACAAGGGATAAGAAACTAAGAGTAATGCTACTCAACGCTAGAAGTCTAAACCTCAAGATGCACGCACTCGAAACTCTCCTTAGCATGGAGAACATCGATATCTGTGCAGTAACAGAAACCTGGTTCAGGACTCCCGAGAGCACCCCAGCACTACCAGGTTATACCTCATACCATGCTTTTCGGCCCCAAAACTTGGACCGAACCACAAAAGGAGGGGAGTATCGATATTCATCAAAGATACCCACACCTCCAGGTTGGTGGCAAAGCACGAAGCATCAGAGACTATCCATGTGCAACTAACAGTGGGTAAAACTGCCTTCCAGTTTATAGCCTGCTACAGACCACCCTCCCAAACCCAGGAACCCCACTCGGCCTTCCTGAGAACACTGGAAAATATGAAGGTCTCTCCGAACACCATTATATTGGGCGACTTCAACTACCCAAACATAGATTGGCAGCATTACTCTAGCTCCAACACCCTTGCCCAAAGGTTCCTAGAATTCATAAACTCAAATGCTATGGAACAACTTGTTACCACTCCCACAAGAGGGGAAAACATACTGGACCTGATCATCACCAACATGGGGACTCTATGCTCCAGACCAGAAGTGTATCCCTCACTGGTAAGATCAGACCATAAACTGATGTCACTGGATATTCACATCACGACCCCACCCCATGCCCAGAAAACCACAGTGAAAAACTTCTCTAAAGCAAATTTCACACTCCTCAAAACCGAGGTGGAATCCTTCAAAGGCCCCGGGCCTGTGGAAAATACGGCCCAGACCACAGAATCCTTTATAAATGCATTCTATGAACACCTTCAGGAATGCATGGATCATGCAATCCCAAATAAAACCAAGACCCAATCCTCCAAAGGCAGACGACCTGTCTGGTGGACCCCAGCCATAAACAAACTATACAATAGAAGGAGGAAGCTACTACATGATAGAGCAAAATCCCAAAAAGGGAAGGCATCTCTGATCAGTATTAGCAAAAAACTAAGGGCACTCATAAAATCGTCAAAGGCCAGCTTCGAGAGAAAAATTGCACAGGACACTAAAGATAATCACAAGGCTTTCTTTAGTTATGTTAGGAACCTGGGTGGGAATTCCCAGATACGCTCAGAATTAGTCCAAAATTACAAAAAATACACTGATCCCACAGACATTGCCAACATCCTAGCTGACAGGTTCAGCGCAAACTTCTCCCCCCCTCCCCACCAAAAGGGCAAATATCTATCCCAGCAGAGTGCTACCCCCCCGACATCTCAGATGCTCAGGTGGGAGCCGCCCTCTCCAAAGCAAAAAACACAGCATCAATGGGACCAGACGGTGTCCCAGGCTGCGTCCTACATGAACTCCAAGAAGAGCTAAACCCAAACATAAAACTACTGTTCAATCTCAGCCTTACTACAGGATATGTACCCAAAGAGTGGCGTACAGCAACAGTGGTCCCTCTCCACAAAAGTGGTGCCTCAACGGACCCTGGAAACTATCGCCCCATAAGCCTGACTAGCTTGGTCTGCAAAGCTATGGAAAGGATCATCATGGACCTCATAAATAAATATATTGGGGACCTACAGACACTGGATCCTACCCAGTTTGGCTTTGTTAAGGGCAGATCCTGCCTCTTAAACCTGGTTGACTTCTTTGAAACAGTCACCAAGGCCATTGACGAAGGAAAGGTGGTCCACACAGCCTATCTGGACCTCGCAAAAGCCTTCGATACAATACCCCACTCAGGCATTATAGATAAGCTCACCAGCTTAAATATAAACCCCTATGTCACTAGATGGGTTGCAAACTGGCACAAGGACAGAACCCACATGGTTAGAATTGCTGGAGCCATGTCAGACTCCAAACCAGTTACAAGTGGCGTCCCACAAGGCTCAGTCCTGGGACCTCTCTTGTTTGGTATATATTGATCGGAGGTACAGGCCAACACGGAAGGACTGTGGCTGACCAAGTTCGCAGATGACTGCAAACTGGGCGCCATAATCGACTCTCCAGCCGACACAAGCATCCTACAAAAGGGCCTCATAGAAACAGACAACTGGTGCCAGAGCCATGGCCTCAAGCTAAACGCCAAAAAGTGTATAGTCATCCCCTTTGGCAAAAACAAAGTGCCCACAAATTACCACATAGGTGGTAATCCATTAAGTACAGAAGAAGTCATTAGGGACCTGGGGACCCAAGTTGATAGCAATCTCTCATTTGACAACCACGTGGCCAAAGTGGTTAGAAAAACATTTTATATAGCCCACCTAATCATGAAGGGATTCATATCTAGATTAGGTGAGGTCATCGTGCCTCTTTACTCATCCCTCATCAGGCCCATAATCGAGTATAATGCCCCTTTTGGGATGTACCTTACCAAACACCTGCAGCAACTGGAAAGACCCCAAAAGTACCTCACCAAGAGGATCAAAGGGCTCAAACAGATGCCATATGCTGCCCGGTTAAAGAAACTCCAGCTCTACTCAGTGGCATACCGCCTGCTCAGAGGTGACCTGTGCCTGACGTATAAGGCCATGTCCAACCCGGAATTAAGGGACATGCTGCACCTCAAAAACTCCAAATCCCATCGAGCTACACGCTCGAGAGACTTGAACCTCAGCACTGAAATAAATAGGACATGCTGGAGGGACAGATTCATAACCCAGAGGCTCCCTTCACTATGGAATAAAATCCCAGTCCAGGTTAGGCAGAGTCCCTCATTGACTCTCTTCAAGAGGAATCTTGATGAGTGGATGGGAGATCATAGGTTTACCCCGGGTATCACTTCTGTGTCACTGTTAGACAGAGGCACAGTATACTAACCTCGAAAAAGGGCATAGCAAAATTAATTTAAAATGGGTGGCGAAAGCCAAACATACTCTGGCTAGGCTTATAAATGCCCTAGGGCAGATAGCCTAGTATGAACCTATGAACCTATGAACCTATAGATGACTCTATAGTCAGGCACACTGATGTCCCACTCACCAGGCTAAACAAGGAGAAGGTTACTGTCAGCTGCCTGTCGGGTGCCAGGATCTGCCACCTAACCCACTCACTCAGGTCACTCCACAACAAGTACAAATATGACTCTGTAATTGTCCATGTTGGTCTGAACGACCTGAGATGTACCTCCCTGGACAACATGAAAAGAGACATGGAAGAGCTCTTCGATCTTGTAGCCCAGGCAAGTATGAACCTAGCCCTGAGTAGCATCATGCCATCACCCAGAATGATACTGCAGTAGAAGGACAAAATGATTGACTTCAACAATTGGATAAGCTTCTGGTGTCATTCTAAGGGGATCCAGTATCTGTCTGCCTGGGATGACATGGTCGATAGACCACGCTGCTTTGCTAGAGATGGCCTGCACCTGTCACCCCTGGGATTCCTGATACTGGCTAAGGGTCTTGCTGCCGCTATAGTGCATTTTTTAGGCAAGGTTCAAATGACAAATTCACCACCCTAACAGGAACAGGCAAGCAAAAACTGAGAGTAATGCTACTCAATGCTAGAAGTCTAAATCTCAAAATGCACTCACTTAAGGCACTCTTTAAAATGGAAACATCGATATCTGTGCAGTGACTGAGACCTGGTTCAAGGCTCAAGAGAATAGCCGTGAATTACCAGGCTATAACTCATACCACACTTTTCGGCCATCTAACCTGGACCAGAACACCAAAGGCAGAGGTGTGTCCATATTCATTAAGGATATCCACACCTCCAGGCTAGTTTCGCAGCATAATGCATCCAAGGTTATCCAAGTGCAACTAACTCTGGGAAAAACTACATTCCAAATTGTAGCTTGCTACAGATCCCCCACCATGTCCCAGGATTCCCACTCCTCTTTTCTTGATATACTGAAAAATAAGGGTTCAACCAAACACCCTAATAATGGGCGATTTCAACTACCCCACCATTAACTCGGAAAACTACTCATGTACAATTCCTTTGCTCAACGCTTTCTGGAATTCATAAATTCCAATGCCCTGGATCAACTTATTCACACCCCTACCAAGGGCAACAATATCCTAGACCTAGTCATTACCAACATGAGTGACCAGTGTTCCACACCTGAAGTCAACTCCTCGTTGGTCAGATCTGACCATAAGCTAATCACCCTAAATATCCACATCCCGCCCCCACCCACCATTAAGGAAGCCACAGTAAAACATTTCTCCATTGCTTCTTAAGACAGAAGTGGCGAACTTCCTGACACCCATGCAGATGGAAAATACAGTTACGACTGCTAAATACTACACAAATGCACTCTAGAAGCATGGATCGTGCTATCCCAAACAGAACCAAGATGCTATCCTCCAAAAAAAGGAAACCAATCTGGTGGTCCCCTGCCATAAACAAACTCTACAACAGAAGAAAGAAACTGTTTCAAAAGAGAGTAAAATCCCATGAGTGGAGGAGCGCCCTGGTCAGCCTCAGTAAGAAGCTGAGATCCCTTATAAGATCCTCCAAAACTAGCTATGAAAACAAAATCATCACTGATTCTAAGGGCAACCACAAAACATTCTATAGCTATGTCAAGAATCTCAATGGCAACACCCAGATCTGCTCTGAGTTACAGCACAACAGCATGAAAATTACAGAACCAACTGATATTGCCAACATCCTGGCAGATAGGTTCAGTGCTAACTTTACTTCCCTCTCACCCCCTAAAGGGCCCATATCTATACAGGAAGAATGCAGAGTCCCTGTAATCACATCCATGCAGGTAAAAGCTGCACTGTCTAAAACCAAAAACACAGTATCCATGGGACCGGACAACATCCCAGGCTGTAGAACAAACTGGATCCCCACCTAAGCACCATGTTCAATCATAGTCTCATGTCAGGCTTTAAGCCCACTGAATGGCGCACAGCAACAGTTATCCCACTCCACAAAGGGGGAGCCACCACTGATCCTGGGAACTATCACTCTATTAACCTGACGAGCCTGGTCTGCAAGGCCATGGAACGTATCATCATGGAACTCATAAATAAAGACATTGGTAACCTCCAAACTCTCGACCCCCACCCAGTTCAAGTTTATGAAAGGCAGATCGTGCCTTCTGAACCTGATCGACTTCTTTGAGGCAATCACCAAAGCCATAGACAAGGGTAAGGTGGTTCACACAGCCTATCTTGACCTCGCCAAGGCTTTCAACACCATCCCCCATTCTGGAATTATAGCTAAACTCACTAAGCTTGGTATAAATCCCTATGTCATAAGAGGGGTTACCAACTGGCCCACTGACAGAACCCACACTGTAAATATTGCAAACTCCAAATCTGACTTCAATCCATAGACAAGTGGAGTACCACAGGGTTCAGTCCTGGGCCCTCTCCTGTTTGGTATCTACTTCTCTGAAGTACAGGCTAACACAGAAGGCCTCTGGCTAGCAAAGTTCGCAGATAACTGCAAACTAGGAGCCATAGTCAAATCCCCAAATGATGTGGACATCCTGCAGAAGAGCCTCACTGAGACAGATGCCTGGTGTTAGAGGCATGGCCTCAAGCTCATTTCAGAAAAGTGCATCGTCACCCCCATTGGTAAAAACTCTGTACCCATGAACTACCACATAAACTGCAGTCTACTTATTGCCGAATGTGTGATAAGAGACCTCGGGACCCAGGTGGACAGTAGTCTCTCCTTTGATAATCACATTGCCACAGTAGTCAGGAAATCCTTCTACGTGGCACACCTCATCACAAAAGGGTTTTCATCTAGGAAAAAAGAGGTCATTGTTTCCCTCTACTCATCACTCATTAGACCCATTATAGAGTACAATGCCCCTTTTGGAGTGTACCTCACAAGATATCTGCAGCAGCTGGAAAGGCCACAGAAGTACCTCACAAAGAGGATTATTGGCCTCAAACAGATGTCTCACACTGACCATCTCAAAATACTCCAGCTTTACTCTGTAGCATATCGCCTACTCCGAGGAGATCTCTGCCTATCATATGTTAAACCCAGAGCTGTTGGCCATGCTACACCTAAAGAAATCCCAATCCCTCCAAGCTACACGCTCTAGAGACCTAAACCTTGTCACCACAATAAACAGGACATGCTGGATGGATAGATTCCTGTCCCAGAGACTTCCTATACTCTAGAACAAACTACCCATCTATGTTAAGCAAAGTTCCTCATTAGCACTCTTCAAGAAAAAACTTGATGAGTGGATGGGAAATAGGAAATACACCCCAGGGATTACTTCTGTGGCTCTGCTCGACAGGGGCACAGGAAATTAACTTTCTTGGGTGGCATAAGCCAGGGAACATTGCTGGCTAGGCTTACTTAGGCCCTTGGTTGGGCCGATAGCCTAGTACCTACCTATGAACCTATGAACACTGACAGATAGTTGATGAGATCACATTTGGAATTCTGAATACTGAGTAATTTCTGATTATCCTACTTGGACAAAGGCAGTGACAAAAATGGTATTTACACCAGAAGCAACAAGGAGCAAGAGTGTAGATGAACTTAGTGCTGCTTAGGACTTGGCTGGAAGGAAGACCTAAAGGGAGGGAAGTCAGAATGCTTACTTATAATTAGCCAAAAGAGGATAACATCTTCCAGAAGAGGAGATGTACAACAACAGTAGGACACAAGTTGAAGAAACATGATCAATCAGAAGTGACACAAAGAAGGAGTTTTTAACAGAAATGGCTGCAAATGCAAGAAGTAATCTTCCTTTGCAAATTTTGGAATTAAAAACTGTAGGAATTTAAGAATACATGGAGTAAGCATAAACCAGTTCTAGTGAAATGCAGAATAAATATGATATTAATTAACACTAAATTGCAGGATATTTTGTCTGTTGAATGAGCAGAAGACTATAGGCTAAGCTGTTCTCATTTACTGACAAACTATTTGTTTTGTGTTTCTTTGCATTAGAGAAAAGTAATACAAAAGCAGTCAAAGATTTTTTTTTTCAAACACAGTGTTGGAACTATGAAATGTTAATCATATTCATTACTGCTGCAGTAACCTTAGCTATATGGGTTATATCCTGCCAAGAATATAACAGCCAGCCAGCTTCCAAAGCTTCAGGGCACCTTCTGTGCTCCTAAACTATTAGGCAGCTCAAGGTGAGCTGACTAAAAGACAAGTTTTGGCATGAAGTCCTTCAGTGTTTTTACTGCTGCTGAAGACCATGCTCCTCTGAGACTTTCAAGGATCAACAGTCAGCTTGCACTTTCCTTTGCTGGGCAGAAAAGGTTCCAGCTGTGGGGAAAAAAAAAATGTTTTCTTAATTTGAGAATATATATCCCACTCACACTGATGCGTCTCAGGCTGGAAAAACAGAAGAAGCAAAATCCTGTAGACATCACCACAGCAGAGAATGAGCAAGTTCTAATTGATTAAGAAGAACATGAGCTTTTATTGATAAAACAAATAAAATACAATGAGCGCTTTCGGCATAAACTGCCTTCTTCAGATCATGTAATGTAAAGACCAGCAATGGTTTAAATAACATTGAAAAAACAATCATAATGAGGCTTTAGTCACTTCCTTTTTCTTTTGGTTTTTACTTCCAATCACAATGTAGCATCAATGAACTTATTTGCATGAGCTAAGGAGAACAAGATCTTGCAATTGGTGCTGTGATGTTAGCCAGTCATTTGTCTAAGTAATGGTATTATATCCAATCAAGATGCTTCTATATTCTACTAAGGGTTCAGAATTATTGTTCTGTTGACAACCAATCATATACTTCACATTGGTTGTTATTTCCAATTGCAATACAGCCTTAGTAAGCTTATATGCATAGATTGAAACTGCTATTTGTCACTATAGCCAAGACCAGCCAATCATATGTCCCACTTTGTTTCTTACTTCCAACCACAATGTAGCATCAGTAAACTTATTTGCATAAACTAGAAATGCTATTTGATACTATAGTCAGAATCACTAAGAATCCTTGTATGTCAGTAAAGTTAATACCCATGTCAAGACTTAATAAGTACTTGATAAATATAGTTTCATCCTGTTCTCCTTAGTTTCTACTGCAAATATCAATAGATCTGAAGCAAAGCTTCCAGTAAGTTTATACCAATTTTCTATGCAGTTTAGAAAACATTGTGCTAGTAGTACTTGCTAACTAACTAAGTGTTTAGTTATGCAAGGTAAGAATGTAACTTAATATTTTAAGGTGTAAAGCTTGCTTTTATGAAATCCTGGAAAGTTTATAGGTTCATAGGTTCATAGGTTGGTACTAGGCTATCAGCCCTAGGGCCTATACAAGCCTAGCCATAACAATTCCCTGGCTATTTCTTCCCACATTATTTACTTTCCTGGACCCCTGTCTAGCAGGGCGACTGACGTGATCCCTGGGGTGAATTTCCTTTCTCCCATCCAATCGTCAAGGTTCTTCTTGAAGAGGTCCAAAGAGGCACTCTGCTTGACATGTATGGGCAATTTATTCCAGAGTCTGGGGAGTCTCTGGGTCAGGAACCTATCCCTCCAGCATGTTTTGTTTATTGTGATGACAAGGTTTAGATCCCTGGAGCGTGTAGCTCTGAGGGATTGGGATTTCTTTAAGTGTAGCATGTCCAACAGCTCTGGGTTTGACATGGCCTTGTATGTTAAGCAGAGATCGCCTCTGAGTAGACGATATGCGACAGAGTATAGCTGGAGTTTTTTTAAGGCGGTCAGCATAGGGCATCTGCTTTAGGCCTGTGATTCTTTTAGTGAGGTATTTCTGAGGCCTTTCCAGTTGTTGCAGATGTCTTGAGAGGTACATACCAAATGGGGCGTTGTATTCTATAATGGGTCTAATGAGGGATGAGTACAGTGGGACAATGACCTCCATTTTTCTGGATGAAAAGCCCTTCGTGATGAGGTGTGCCACATAGAAGGATTTCCTGAGTGTTGTGGCGATGTGGTTATCGAAGGTGAGACCACTGTCCACCTGTGTCCCTAAGTCTCTTATCACACTTTCTGTGTTTAGTGTACTGCCACCTATATGGTAATTCATGGATACATGTTTTTTCCCAAAGGGGATAACAATACATTTCCTGGCATTGAGCTTGAGCCCATGGCTCTGGCACCAAGCATCTGTTTCTGTAAGGCGGTTTTGTAGAGTATCCACATCATTTGGGGATTCAATAATGGCTCCCAGTTTGCAGTCATCTGTAAACTTTGTTAGCCAGAGTCCCTTAGTGTTGACCTATACTTCAGAGAAGTAGATGCCAAACAAGAGCGGCCTCAGGACTGAACCCTGAGGTACTCCACTTGTCACTTGTCTGGAGCTGGATTTGGAGTCGGCTACTTTTACAGTGTGGGTTCTATCAGTAAGCCATTTAGCAACCCATTGGGTGACATAGGGATTAATGCCCAACTTAGTAAGTTTATCTATGATTCCAGAGTGGGGGATGGTATCAAAGGCCTTGGCAAGGTCTAGATAGGCTGTGTGGACCACCTTACCCTTGTCCATGGCTCTGGAGACTGATTCAAAGAAGTCAATCAGGTTCAAGAGACAAGATCGGCCCTTCACAAACCCAAACTGGGTGGGGTCCAGTGTTTGAAGGTTGCCAATGTCTTTGTTTATAAGTTCCATGATAATACACTCCATGGCCTTGCAGATAAGGCTTGTCAGACTGATGGGACGGTAGTTTCCGGGATCGAAGGTGGATCCCCCCTTGTAGATTGGGATAACTGTAGCTCTGCGCCACTCAGTGGGCACGAAACCTGAGGTGAGGCTATGATTAAACATGACACTTAGGTGAGGTGCCAGTTCATATTGTAGTTCATGTAGTACACAGCCCGGGATGTCATCTGGTCCCATGGATGCTGTATTCTTGGCTTTAGAGAGTGCGTTTTGTACCTGTGTGGCCGTTATTACTGGAATTTGGCAATCTTCCGTGATTGAGATGGGCCATTTAGGGGTGAGAGGGGTGAAGTTGGCACTGAATCGATCTGCCAGGATATTGGCAATATCCTTCGGATCAGTATATTTAATGCCATTCTGTTTTAGCTCAGAGCAGATCTGAGCATTGCCATTTAGATTCTTGACATAGTTATAGAATGCTTTGTGGTTGTCTTTGGAATCTTTGGCAATTTTATTTTCATAACTAGCTTTGGAGGATTTTATGAGGCATCTCAGTTTCTTACTGAGGCTAGTAAGGGAGTTTTTGCATCCTGGGATTTTCCTCTTTTCTGCAAAAGTTTCTTCCTTTTGTTGTAAAGTTTGTTTATGGCAGGGGACCACCAGATTGGCTTCCTTTTTTGGATGACAGCATTTTGGTTCTATTTGGGATGGCACGATTCATGCATGAGTGGATGTGCTCATACAGTGCCTTAGTGTAGGATTCAGCAGTTGAACTTTCAGTTCCCGTCTGCATGGGTGTCATGAAGTTTGTCACTTCTGACTTGAGTAGCATGAAGTTGGCTTTGGAGAGGCTTTTTATGGTGGTTTCTTTACTGGGGGTGGGGAGGGATGTGGATGTTAAGGGTGATTAGCTTATGGTCAGACCTGACTAACGAGTGGGTGACCATAGGTATGGAGCATTGATTTCCCATGTTGGTAATGACCAGGTCTAGGATATTGGAGCCCCTGGTGGGACTATGGATTAGTTGATCCAAGGCATTGGAATTTATGAATTCCAAGAACCGTTGCACAAAGGTGTTGGGACATGAGTAGTTTTCCCAGTTAATGGCAGGGTAGTTAAAATCACCCAGTATTAGGGTGTTTGGTTCTATCTTAATATTTTCCAGTATGTTTAGAAAGGTGTAGTGAGAATATTGGGGTATGGTGGGGGATCTGTAGCAAGCTACAATTTGGATTGCAGTCTTACCTAGTGTTAGTTGCACTTGGAGAATTTCAGACACATTGTGTTGGCCAACTAGCCTGGTGGTGTGAATATCCTTGGTGAATATTGACACTCCTCCACCTTTAGTGTTTCAGATCTATTGATATTTGCAGTAGAAACTAAGGAGAACTCTTAGTAGAACATAGAAGCATCTTGATTGGATATAATACCATTGGTTAGACAAATGATTGGCTAACATCAAACCACCAATTACAAGATCTTGTTCTCCTTAGCTCATGCAAATAAGTTCACTGATGCTACATTGTGATTGTAAGTAAAAACCAAAGGAAAAAGGAAGTGACTAAAGCCTCATTATGATTGTTTTTTCCATGTTATTTAAACCATTGTTGGTCTTTACATTACATGATCTGAAGAAGACAGTTTATGCTGAAAACGCTCATCGTAGTTTATTTGTTTTATCAATAAAAGCTAATTTTCTTGTTAGTCAAGTGGAACTTGCTTATTTCCTGCTGTGGTGACGTCTACAGGATTTTGCCTCTTCTGTTTTCTTAATTTTGTTGATGTTCTATTACTTTCTTCTTCAGAAAAGTTATTTTAAAGATAGGAGTGTTGTATTTTAATGAGATGTCGGAAGACTGTAATGTACTTTTAAAGAGATCCCTCATTTGTTTCTGTTAGTTTAAAACTGTTGTAACATAATTGAAAACATTTTTTTCTGTGGAAAAATTATGTTTTATTTAGTTTAGTGGGGCTGCCATAATGTATTAAAGTACATTTTACTGTGTTTTCTGTCAAAAAATAACTTTAGTGGACTGGAAGTGTTTACTAGCAATTGCTTTTTGTCTTTCCCAGGAAATAAGCACCATTTTTGGCTTGATCATAGAACAGACTAACCGTCCCACAGGTCCTGCTTCCAGCCAGAAAAAGAAAAAAAAATTAAGCAGTCTTTGCCACCACAGCAGACCAGCTATTTGCCTTAGCCACAGGTGGATGACTCTACTTTGGCTATTTGTTGTACTTCAGACCACTCATCCTTTGCCCAGGATTCCTCTGTTGTAGCCCTACAACCACTATGAGTAAGCCATGTCCACTGTAGCCATTGAGGTCCCCTGAGCCACTGTTGTCAGTCTTGGGAGAGGGAACAGAGGCTTTCCTGTTGTATCAGAATGCTGTGCCCATCCCTGCAGAAGCTGCTGCTGACAAGAGTAACAAGGTTGACCCCATTTTCCTTTCAAAAAGCAGCAGAAAACTAAGCATTTATCTACTCCTCCTCAATTTTCTTTGGATGGTAGTAGTTTACTGGGTCTGGCTCGGGGTTTAATTCAGCATATTGATCCTTTTTTGTAAAATTGTTTGTGGTAAAAGAAAGAGGGATTCCTCTTTTCCTGTAAAAATTCAAGGTTCTGAATCTGAACAGGAAGGTGCAGGAATAGATAAAGGTTCTTTTTCTTCAGATTTCTGATTCAACCTCAGAGGAGAGCTCAGTTTCTGATTCTCCCTTTGGGGTTTTCTCTATCTCTGAGACTAGTATGCCAACGTTTTCAGTGGATGAACAATGAGGTTTCTAAATCCCTCAGAAGATACTATGAGTTGTTACAGAAGTGCCTGTACCCATTTCTCCAGTTCCACCAGCTTTGAAGGATGTGTGTTCCTGTCTGCAATTTTCTTGACAGTCTGCCAGCTGCCCCTGAAAAGGCAGATAAGATGCATAAAGTTCCTTAGCCTTTTATGTTTTTATACACTCTTCCCAAACCTGACCCGGTAGCTATAGCTTAAGTTGATCCCATGGCTGCTAAGCACTTAGTTAATTCCAATCCTACTTTTTTCTGATAAGGATGGGAAAACTATTGATAGGTGTGGAAAAATAGTTTATACTTCTACAACTTTGATCTTCAGAATTTTGAATTGTGAGGCGCATATGTTAAAGTTTGTTCTGACAAATTGTGAAAGCAGGAGGATTTTTTTATCTGTAGTTTCTTCTTGAGAGGAAAATCTGCTTTAAATAACTTAGTTTCTTCTACTGCACAGGTCACTACTCATTGTTTGCAGTGTGTGTATGACTCTGTTGATACTTCTTCCAGGGCTATGGCTACTAGTATGGTTTTAAGGAGGTTTGCTTGGCTGTCTTCTCAGAATCCCCCTAATGATGTTAAAAATAAGATTTCAAATTCTCCGTTGGATAGTTATTTAGTCTTTGTCCCCTCAACTGCAGAGGTGATCAAAAGGTATGATGAAAGGAGCAACAAGCTGATCTGTGGAATACCTAAGGTTTTTCAGCCCTCCTTTTCCATATTTTTCAATGAATTTTTTATTTCCTTATCCAATTTTGGCAAACAAGAGAATAAGCAGTTTCAACAAAATACAGATGAACAGACATTCAAGAAGAAATGGCAAGGAGTTGCAAAAAGAACCCTCAACCATCCAAAAGCATAGGTCAATCCAACATCAAGAGACATTGTGATTCCCTCCCAACCAGCCCCCCTTTTTCTTCCATAAAGTCTGAATTTCCATTTTTCTCACTGGCAACAGATTTCAGACAAATGAGTTTTGAAAATCATTCATCAAGGCTATTGATAGCATTGAGAAGAAACTCCTCCTTTCCAGGGAGTCATTACTCATCCTGTAGAATAGACTAATTTGTTTCCACTAGTTTTTTTATTATAATCTGTTCCAAGCAGTGATAGAACCATTTCCTCCTTCCCAAGTGGGGAAGGGTTTTTATTCAAGGATGATCCTATTGCCCAATAAAGAAAATGCTTGGATATCGGTTCTAGATCTTTCTTTCCTAAACCTGTTTGCATTAGTACCCAAATTCAAAATGATGTCACTTCACAACTTGTTACCTCTTCTTCCTCTTTCAAGTTTCATGGCAATACTAGACTTAAAACACTTTTATCATCACATCCCTATAAATCCAGACTTCAGATGTTTCTTAAGTTGTGTGTCTGGATCACATTATCAGTTCTCTGCCTTACCCTTTGGACTAGCCACTGCACCAAGAACATTCACAATGTGTCTAGCTCCAGTTATAGCTCATTGCAGGCTACAGGGTATAGACAATCTTCCATATTTAGATGACTTCCATATCTTTTCAGAGTCTTTTTCAAAGTCTCAGGATTCACACTCTTGGGTGAAAAATCTTTTACATAGCTGGGATTCTAAGAGAACATTCAAAAGTCTTTCTAGACTCCTTCATTGTGTTACTGGGCTATAAACTAGACACCCCATTTGAAAGAGCTTTTCTTCCACAGGAAAAATAGATCTTTATCTAGAACTATTTCTAAGGTTTTCCACTCTGACTTCAGTCACTGCGAGGGAATACCTCAGGATTTTAGGTCTCATGGTATCTATGATTCTCATGATACCCTTGACAAGACTCCCCATGTAAAGTATACAGTGATATCTGAAATATCTTTGGTCCCAGCATCAACACCGTTTACCTTTTCAAATTCTAATGCTGGGATTTGTCAGAAGAGAAATAATTTGGTGGAGACGACAGATAATTTTAAATCCAGGTCTCCCCTTCTCCCTCCCTAGTCCAAAGCAGTCAGTCACCACAAATGCTTTGGACTTTGATTGGGGAGCAGTTTCAGGAGGGATATAAGTGCAGGGGGATGTGGGACACCCAGGACCTATACAAGCAAATAAATATCAAGGAGATGCTTCCCATGATCAAGGGGGTCTATATTATGTGATCAAAAAACGTGTTCATCGAACACGTTTTCATCGACACATAAACAGTGAACACACTAATCTCCAAATGGTCACTTCAGCAAATTTTTCCCCAGGGAAAAAAATGCTTGCCGTTGTTGGGGATTTGCCCTTTCCCCATTGTAGTGCGATCTCGCAGTTGGTATATTTAGTTGGGTGGTGGGGGGCACAGCCGTTCGCTGATTGGTGTTTTCGCTGTTTATGTGTCGATGAAAACGTGTTTGATGAACATGTTTTTTGATCACATAATATAGACCTGATCAAGGCACTCAACTCTCTGAACCATGAATTGTTCCCTAGACCCCTTCAAATGGTTACAGTCATGTAGTCAGCAAGGAAGGGGGAACCAGGTTTTACTCTCTTTGCTTTGTTAGCTGCCAATATAGTTTCACAGCACAGTTTCAAAATACAAGCATCCTACATTCTGTCAGAGCAAAACTGTGTGTCAGACCAGCTGAGCAGAACCAAGGCAGACCCTCACAAATGAAAACTAAGTCAGGGGTTCTTCCAAGATTTGATCCATCTGTGGGATGTCCTTCAAGTAAACCTCTTTGTCTCCTCTATGAACAATCAACATGCAAGATTCTGTTCCAGGACTCCTAGCAAGAAAGCCTGAAAAACAGATGACTTTTCTTTTCCTTGGGCAGGAATGTTTCAAATATAGTTGTCCACCCTTTCCACTAATATCCAGGATACTTCTGAAGATGCAGAAGGAATCCCAAAAATCATTGTGGTGACTCCCATCAGGTTCAGGTAGCCATGGTTCTCCCTTCTTTTGGAAATAGTCAAGGGCAATTACCCCAAGCATCCTCACAGACTGTATCTACTCACACAAGGACATGGGTGTTTGATACACAGTCAGCTTAAACTGTCTGCCTGGATGATAGGGTCTTAATTCCTTTTAGGCACGGTTTACTGAGGATGTGCAGCAGGTACTAATGGAGGCAAGAAAGCCTGTTACTAGAAAATTATGTATTAGCAAATGGAAAAGGTTTTCTAGTTGATGCCAACACTATAACCACCACCCAGTCTGGGCTAGTTGTTCTCTGGTTCTGCAAAATTTGTATGATTTAATATCCTATGGCCTTTCTTATTCCACTATCATGGTTCATTTGTCTGCATGTCTGCCCATTGATTCTCCTTCTTCAAAGCAGTCTCATGTCAAAATGTTCTTGAAAGGGGTTTTGCATAAGAGACGGCCAAGTAAACCTGTGTCCCCTGCTTGGGATCTTCATTTGTGCTAGAGAAGCTGACACTCCATTTGAACCAGCTCTGACCTCTGAAAGAAGGAAATCTGAGTTACAAGCTGTTACAGTGAGTCAGCAGTCTCATTTTCCATAGGGACAGGGTTTCTATGAGAACCGATCCTTCCCTTATTTCTAAAGTGAACCTAAAAGTGAGGGAGAAACAATACTCCATATCTTGGATGTCCACAGACAGCTCAGGTATTATCTTGACAAAACTAAATCTTTCAGATCTTTAGCTCAATCGAGGACAACCTGTGTCAAAACAGACCATTTCCAAATGGCTGTCTAAGGCTGTTACTTTCTGTTATGCTCACATAACAAAATTGATGGGTGGGGGGGGGGGGTCTAGGCCCATTCTACCAGGGCCTTGACTTCATCTTTGGCTTTTTGGAAAGGGTTGGATTTTAGAAGTATTCTAGAAGCTGCTTCTTGTTCATCTATACACAGTTTTACAAAGCACTATAAGCTTAATTCCTTCTCTAGGTCCATTCTGTATGAGCTCCTGGACTGTTCTCTTTCCACCTCCCAAAAGTAGTGAACTAAGGTGATTTATCCATAAAGGTAAGGCTATTGCAGCAGTGAGCAATATGAAGAATGTGCTACAGTTGCATTACAGTAGGTGTAAGAAAAGTGATCACTGCAGCAGTAGCCACTCTTTCCATCCATCCTCCTTGTTTTTTTGCCTTGTCTTTTATGTCTAGGTGTGGACATTTATTTTTTATTCCTAGCATTGTTCTTTCAGGGTTCAGACTCCCTCTCTCTGCAGGCAGGAAAGGTCTAAAGGGGTTCATTCCCAAAATTGTCTTTTAATCAGCTCAGCTCAAGCTGCTTGACAGTTTGGGCATGTGGAAGGTGCCCTGAAGCTGGCTGGATGTTATATCCTTGGCAGGATACAACCTGTATAGCATAGGCTACTGCAGCAGTGATGATTTGAACATCTACTGTTATGGTAAGTTTAACTTAAACAACTGCAGTATGTCCATTCTAAAGAAATGGCACAACTGGACATCATGATGTCCTTGAAACAAACATGACACTGGTACTCTGATAGGATTAACTTCAACTTTATGTAAGAAACTGAACCCAAGATATTAAAGCATTTAAGTAGATAAAATAGATGAATAGATAAAATACAAAAATGTGAATTAAAATACAGAAATGGAACAAACTGCAGCAATCAACTGGAATTACCTGCAGTGTAAAATATACAACCCAGGCCATATAGGGCTAAGAAAATAAGAACCTTATGGGCGGTATTTTATTTAATTGCTAGCCAGTGGGGTTCTGTCAAAACTGGTACACTGTAATCATTCTTTGAGATCCCTGTAAGTAGCCAAGCTGCAACATTTTGAACCATCTGCAGGTGATAGAGCACTGTATTTGGAAACCCCAGATACAGGGTGTTAGCAGGATGAAGCCTGGATGAAACTACAGCATGCCCACCTTATGGAAATTGAAAGAATGTATCGGAACAATGAAAACGGCTAAAGTTGTGACAGCCAATATCTTATCTCTTAATGCCAGCCTACCATCAATAATTATCTCTAAATCATGCACCTTAGACACACATTATATATATATATATATATATATATATATATATATATATATATATATATATATATATGTTTCTCCACTAAAGATAATATTAGGAGACAAGACTGGCATTATCACCCATGAGTGTACACAATATTTACTGCCTTACACTGCTGACTTCCCTTGTTATTTATGTAGGCATCATTACAGTATTACTAGCTGAGGAATAGTAATATGATAGGACCTGTAGTGAACTTAGCCTTTGCAGTTACATGTGGTCCCTATACATCAGCCACTGAAGGTATAAAGGGGACCATTAGGATGAGATAGGAGGGTAAGGAAGAAGGAATAAAATACATGGTTACTGGGAAGAAATGGGCATAATAGGACGGGATTTGTTGAAAGCTGACAATGCAAATGAACTGATACACCCTCACTTAATTATTAATATCACATTTAAATCCTTGCTGATATCCTTTGAACTTGAGTGTAGCCTGTAGCCCTTTGAGCTGCACAAGAATCCTGTTTCTGTAGGAGTTCTGAGCTGGAGACTTGCTTCTGAAGTTCATTTATTAGAAATGTATAAAACATTAGCTTTCAGGGATGGGAGGGTGGCCTAATGGTTACGGTATTTGCCTTACCAACACAAGGTGCAGGGTTTGAGTCTCACAAGGGATAATTGGCTAAGCTTAAAATGGCTCGTAAGGGCAGTTAGCTTAGTATGAACCTATGTCAGCTTTTACATTACACAAGAAAACTGAAAATACCCACATCATAATTCTATGGATATTATAAATCATTCTGAGGCTATAACTCAGTGGGCAACAAGCCATGCATAGAATCTCATGAAAAACATGCAAGAGCAAGTTACCATTCCTGGAGATGGGTATCAGTGCAGAACCAGCATGTAACAGGGACATGTAAATCATGGTGACAGAATACACTTGTCAACAAACTGAGGTATTCATTAATTGACACATTCAGGTTCTGATTACTTACGTAATCCAGTTGAAGAACATGGTACGACAATAGAAAAATAGACAAATTAACAGGATGTGTATAATAAATGTTTGTGAGTGTAGGTCTTTTGAGGAGGTGGGGAAGTGACAGCAAGCTTGTCCACTTGTAACAGCATGTTGTGGGCCAGGATGATGAGGTACTTCCTGGTGCTATTGCATGTAACCTTGCTGGTGATGTAGAGTGAAAAATGTTTTGTTGATGATTAAATGATTAGATGGTGCATTTTTCAGAGAACAGCTGCTCTTTATATCAACAACCCAGCCATTCTCACAGTGAGCGGTCCAAAGCAGGCTGCTTATGAAATTCCATTTGCATACATTCCATACAGCACAATTCTACCAGCTGTATTTGTTAAACTGTGATGTCACTTCCTTATATTTCCCTTGTTCCACAGCTGCTTATTTTTATTTGTAAGCACACATGACACCTGAGAATACATTTACCAAGCACTGGGAAATGAAGAACACTGACAATGTGGAATGTTGTGCTCTTACTAAGTTAATATTCATGTTTATCATTCAACAGGTGGACACAAGAAAAACTGCCTCATTTCTTCCTCTTGTATACAAGAGATAGAAAAACAGTCTCTGTCTGAAATGAAAAGAGATGACTCATCAAAGGTGGCTGCCGCTGCAAAAATGCAGCATGCCACGGTGTGTGGACATGATATTTATATTCCATCAGTGGATCTTACAGCACATGGTTTACTGCTATTTGAACTAATGGATGCTAACTAAACAGGGGCCACACAACACACCAGTCGATCTAACTCCTTTTATGTCGCCCTTGCCTGTTGGGGAACTTGGCCCCCTAATTGAGAGGGATGATTTTAGTAAGCTAGTAGGGGAGAGTGATGGAGTGGGACATGGAGGGTTACATAATGTTAGCCTTAACAAAAAGCAGTCTGAAAGCACTTCAGCTCATGATGAACAGGAAGAAAAAATCAGTGGCACTCAGTCTGTCAAATTGTTATCCGGTCTCTGACAATGGATGAAGCACCTGACCACAGACCTTTACTCAGAAGCTCTTTGGAGCATTAAACTCAGTTTTAATGTAAAAAGTACAGAGGTCCAGAGCACAGTAACAGTTTTGGCCCCAGTGGTTTCAGGCAGTGAATCTGAAGTAAAAGTGGACATTGTGAAAATATAATGGACTGGCTCAAGAACAGAAAAACAGCGCTGTATTCACTGTAGATGAAATCTGTAGTTCTGCTGTCCCTGAGGAAATAGATGCAGATGAAAGTGATAAAGTCCAGGTCAAGATTCTTCTTCTTTTTCTGAAGATTACATTGTTGACCTTCCAGGCTGTTTTGATACAAGCTGACCACTTGCAGAATCCATATACAGCTCTGCCCTCTCCCAGCCTGGCATGGAAAGGGACTTGGATAAGGAGGTGGAATTGGAAACTTTGGAGGATCAAACTTCTGAAGGAGCCAGAAGACATCAAGTGCAGAGTGTGAATGATATGCTTTCTGCTAGACACTGTGACACTAACCTCAAAGTGGTTCCTTAAGCAGCATTATATCCGTAGTACAACTACACTTGGTTACTTTGTTTAAGGAAATGGTGTTGTGTTGTAGATGAGCCCTTCTATTATTCTTTGTAGCACTGAACTGATTTCATTTAGAATGTAGTAGTTTGCTGGTGTGCATGTTTTACATCTGAATTTATGTTTTGCTTTGATTATGCAATACTTATGGCTGCACAATGTTTGCTTTGTAAGTGTATGTCTGAAATAAACAGTGATAGTAGACATGACTGTATTTTTCCCCAAAAGATTTGCATAGATATATCACCAATTGGCGTTTTGTCAGTATTTTCATTGAGTACTTTACACACAAGAAAACTCGAAATATTTGACTATGGCTTGCCTTAGGTGAAACCTGGTTGATGCTTGCTGCAGCATATTGATTTTGACAAGCGTGAACCAAGTTTTTTCACTCATTCCATGGACCAGCTGTGGTAGGGAAAGAAACCTTTAATGTACATGCTAACCTCTGAAGGAAAAATGGAGCCTGCTTAATAGATATGTAATTTGTGAAGTGTTACAGAAAACTTAGTTCAAATTACTAATTTTTTCACATGTACTATAATATTCACTTTGCGTCAGTTTTATTCACAATGGATCAGACAGAAAAAGAGAAAAGTGGAAAAAGAATGACAGAAAACAAATGGGAGGCCCAAGTTGTCTAAAATATCATTGTCTTGCACCCTTAAATTTTGCTTTTCAGTTTTAATTATATGAAACACTGACATTATTATCATAATTTATGTAAGACTTTTTCCCAGTAGAGTTGTTGACTCAAGTCCATGTGAGGTTCATATTCTTTGAATACATTTGCCATTCATTTGTTGTCTCTGTTATCAAGCAATCTATAGTTGTAGTGCTTCCCTTTGTTCAGAAATATTTCACTTTCTTGATTTTCGGCTTCCTTCTCCCTGCATGTGCTGCCAGTTGTAGTTTAAATTTGTAATACACACCTCATGCTTCCGCATCATTTTGTTCTGTAGCCCACATACACATTTTCCTGCAGTTTAAGTCACATGGCATTAACCAGTCCCTTAAAGCCTCATGCAAGTTTCCATATAAACTTCAAAAGTTTCTGTATTCAGTTTTCCATGTGGTTTTGGATATACTTTAATGTGAGCTTGTCCGAGAGCACTTTTCAGCCATGACCCAGACCAAAACAGCACGAAGTTACAAACAGATTACAGCTGATGTAGCAGATACTTAGCATGAAGGGTTACAGCACTAATCCTGTAAGTTTCACTCTTCTTAAGACAACAGTAATATGTCTAAATGAGTGGACTTTGTTCAGTTAAAAAAAGGTATGCTGTATTTCTGTTGTGCAGACATCAACATATAGTAGAGGGGTAAATATTCAAGATGTCAGGAAACAAAATGCTGAGAAATGTGAGTGAAATAAATAAGGAAAACTATGTGTAAGGATGTAAGGTGTAGGAAAATCCAACTAGTCTGGTCACATAACTTAGCCTCTTTGTTGCCTTCTTCTGACTTTATTTTTGATTATGATTTTCTTTGAGCTGAGACTGAAATGGGTCCAATGGGATCACTGTTCTACCCCAGTTAACAAACTCAAAATAAATAAAAAATAATCAGTTCTATGTCAACCAGGGGGCCCTGATCTATAGCAAAACTATATTCTCATCATTTTGACTAATTGGTAAATGATGCCACTATAGAGCATACGAACATAAGTGGTGTATGAAAGGTAAGGCTCTTGTGCAAAATGCCTACAGCATGTAGAGGGCAAATTTGTTAATAGTGTGTTATAGACACTGGTGAGATTGGTTTATCTTGTCTTTCTCTTGGTAGAAGTGACATTTACCATTACTCACTTAACAGAAATTAAACTGCTGAAAAATAGAGACCTCAGGGGTCCATGCCTCATAGATCCCAATTTTATATAAATAACTGTAAAAGCACTGAATCTCTGGGGAACAGAACATTTCATCCACTGTGGAGTGCAAGGAGGTGGGACAGTTTCATACACACTCACGCAAACATGATAACATGTTCAGATGCATGAATGCACACGCACGCACACAAACACACACACACACACACACACACACACACACACACACACACACACACACACACACACGCAGAAATACAAACATAGACTCAGTAGTAGTTTTCCTCCAGTTCCGAAACTAGACCAGTCTAGAAGACATCTTTCCTTAACCTACTTTGTTGAACTGAGATACAGTGTGAATGTCACTTTTATAAATCATCTACATGCACCCATCCTCTCTTTCTCTTTCTCCTTTGACAGTACTTAAAGTACCATCTCATCAAGATGTAGCCTCCGCATTATGAACCCCAATCCAAACTAGTAAATTCCTATGATAACACATATTTAATCTTGATAGATGACTTATTTTGACCCTGTCATGTGTACAGATTCCTTCATCTCTCCTCTGAATAGATTGTTTCCTTCTAACTCATCAGTCAGGGGTAGGCTTTCTATTTGACTTTGGTCATTCACATAGAATTAAAGTGGTGGCTGAGCCAAGATTTTACATTATTTTTGCATTATCCTAACATGTAATAATGCTACCACTCTGTTATGCACTGACTGTTAATTTCCATACCTTTAATTAGACTACTAGATATAACTGTAGAAAGATCACTAGTTTTGTTTAATTATTGTATTCTTAGTTGAAAAAGTACTTAGCATCTACCAAATCTTCTTAGAAAAGATGGGTGAATGTTGCTGTAATCATAATTATTAGTATCATTTTTAACTCATACTAACAAATAATATTTATAATCTGTGGTGGTGGTGCTGCGGTAGCATTGTTGCCTCACAGTAAGACGCTGTCTGGTTCGATTCTCAGCTAGAGCATCTTCTGCGTGGAGACATGCTTGAATGGGCGTACCTTCGTTGAAGGCTGTGCATCATGGCTGGTAACTCGGCACGTAAAAATCAACTACCAATCATTAGCGGACTGGAGTTCTGCTGTGGTGACCCCTAACTGGGAAAAGCCGAAAGACACAACAACTAGCAATTAATATTTATGTTATTCAGCAGTTATGTACATTGCTGTTTTCTTTTATATGTATGCATTTATTCAAGCTTTTGTTAAAAACAGTCTTTCAGTATTGCTTCATTTTAGAGTTCTGAGTGACATACGCTTCCTTTGAAATAATTTTCACTTTGAATGAAATATTTTTTTCCCTTATAAACTGTTTATTTTGAAACAGTTCACTTTCAAACAATGTAGTTATCCCCCCCCCCCCCCCTCCTGTAAAACAGTCTGTTAAACTACAGATAACTTCAGGAAAGTGCAGCAGGTTTATAGGATTGAAATCACATGAAAATAGATCAGATTTATTTATTCCAGGGGTGTCAAACTTGTGGCCTACAGGCTACATATGGCTTGTAATCTTATCCTAGTTAGTGCATTCAGTTCCACAAAAACAAAGTCTTGTTTAATAGTGAAACTGCAGTTACAAATGTTTGTCTTTTGCATTTAGTATTACCAACAGCTTGTGTGTTTATCAGTACATTACTAGTAATGGTGCTATTGATATGTCATCCATTATTTTCTCTCTGTTGTTGTTTCATAGGTAAGTACTAAGTTAGCTACCATTGTGGATATTTTAACCCTAGCCAGTTTCCCTTTTTGTACTCAAAATAACCTATCCAGTTTGTTTGTTTGTAGATCATCCTTACCCATCCTGTCGTCGATAATTATATATTACCCCTAATGAGAATAACTGGGATCATATCATAGATAATGTGAGGGGACCCATACAGCATTTAAGGGTTGCCTCTGGCCATTATTGGTATAGGGGGAGTCCTGGGGTAGATTTACCATCCATCTTTGCCCAGCCTTGGACTTTTTCTATGTCCAAATAGGAGTTTTTTGTTTTTTTTTTCGCTCAGGTACAGTGACCTTTTTTGGCTGTGGATTTCTTTTTTTGTGGATTAAAAAAACACTATTTAAGATTACCTTTGATTGTTGCAGGGTGTTTTTGTGGAAACTGTAGTACTTCCTGCTGATGAGTAAATTACTACTTTTTCTTTAAAGGGGTCATTAATACTGTAATTCAAAGTTTCTGTTGTTTGTTAGATGTTTATCCTGCCCTTGTACTTGTTCAAATCCAGATCGGACTCACACTGCATCTAATAAGTTAATGGGCATTTTTAGATTCAAATACAGTGCCTTTTTAGCTATGGATTTTTTTTTTTTGGGGGGGGGGTGATTAAAATTACCATTAGTTTCAGCGGCTGGTTTTGTGGATATTGGAGTACTCATTGTTAATAAGTAAAAAATATACGCAGTAGCATTTTGCATGAAATATATAAATAAACTGATTTTAGTTAAATGTTATGGACAGAGGCTGTTTCCATTCTTCTGCTCTACAACCTTTATCTATAATACCTGACTACAGTTAAGAAAGGAGAAAGTTGTATTACGTTGAAATGGTGGCAGGTAAATTAACATCCATCTTAAAATAAACTATAAAGGTTACAAGAATTGTGACCTTATTTTAAGTTAGGTGTTACTTTGACTGCCACCACTGAATTTATACAAGTTGATTTTTTTTGGGGAGGTGACATTGAAACAGCAGAATGAGGGGAAACTAGACACAGTTATATATACATAGGTATGTTGTGTAGGGAATTAACTGGGGGGCGGGGGCGTTGCCTGAAGAGATTGTACTACTAATTGAAGTTTTATGCACATGTGCATATTTGTGTCTCTCTGTATCAGGGTGCTTCTCAAAACAAGTCAGTTGGTGTCGTCTTTTTAAAATGATTGTGGTGTTCTATCCATTATGCAACTGAAAGCTTGCTACTGTGAAAAGCAAGCAGGAATGTAGCTTGTTTTAGGTGTAACTCACCTCATAGTGTTGTTGTTCTGTCTATTTAGCTTCTTTGTAAGAAGGTTTGAGGTCATCCATGCTAACATGTTTTCACTTCTTTTTGTTTAGAAATGGTTTCTTCTTGGAAGGTGTACATGTACCTACTAATAATGTTTGTGTTATACTGTGGTCGCAAGGTTGTCAGAACAAATAAATTGGTAACATAAAATGACTTTGCAGTTCTACTTTCAGTGTGCAATGAAAAGCAAGAGTGAATGTGTTTGCATTAGATGAAGCTGGTTGCTCAGAGTGCTGATTTGATACCAGCTGTACAGTTATGCAGTTTCATGCATCTCCTAGAAAAGTGATAGCGCAAAAGTGAGGCCACCGTCATGTCTCCTACACATTACTGGGGAAGGGGTATGAGGAGTCTACTGTTTGATTATGAACCTCAACAGGGAATGCAGGTGACAGGGTGTAGAAACAAAATGTTTAATAGATTAATAAAAACGATTAAAATAAAAATTCAGGATACAGAAAGTTAGCGCTTTTGTTTTAAACAATGTTAAAACTTCCTCAGACCTCAGATATTTTAGTAGAAAATTTTGAGAAGGATTTTAATTAAATTAATGGTTTAAAATGTAATGAGCCAATTACAGTCACATGTTTGTTCTTTGACTATTTAATGAGTTAGTCAGCAAGTTTGTATTAGTTCTGATTCTGAAGAAGTTCTGTTTTAATGTAAGGTATGAAAGCATTTAACTTGGGTTTTAATTTTAATAAAGTAATTTAATACGTTTTTTTGAGCTTCATGCAGTTTATTCAAGCCATTTGGAGTGTGGCGTCCTCACTGTATGGTCCCTTATGTGGTTGGTAGCTGCTTCCATTATTCACTGATCGCTTCTCACGGTATGTCCTGAGTACTGCCTGCAGTGGTGGAATTTCTATAGTACGGTACAAGTACTGTATAACCCATTTTTCAAACGTGAATATTAAAATACATTTGTCATATGGTGTTTCTTTCATATTGCAAGTCTCATATATCCTCATATAGTTTTACACAGTTTTCCACAGTACAGGGGCTGTCTTCAATCTTTATACTTTACTGGAACCATTTATGTCCACTTTTATGTTGCAATGTTCCTTTCACCTCCATAGTCACTGACCACTTTTTCCATTAAACATTTCACTACAGAGTTGTGATAGCCATTACAGCTTCAGTTTCAGTAATGATTTAAGTGCATGTCATTACATTCAAAGACAGAATGTCTGAACACAAATGATGTAACACAACTAATCTAAACACACTTTGTCTAGCCCAATATAGCTAAAAAATAAATAAATAAATAAATAAAACTCACCACATCCCTCTGACTTTAATATAACAGCTCCATGATTTCACTACAGTGAAAAAAAGGGAAAACACTGGAGGTACAATATTAGCTCATGCAATCCACATACTGTGATAAAGCAAACTGCAACATATTTATTTAATGCATTGGGTTACCAGGAAAGTCCTATTGAGATAAAATCCATTTTCAGCAGAGTCCCATGGAGAAACACTCCAGAAGACACAGTAATACAAGATACAAAGCACTTTTATAATACGAAGAGAAACTCCTGCAGACTATATATTGAAAACTAAACAAAGTAGTATTTGATATAAATTGATACAAGAACACAGGGACTCCTGAAGAACATAGTAGTATATTAAGCATAACAGCTGTTTGAAACAAAAGAAAAACTGTACACACATATCCACTTACTATAAAAGTACAGCATCTTATAACCTACAGTACTACATAGAGTACAATTGTAACTGAAGACATTTTACAGAACACAGTAGATTAAGCAACTATAGTGAAAGGGAGCATAAATGAGAGATCAGTAAATTTATATTGAGAATAATAAGACTGAGCTGGTGGAGAGAAATGTAAGACTGAGCTGATAAAGAGGATTAGTAAGAATGAAGTTTACTCAGAAAGTAGCAGAAATAGTACTAGAAATAGTTTGTAAAGTAATGTATAAGGATTAAAAACTCAATTAAAGATAATTATTTTCAATAGAAGGAAATTTAAATCCCACTGCTACTGACTGGTGATAAATGAATGGAAAAGCTAATATTGAAAGAATAGTGCTATCTGAACTCAGCAAGTTAGATGCAATTCAATATGTCCAAAGTCAAGCTAGAAGGTTTAATATACTAAACGTGGTCTTGGCACCAAGAGGAATAATAATAGTTGAAGTAAATGCTACAGAGTCTTTGTCTAGTTCTGATCATTATGTTGGTAAGTGTACTTTGTATTATGAAATTCAAGAAAACATAAAAATATATTAAGAAGAAATTTTTATGATACAAACTTTTTAGCTGTTGAAAATTATGTAAAGAACTGGAGTTGGAGAGGAGTGTTCTTACATAAGAATATTCAGGAAATGTGGAACGTGTTTTATAGTAAGATTAAAAATACTACATAATTTTTTATCAATGAAAAAGTTGATTATGAGAAATCTAGGAAATCCCCTTGCTTGAATATAACAGTGACACATTTTGGCAGAATATGAAAATTGATCCTTATAATGGAGTATGGCAGCATGAAGCTGGAAATTGATGGTGTAATGATGAATGTTGTTAGTGCATATGCTCCACAAGTTGGGTGTGTGATGGATGAGAAAGAAAAATTTTGGAGTGAGTTGGATGAAGTGGGGATGACTGTACCCAAGTGTGAGAGAGTGGTGATTGGAGCAGATTTCAATGGGCATGTTGAGGAAGGGAACAGAGGGGATGAGGAAGTGATGGGTAGGTATGGTGTTAAGCAAAGGAATGCAGAAGGTCAGATGGTAGTGGATTTTGTGAAGAGGATGGACATGGCTGTGGTGAATACGTATTTTAACAAAAGAGAGGAGCATAGGGTAACATACAAGAGTGGAGGGAGATGCACACAGGTGGATTATATCTTATGTAGAAGGGCCAGTCTGAAGGAGATTGGAGACTGTAAAGTGGTGGCAGGGGAAAGTGTACTTAGGCAGCATAGGATGGTGGTTTGTAGGATGACATTAGTGATCAAGAAGAGGAGGAGGAGTGTGAGGGCAGCACCAAGAATCAAATGGTGGAAACTGAAAAAGGGTAATTGTGAGGTGGAGATCAGGGAAGAGTTAAGACAGGTACTCGGTGGCAGTGCAGAGTTACCAAATATCTGGGTAACTACAACAGAGCTAGTATGGAAGACAGCTAGAAAGGTGCTTAGTTTGACATCTGGAAAGAGGAAGGAGGACAAGGAGACCTGGTGGTGGAATGAAGAAGTACAGGAGAGTATACAGAGAAAGAGGCTGGCGAAGAAGAAGTGGGATTGTCAGAGAGATGAAGAACGTAGACAGGAGTATAAGGAGATGAGGTGCATGGCAAAGAGAGAGGTGGTGAAAGCTAAGGATAAGGCATATGAAGAGTTGTATGAAAGGTTGGACACTAAATAGGGAGAAAAGGACCTGTACCGATTGGCTAGACAGAGGGACCGAGCTAGTAAAGATGTGCAGCAGGTAAGGGTGATAAAGGATAATGAGGGAAACATACTCACAAGCGAGGAGAGTGTGTTGAGCAGATGGAAAGAGTACTTTGAGGGGCTGATGAATGAAGAGAATGAGAGGGAGAGAAGGTTGAATGATGTGCAGATAGTGAATCATGAAGTGCAGTGGATTAGTAAGGAGGAAGAAAGGATGGCTATGAAGAGGATGAAGAATGGAAAGGCTGTTGGTCCAGATGACATACCTGTGGAAGCATGGAGGTGTTTAGGTGAAATGGCAGTGGAGTTTTTAATTAGATTGTTTAATGAAATCTTGGAAAGTGAGAGGATGCCTGAGGAATGGAGAAAAAGTGTTTTGGTACCAATTTTTAAGAATAAGTGTGATGTGCAGAGCTGTAGTAACTACAGAGGGATTAAATTGATCAGTCACAGCATTAAGTTATGGGAAAGAGTATTGGAAGCTAGGTTAAGAAGGGAGGTGATGCTTAGTGATCATCAGTATGGTTTCATACCAGGAAAGAGCACTACAGATACAATGTTTGCTCGGAGAGTGTTAATAGAGAAGTACAGAGAAGGTCAGAAGAAGTTGCATTGTGTCTTTGTGGACTTAGAGAAAGCATATGACAGGGTGCCTAGAGAGGAGTTGTGGTATTGTATGAGGAAGTTGGGAGTGTCAGAGAAGTATGTAAGAGTGGTACAGGATATGTACGAGGGTAGTGTGACAGCGGTGAGGTCTGCAGTGGGAGTGATGGATGCATTTAAGGTGGAGGTGGAATTACATCAAGGATCAGCTCTGAGCCCTTTCTTATTTGCAATGGTGAAGGACAGGTTGACAGATGAGATCAGACAGGAGTCCCCGTGGACTATGATGTTTGCAGATGACATTGTGATCTGTAGTGAGAGTAGGGAACACGTGGAGGAGACCCTGGTGAGGTGGAGATATGCTCTAGCAAGAAGAGGAATGAAGGTCAGCAGGACTAAGACAGAATATATGTGTGTGAATGAGAGGGAGGATAGTGGAATGGTGAGGATGCAGGGAGTAGAGGCGGCAAAGGTGGACGAGTTTAAGTACTTACGATCAACATTTCAGAGTAATGGTGAGTGTGGAAGAGAGGTGAAGAAAAGAGTACAGGCAGGATGGATTGGGTAAGAGAAGAGTTTCAGGGGTGATTTGTGACAGACGAGTACCAGTAAGAGTGAAAGGGAAGGTCTACAAGAGGGTAGTGAGACCAGCTATGTTATATGTGTTGGAGGCAGTGGCATTGACAAAAAGGCAGGAGTCAGAGCTGAACGTGGCAGAGTTAAAGATGTTAAGATTTGCACTAGGTGTGACGAGGGTGGACAGGATTAGGAATAAGTATATTAGAGGGTCAGCCCAGGTTGGAAGGTTTGGAGACAAAGCCAGAGAGGCAAGATTACATTGGTCTGGACATTTGCTGAGGAGGGATGCAGAGTATATTGGGAAAAAGATGCTAAGGATGAAGCTGCCAGGTAACAGGAAAAGAGGAAGGCCTAAGATAAGGTTTATGGATGTGGTGAGAGAGGACATGCAGGCGGTTTGTGTGACAGAGCAAGATGCAGAGGACAGGAAGAAATGGAAACCCTAACGGGAGCAGCCAAAAGAAGAGGAAGAGATAATGGAGTATGGCAACAGGTTTTGTATACAGTATATTCTAAATGACAAATAAATAAATTAGAAAAGGTACATGGATTGTTCACCAGGAGAATTCATGGCATGAAGGATACCAGTTATCAGGAGAGATTGAAAAAGCTGAACTTATACTCTGTATTATAAGAGATAATAGATTGGGTATATAAATGTTTTAAAAATGAAGTAAAAATTGGAAGCCAAAGAAAGCCAGGATAACCAGTAATCCACAAACATTTATTGATAAACCACAGGCTAAGCGCTTTCGTCTTGTAAAAAAGACATCTTTAGTACCCGATTTTACAAAAACAATGTGAGTTCAAATACTGTTACAAATCAAAGTAAAAAAAAACACACCCTCAGTCACACATCTCTCAGGATCAATCATGTGACCCCACAACTTAGAACATTAAAAACACATCACACCAAACTTTTATATTAAAAACCACAATTTCCTTACATTAATATATATTCTGTAAAACACAGCCCTATGTGTACCTTTATGCTATTTAAATCATTTTATATTTTATTCTATCTTAATTTTAATTTGCTAGCTATGGAGATGTTTTCATTTAGTCCTGGCAAGGTTGTTGCATCAAACCTAAGCTGCCACAACATCTCTTGGTGCAGCAGTTTATTTTTCCAGTCACCTGGAAACACATGTAGTGATATTTGATCAACAACAAAAAACGTAAATTTAGTAAAATTGCTACAGGACATCGAGTGCTGTGCAGGTGCACTTTTGTTGTCTCCTTTTGATATACTATATAAGTGCTGATAAACCCTCTTGTTCAGTGCATTGTTGGTTTTTCCAATATAAAAAGCCTGACAAGATGAGCATACTGCAAAATAGATAATTCTTTCTGAAGTGCAGTTGTATTTGCCATCTTTCGCATATCTAACTATTCTGTCTTTGAGATACCCCTAGTAATCAGAATTAATATAACAACTTTGATTGCATCTACCACACTTTCTAGTTTTAGGAAACACTCTATCATGTTGCACTGGGTTTCTTTCTAGAATAGTTTTAAGATTACTTTTCTTTTTATATGTAAATGTGGGGGTCCTACTACTCAGTTTTTTGGTGTTCTCATCACAATTTAATATGTGCCAATTTTTGAAAATAATGCGTTCAATATTTTGAACATCCAGTGTGTAGTGTACCACCATATTTGTAGCCATAGAAAAACTGGGTTGCACGTCTTGGGCATTGTTTAATACCTTAGTGAACCCAAATTTAATAATGCGCCCATAAATAGTGGATCGCTCACTTAACACAGATCTCGCTGCATTGTCCAGCAACTCACTAGGATAATCACGTTCTAAGAACATGTCCTTAATCAGGGCAAATTCATCTACACACTTTGCGTAATCAGATGTTAATCTTGATGCTCTAATATATTGGCTTTTTACTATTTCCCACTTTTAATAATAGGGGTGGCAGCTTGAAAAAAATAGATTGGTGTTACAGTGTGTAGGTTTTCTATAAATCTTGGTCGCAAAGCCCCCCTCATCGAGTCTTGTAACTGAAATATCCAAATAATCAATATTGGTCTGCTCAATTCGGTGAGCGAACTGTAAGAAATCTGTACTAGCTTTCATCTGCCCAAGAAATACATAGAATTCATCAATGTTACCATGCCATAAAATAAACAAATCATGCAAGTATCTGAAATATGCCTTACATACCTTAAACAGTGGTAACAAAAAGACAACATCCAACTCCCATTTAAGAAGCACTCCATTTGCAAATGTTGGTGCACAGTTTGCGCCCATCGCAACCCCAGAACGCTGTTTGTAAAATTCACTGCAAAAACATAAAAAGTTATTGGTTAAAACAATGTCCATGAATTCATGAATCAGCATAGCATCATTCTCAGATAAACCACTGTGTCTCTTTACTATATCATCAAACCAAGTTAATCCTTGTTCATGGGGTATAACTGAAAACAAAGTCTCGATATCACGTTATTAAAATACAATCAGTGCTATTAAAACTGTGTAGTTTATCTAAAAAGTCCCAAGAATCTTGAATAGTGTGGTCAAAGGGCAAAAATATATGCTTAAGTTTGGCATCAATAAATTTTGCCAGGAGCTCTGTAATGGAGCCCGCTGATGCCACTATTAGTCATAACGGTGGATCACACACGTTTGAGTGTAATTTAGGAATTCCAAAGATCCTTGGGATGTTAGGTTCTTTCACCATTACAAAGTTGTGCAAATCCATCGAAATATGGTTGAACAACCAAAGTTCATCAAGCACAACCTGAATGCCTCTATACACAATCTTTGTTTCGTTTAAGGATACACTGCTGTAAACATTGGTGCCATTAAGTAATTTCAACATCCTACCTTGACAGTCCAAGTTATACATAAAAATTAATCCACACCAATGTTTACAGCAGAATAACACTAAGTTGGTTACTCTATGGGGTGGAAAATTCAAAACTAAAGCAAATGCTTTTTTCACAACAGAGTGGGGAGTTGATAGAATAAACTGCCCTTAAAAATCAGGTGGGAACAAAATCTTAGTTTTAAAATTAGTATGGACTTATGACTTGGTGATATAGTATACCATAGCAGAGCTGGTTGATGCAAGGCCTATAGTCTCTTCTGAGCTCCTTGGCATTAGAAATACATTGTAGCATTGATAAATTCATTGGAAAGTGTGAAACCCGGATTAAACAGGGGAGGTACTAGAACACAGCCAGGAGACCAGTTTTAGCTATGCTTTGAAGGATTTTATGTATTAGCATCGGGCAACGCCGCTTAATTGGGTTTAAACCATTCTCGGCTCCACAAAGTCTGCTCTTCACTTTTTCCCTTACACCCTATTCCTACTCTAAAGCCTGGCACTTGCTCACGAAAGCAATTATATAAGTCAGCACTAAAAAATTAAAAGCACTACACCCTCACAAACTCCCCTTGAGTACCTTGTTCCCCATTGGCCCTTTTTTCAATTATAAAGGAATTCCCAATACTGTTCTAGCATGTCCAAAGGTCAGTTGTCAATCTCCTCTCTGGTCCAGCTGGTGAATCTGGGAATCTTGAGGCAATGTTACAACTGTCTCATGTACACAGACAACCCTCTCCTCCTCCCAACAAATTCCAACACATGTGAGAGATGCAACCATATAGCCAAACTGGAGGCTAAGCTCTCTCAACTCAGTACTGGCGTAACCAGTCAGGAGGAGAAGGAAACCACACTCACTACAATTCCAGTCTCACATAGACCTACCACGACAGCAAACCAAACACATAAACACACAAAAACATACTCGGAGGCTCTAGACCTCCAAAGCAGACACCCAAGCAACCGCTACCCCAAAACAAAACACATGCAAGACATAGCTCACAAAGCCAGTGTGCCAAACAGTCACAGCCCTTAAGGCTAAACAACACACCTGATACACTTGTAATAGGTGACTCTATCGTCAGGCACACTGACGTCCCGCTCACCAGGCTGAACAAGGAGAAGGTCACGGTGAGCTGCCTGTCGGGTGCTAGGATCCGCCACATAACACAAGCACTCAGGTCACTCCAAGGCAAGTACAAATATGACTCAGTCATTGTCCATGCTGGTGTGAATGACCTGAAATGTACCTCCCTGGACTACATGAAAAGAGACATAGAGGAGCTCTCTGAGCAGGTAGCCCAGGCCGGTATGACCCTGACCTTGAGTAACATCTTACCCTCACCAAGAATGATGCCACAATATGAGGACAAGATGATCAATTTCAACAACTGGCTTACGTATTGGTGTCATTCAAAAGGGATCCAATGCCTGTCAGCCTGGGATGACATGCTTGACAAGCCATGATGCTTCGCTAGGGACGGCTTGCACCTGTCACCCCTGGGCTTTCGGATATTGGCAAAGTCTCTTGCCACCCCCATAGTGCCTTTTTTAGGCAAGGCTCAAAAGACAAACCCACATCCATAGGTATCACAAGGGATAAGAAACTAATAGTAATGCTACTCAATGCCAGAAGTCTAAACCTCAAGATGCATGCACTTGAAACTCTCCTTAGCATGGAGAACATCGATATCTGTGCAGTAACAGAAACCTGGTTCAAGGCTCCCGAGAGCACTCCAGCACTACCAGGTTATACCTGGCTCCCGAGAGCACTCCAGCACTACCAGGTTATACCTCATACCATGTTCTTCGACCCCAAAACTTGGACCGAACCACAAAAGGAGGGGGAGTATCAATATTTGTCAAAGATACCCACACCTCCAGGTTGGTGGCACAGCATGAAGCATCAGAGACTATCCATGTGCCTTCCAGTTTATAGCCTGCTACAGACCACCCTCCCAAACCCAGGAACCCCACTTGGCCTTCCTGAGAACACTGGAAAATATGAAGGTCTCTCCAAACACCATTACATTGGGCGACTTCAACTACCCAAACATAGACTGGGAGCATTACTCTAGCTCCAACACCCTAGCCCAAAGGTTCCTAGAATTTATAAACTCAAATGCTATGGAACAGCTTGTTACCACTCCCACAAGAGGGGAAAACATACTGGACCTGATCATCACCAACATGGGGACTCTATGCTCCAGACCAGAAGTGTATCCCTCACTGGTAAGATCAGACCATAAACTAATCTCACTAGATATTCACATCCTGATCCCAGCCCCTGCCCAGAAAACCACAGTGAAAAACTTCTCTAAAGCAAATTTCACACTACTCAAAACTGAGGTGGAAACCTTCAAAGCCCCCGGGCCTGTGGAAAATACGGCCCAGACCACAGAATCCTTTATAAACGCATTCTATGAACACCTTCAGGAATGCATGGATCATGCAATCCCAAACAAAACCAAGACCCAATCCTCCAAAGGCAGGCGTTCTGTCTGGTGGACCCCAGCCGTAAACAAACTATACAATAGAAGGAGGAAGCTACTACATTATAGAGCAAAATCCCAAAAAGGGAAGGCAAGCCTATCAGAGATGGATTAGCAAAAAACTACGGGCACTCATAAAATCATCTAAGGCCAGCTTCAAGAGAAAAATTGCACAGGACACTAAGGATAATCACAAGGCTTTCTCTAGTTATGTTAGAAACCTGGGTGGAAATTCCCAGATATGCTCAGAATTAGTCCAAAATGACAAAAAATACACCGAACCCACAGACATTACCAACATCCTAGCTGACAGGTTCAGCGCAAACTTCTCCCCCCCCCTTCCCCACCAAAAGGGCAAATATCTCTCCTAGCAGAGTGCTGCCCCCCTGACATCTCAGATGCTCAGGTAAGAGCCGCCCTCTCCAAAGCAAAAAACAGCATCAATGGGACCAGACATTGTCCCGGGCTGCGTCCTACATGAACTCCAAGAAGAACTAAACCCAAACATAAAACTACTGTTCAATCTCAGCCTTACTACAGGATATGTACCCAAAGAGTGGCTTACAGCAACAGTGGTCCCTCTCCATAAAGGTGGTGCCTCAACGGATCCTGGAAACTATCGCCCCATAAGCCTGACTAGCTTGGTCTGCAAAGCTATGGAAAGGATCATCATGGACCTCATAAACAAAGATGTTGGGGACCTAGAGACATTGGATCCTACCCAGTTCGGCTTTGTTAAGGGCAGATCCTGCCTCTTAAACCTGGTCGATTTCTTTGAAACAGTCACCAAGGCCATTGACGAGGGGAAGGTGGTCCACACAGCCTACCTGGACCTCGCAAAAGCCTTTGATACAATACCCCACTTGGGCATTATAGATAAGCTCACCAGCTTAAATATAAACTCCTATGTCACTAGATGGGTTGCAAACTGGCTCAAGGACAGAACCCACATGGTTAGAATTGCTGGCGCCATGTCAGACTCCAAACCAGTTACAAGTGGCATCCCACAAGGCTCAGTCCTGGGATCTCTCTTGTTCGGTATATATTTCTCGGAGGTACAGGCTAACACGGAAGGACTGTGGCTGACCAAGTTCGCAGATGACTGCAAACTGGGCGCCATAATCAACTCTCCAGCCGACACAAGCATCCTACAAAAGGGCCTCATAAAAACAGACAACTGGTGCCAGAGCCATGGCCTCAAGCTGACCGCCAATAAGTGTATAGTCCTCCCCTTCGGCAAAAACAACGTGCCCACAAATTACCACATTGATGGTAATCCATTAAGTATGGAAGAAGTAATTAGGGACCTGGGGACCCAAGTTGATAGCAATCTCTCATTCGACAACCACGTGGCCAAAGTGGTTAGAAAATAATTTTATATAGCCCACCTAATCATGAAGGGATTCACATCTAGATCAGGGGAGGTCATTGTGCCTCTTTACTCTTCCCTCATCAGGCCCATAATTGAGTACAATGCCCCTTTTGGGATGTACCTTACCAGACACCTGCAGCAACTGGAAAGACCCCAAAAGTACCTCACCAAGAGGATCAAAGGGCTCAAACAGATGCCATATGCTGCCTGGTTAAAGAAACTCCAGCTCTACTCAGTGGCATACTGCCTGCTCAGAGGCGATCTGTGCCTGACTTATAAAGTCATGTCCAACCCGGAATTAATGGACCTCAGAAAATCCAAATACCATCGAGCATGTATTGAAGAGTGGTGCATGGAAAGAGTGATTACTACAGAGATGGCAGATTGTTTTAGAATTTGGAGATCCAAGTTAGGGAGAGTTTTTGGTCTGCCCAAAGTACATAAAAGTTTAGATAAGCAAATGTTTAGACCTATAGTAGCCTGCAAGGTAGACAAAATCCTTGGCCATTTATTCAGATAAATCTTTGCAGAAACTGGTATGTCACAGTGATTCTTTTATTAGAAATTCTTTTGAGTTTAAAAACATCATTACAAAATTAGTAGTGGATGATTCTACGATACTGGCTACAGCAGATGTGTCTTTATACACCACAATTCCCAATGATGAAGGGCTTGAAATGGTAAATAGAGAAATGCTTTCATTGAACATTTTCACATGTGGAAAACTCAGGCTGCTGACTGAAGTTTTAGATGTTCTTCTCAGTTGCAATTTTTTTTTTACTTTAAGCAATAAAATATATAGGCAAATACATGGTATGGCTGTGGGAGCTGTAATGGCCCCCAGCTATGCCAATATATTTATGATTGGCTGGGAGAAGGAATTTGCGTTCAGTTCTGTGTTTTTTAATGATGTTATATTTTATAAAAGTTTTATTGATGATTTAGTTTTGCTATGGAAAGTAGTATCGAAAGATTATCTGAATTTTTAATGTATTTAAATAGTATTTCTAGATATTTAAAATTTATGTATAGTATTAGTAAGGATGAGATTAATTTTTTGGACCTGGTGGTATATAAATCTGCCTACAATCTAAAAGTAAGGATTTTAGAAAAAGAGTTACAAAGTAATAATTACCTACATTATAGTAGTCTGCACAAGAAAAACCTTAAAATTAATATAGTTAAAGGGCAATTTTTTGAGATTAAATGAGTTCACAGAAGACACATATATGTTAATGTAGAATGTGAATTGATGGAAAAAAGATTTTGGAATAGGGGATACCCAAGTAATATAATACAAGAAGTTAAAAATGAGGTTAAAAATATAAGGGAAGTTGGTATCCTAAATAACAAAAGATCAGCCTTCGATGAGAGGAAATCAAAAGAATATGTGTTAGCTTGTGGATTACAAAAGTCAGTAGATGAAGCCAGTATTAAACAGATAGTTAGAAATAATTGGACATTTCTTACTAATTTTGCGGATATAAGGGACATTATTGGAGATAATACAGTATTTGTTTCCCGAAGGGGGAATGATTTAAAAGAATATTTTTATAAAAATAATTTAATTACTGAACATTTAGAGGACAATAAAGGGATGTTAAGATGTGGTAGTTGCAAGTTTTGTCAATTTTTTTCTTGAAGGGAACGAAGTGAGGATAACAGCAAGAAATTATAATATTAAGTTAGTAGATGAATATAAGTGTAAATCTAAATTTATATTTTATGTTACCTTATGTGGGGCTTTGTTCTGTGTTTTATATTTGCAGAACGTGTAGAGAATGTTATGAAAGAATGTATGAACACCTAAGGGATGTAGATGTTAAAGAAGCCAATAACGGCTTAGCTAAGCATGTAATACAAAGCATTAGTTTGGAAATAAATAAGGTTTATTTTTGTTTTTCTGTAATAGATCAGGTATCAAACTATAATGTAAGGTTGATGTGGAAGATGAATTAAATTGGAAAGAATATTGTTAGCAGCTAAGATTGAATGCATGTAATTTTCCTGGTATGTCCCGAAAAGGAAAGGGTTAAATCATTGATTTATGTTAAGTCATGTGATTTTAATTAAATGTATTTATTGAGGTTTTGAGTAAGTACAGTTTGGTCTAAAGAAATTACATAAGTGGGATAAAAGTGCTTATCAGTTGTATTTTGTTGTTTTTATTCAAGCAATAAAAGTGAAATAGTTTTATTTTAAGGCCAGTGGTGCAGCGATAGTATAGTCGCCTTACAGCAAGATGTTCTCTGGTTTGATTCTTAGCTGGAGTGCCTTCTGTGCAGAGTCTGCATGTACTCCCTGTATTCATGTGGGTTTCCTCTGGGTTCTATGGTTTCCTCCCATGTCACAAAGACATGCGTCCGGAGCGTTTCTCCCCAGGTCTCTGCTGAAAAGTGGCTTTGTTCCAAGTCGGACTTTCCCAGTAAACAAATGTTAAATAAATAAATAAATAAATTAAGACCATTGGTATGTTTTATTTGTTTTTAGTGTGGTCTAATTCACATTTGTTCATGAGGCTTTTTGTGAATTTCATCATTTCTCCATTTGTTTTATCTGTGGATATAATATTAAAAGAAAGCTTTTGTATAGAATGTTGTTTAGGAATAAATAACATTACTTTGTTTTTGGGATCCTGTAGCAATTGATTACTGGATAGCTAGGTTTTGATGTTTGAGAAGGATGTTAGGGTAAAATGTTGGAGTTTGTCTAAGTGAGGGACCTGGGCAGTTCATGCTAGAGCCATCAGCACACCAGACCACAGTGGTATGGTTGGGTCACTATTTGAAGGTCATTGATAAATACATTAAATATTAGATACAGTAAGATGGGCTGAGATGTTATTTAGCCATTTAGCAGCTTGAGAGCTACTCCTAATGTTGCTTTTAAACTAGGATAGAGATGAGCTTGCAAGAGCTACAGAAGACAGTTATGTAGGAATATTTGGTGTGACTGTGTCAAATACTTTTGAGATGTTTAGGAATTGGGCAGATACCAGCTTGCACACGTTTCTGAGTAGGTTTATGATGTTGGTAAAGTTGAAAAGGGCAGTAGTGGTGCTATGCCAAGGGCAGAATCTATTGGGTTTCAGGTAATAGTTTATTTTCTGTGACAAACTTGAGTAGTTGTGAGTAACACATTTCTTGAAAATATCAGACAGAGGAGACAGTATGGCTTTGGATATATAATGCGATATGTCAGTAGATATGCTGCCTTTGTGGAAGGGTAGGATATGAGATTTTTTTCCACATGCTGGGCACATAGCATTCATTGATAGATCTATTTATAAGAATAGAAACTGGATAAGCTAGTGCCTAAGTAGCAATTTATAGATTTTTGCAAGTGTGTTCTCTGTGGAGTCTGCATGTCCTCCCTGTGTTTGCTTGGGTTTCCTCTGGATGCCTTGTTTTCCTCCCACATTCCAAACATATGCAGATGGTGGATTGGGCACTCTAAACTGGCCATAGGTATAAGTGTACATGCAAGTGTCTGGTGTGGAAGATCTACCAGGGCAGGGTTAGCCACCTGGAGGTGTAAACCTTGGCTTTAGATGATTGTCACTCTTGAAGTAACACCCCTACCCCATGTGCAAAAATGGGAAAAGGTGATTGTGGATGGATGGGTGAATTTTCTTGGGCTGCAGTTGTTGCCTTTAATTTAAGGAATTATGCCTTGCTGAAGGATGTAGGCGCAGTCTGGAAGGTGAGACTGTTGAAGTTGCTGGTGTATGGTTGTGTTACTAGAAGGGGTGAGCAGATTAGAGAGGCTACAGTTTCTATGAAGTGGTTATAAGGTGGATTTGCTATGGTACTAGCTTAGGTTTTTATGGCTAGGGCTGGTTTTGAGAAATGGCCATGATTTATATGTTCATAGGTTCAGGTACATAGGTATATACTACGACGTAGGCTAATGACCACCAGGGCCTTTATAAGCCTAGTTATACAATCCAACCAAATTGTGCCCCTATATATCATGGACATTTATTAGTGAGGAAGTTTCTAGAGGTTATGTGGGGAGTATGTTAGTTTGGATATTCCTGTCTGCCTCAATTTCTGATGTCCCATCCATTGGTCAAGGTTATACTTAAATGCTTCACATGGATGGGGTGCCTTTTCTAAAGCATGGGGATCCTCTGAGACACATATCTGTCTCAGTAAGATGTCTTAATTATGTCAAAAGAAAAATTTAAATCCTTGGATTGAATGGTTCTGATACTGTTCATTTTGCAGATGTATAAAAGGTACATTAGAGCTGAATCTGAGGATGCTTTGTATGCCAGGCATAGATCAACCCTCAGTAACTTGTATGAAACAGAGCATAGAGATAGGGCTTTCAGGCAATATGTATATGACAATGTGTTTATACCCTGGATTCTCCTGATAAGGAACCTTTGTGGGCATTATCAGTTAATTTATTGATGTGCAGAAGGTTTTGAGGTTGTTTTATTAGGTGTTTTGAATTTTGAGTAGTAGTTTCCTTTATCAGTTTTGATCATATGTTTTGCTGCATTTCTAAGGTGCCTGTAGTTTTGTAGATTCATTTTGGTCTTTTCTTGTGTCCATTATTCTAATAAATTGTTGATTTGAAGCATTATTTGTTTGATATATCCTGCTGGTCAGGGAGTTGGGCTGACATTGATTCTTTTTGTTCAAAATGGGGCAAGTTCATTTAATATAGATAAAAATATCCTACTGAATATATTTACAGTTTCTTCTAGAGATTGTGTTTTTAAGATGTTCCAGTTATCTATAAATGTATCTTTCTAGAAGGATGTCAATGTATGAACTTGGCCATAGCAAAATTTCTTTTGAATATAAATGTGATTGTTTTGTAGCAAATGTGGGGCAATACTTACTTAAAGAGTCTGGCAGAGTACCTGAAGAGCTAATATTATCATGGGCAGAGGTGAGGATCCAGTCAAGAATAGCATGTATGTCACTAGTTTTGTGATATCAAAACTGTGCAGTCATGAGTTGGGTAGGTGAAACCGAATAAATTAATGGCATTTGTTGAATAAGTTATTTCTTCTTTAGCCAGGTTTTAGTCACAACCACTCTCAGGAGAATAATAGGCTTTCAGTGCATGGACGTCTGATATTTTTTTACAGACACTTCTGAGGTTTATGTTGAGGAGAAGATCTAATGGATTTGAAAAAGGGACAGCACTGGAGAAAGAGATTGAGTTTGGGAATATGTGAGAGTTGATAAGAGTATCTGTAGGACTTAGACTTGGGTGAATATCACCTTTTAGGGCTAGGTTTACACCTTTGTGGTAAAGGTGAAAGAACCATTTCTATTTTCTGTGATGGTTTAAGCATAGTTTGTTATCAACTGGATGAGGGTTTTGGTACTTGTATTTAAAGAGAAGGATGGGAGGTGTGCTCTACAAGTTAGAAGCTCTGACATTATGGCTATAAGTTGTATTGAGGCAGTAAAAGTATGTGCTAGTAGAGGGTATGACAGTGGTAGTCAAGGTGGTGGTGACAATACAAAGTTGTGTGTTGTGTATTATTGTTAAGGACGGCACTTTTAGTGTATGTACATGGAACATTACTGGATGTGTTAAGGTGGCTAGGTGTGAGATATATAGTACTGTATTGGGACAGGAGAGAGAAAGAAACTGCTTTGATGTCTTGCAGTGGAGAGGGATGGAGTATCTTGTAAAGCTGAAGAGGGTAGTGGTCTGAGGTTGAAAGAGTCCTGAAATATAGATATTAAATGGCCAAAAGATCAGAATACATATACTAAGTCTGAAATGCCATTTGTCAAAATATCCCATTTTATCTGAGGTATGGTGATCTCTGAGATGGTATATATAAGTTCATCAGATGTGGCTGGCTTGCCCCCCCACACACATGGTGAGGGGTGCAGTGGATGCTTGCCCTCCTACAAAAAGAAGCTTGAAGAACAGCGCTTTTCGAAATTCACTCTTCTTCTGTGTTTTCCGTCTTTTTTTTTTTTTTTATCTGCACTTGGCATTTCAAGTGCAGACATTTCATAGGGAGCCTGCAATTGCTGCTATGAACCATAGTGATTCAAAGGTTCAAAGAAATTTTGTCATTTAGGAAACACAAGTGCTACCTGAATGAAATTTTGAGTGTCAGCTCTTTTACAGGAGAAAACAAGCATAAACAAGCATAAAAAGACATGACATGATAGGTATTAAAGAATAAACAATAACTATAGTACAAAAGTAAATATCTAGGTAGCTGATGCACATGCTTGTACACTATTTATATACCCTGGACAACACTGACTACTAAATGACTGACACATAAAAAAATACACTATAAACAGAGGTGAGATTGGGTGATATTGCACATAAGGAAGTGATTGGAATTGCCCTTGAATGATAATATATAATTTTAGCATGTAATAAATAAATAGAATTACTGTATGGAAAAAAAGGACAAGAATAAGATCATAACAATCTATTATAGTTTTGGTACATCTAGATTTATGTCTGCATTAATGAGTCTTATTGCAGTTGGATAAAAACTGTTCATGAATCTGGATGTCCTGCGGCAGATACTCCGTAACCTTCTACCAGAAACAAGTTTAGCAAACCAACCATACGCTGGATGAGAAGTGTCACTCAGTATTTTGCGGGACCTCTTTTATGCTTATGCAAGGTGAGATTGACCCTGATGAAAATAAATATTTGTCAGTGAAGAAGCCAAAAATTCCCATGGTACTTCATGTGCCGAAAACCCAAAAGAATGTTGATTGTCCCTCTTTCTGTCCCATTGTGAATGCCGGCACCTCAAAAACTAGTTTTATAGGTCAGTATATTGATAAGTATCTCAATAGAGAAGTATATAATGTTCATCACATCTGCAGGGATTCATGGGAATTTTTGAAGACAATTAATCAGCTTATGCCAAGTTTTGATATTATATTTATTACAATAGACATACAAGATCTGTTTAGCTGTATATCCCATAATATTGGCTTAGATTGTTTTTTTTTTAATATTTAACAGAATTTTTGCACAGCCCACAAGAGAAAAATAATACACTGTGTACTTTAATGGAAATTGTTTTCTATAATAATTATGTGTACTTTGAAAGGCATTATTTCTATCAAAACAAAGGTGTCGTTATGGGATCGGCATGTGGGTCATTATATGCTAAGATAGTTATGACAATGTGGGAAGAAAGATATGTATTTAGTAGCCATTTCAAAGCATCTTGGGCTATGTATACACACTTTCTTGGTGATATTTTTATAGCCTGGACAGATAATGCTACAGGATCAATGAATTCAATTCCCATATTAATATTGCAACAAATTTCCTCAAGGTCATTTATAATAATGGACATGCTCCTGGATTCACTATCCTTCATGCAGGACTAGCTTAGCCCTGCACAGAAGCACCATTTAGGAGCAGGATGGCAGCGCACCATGCATAATAATGAAGGTGCACTGCCTAAGCTCCTGAACGGACATGGAGCGTGGACAAGTGCAGGGGGTGTGCCTGGGAGCAGAGCTCTCAGAATATACATGCCCCTGTAATCAAGAACAGCAGTATAGGAGTAAGAATGAGTGAGACCGATCATAGGTGTTCGCATACCCCCAGCAACATCCCCCCAAGTGTACAAGAGCAATAGTTACATGTTATGAAACAAATCAAATTTAACCGTAGGTGCACAGGTTTGCCCATTGCTTAGCTACGGTTAATGCAGCTTAAATGGCACAAGAGGATAAAAAGTAAGATATATGCAAATGAAACTACAGTAATAGTGTAGTGGGCAAAGCATTCTTCTTACGAACAGTCATTCCCGGTCCGAGTCCCACTCCAGTACAATCCATTTTCCATGTCAAATCACTTTATGATGAATTTATTTTGTTGAATAACCTGCGACATAACATATATTAGTGAACTGGAGTACTGCATTAAATGCAGATGTGAGGTGTCATTGTCATAATGTTGCAAAGACCACACATAATCACAAGTGCCCCATACAGTATAGGTACACAGGAATCAGGGATACAAATGGAAGGTAACGTGTAATGAATGATATATCCATACAGTTGCCAAATCCACCACCTGCCCAAAAACCATTAGACATCACTGTCTAAATTAGTGCGGTGGTAAGCAGGTGTAAGCACTAGTAAGCAAGAGTAAGCATAGTTACGCAGTAGTAAACAGGAGTAAGCATATTTAAGCAGTAGTAAGTGGGTTTAAGCCTGTTTGCATGGGGGGTAAGCAATGCACACACAGGTTAAGCAATATTGAAGCTAACTCACTGTAAGCATACTTAACCAGAGCTTAGCATTGCTTACCTTATTGCAAACCTGCTTACAATTACTTAAAAGTACCTTAATCACTCTGTATGCATCAGTCGCTGTTCTGCCCAGGAACAAAATAAACAGCCTTTGCAGGTCTTGAACCAAGGGTCCTGTACATTATAGTTACAGTAGTTAACCAGTAAGCCATCACAGCAGTACATAAGACGGAGGTATCACCAAACAGATCCTCACCATAAGAAATACAAACTGAACATGTGAAAGGAATCTATATACAGTTTTATATTGTATAACCAACTACAGGACATAGATATGTGAACTGGAGCACTGCATTAAGCCCAGATGTGAGGTGTCATTGTAATAAAGTGTTGAAATTAAGCAAATACTAATAAAGTGGTGCAGGCAGACTGTTCCTCCAAAATTAGAAATACAATGCAGAAGCAACAAAGGAGGCTCCAGACCATGGCTACTAAAAACACATAAAAGTTTTAATCCAAAGTGAGCATTTTCGTAGCTCAAGGCTACTTCATCAAACAAAACATACATCATAATGTGCAGTTTATATACCTTCAAGCTGAGTAATCAATCAATTAACAAACTAATTAGCTTAAAGGCACATAGCCAAATTCATTGACACTAAGTGACCCAAAATGTAAAACTGCATGGAAAGCATCTTACACATAATCCATTCATCTAGTAGTGCATATAGGCTACAAAAATAATGAATACATATCAAAGAAGATATCAAAAACATTTACCTAGTACCTGGGCCTATCTAAAAATGCATATACATATTATAAAAGCATATATTATCTAAAAAAATCATAATTGTCTAGCCACTGTTATCTAATGCCTCTATCCATTAGTACTGGTTTAATGCTAATTTTATCATTAATAGCCTTACCAACATTGGCTTGCAGCCTAATTATCCATTCATGTTCCTTGACTTCAACTTTATTCTTAATGCCACCCCCTCTGATACTGGATTTAACCATATCTATCACTAAAAACTTAAAGTGATGCTGATTGCCACAATTCATGGTATGCTTCATCAGGGCATTGGTGTCTATTTGCCTAGGGATGTCATAGAGATGTTCTCTGATATGATCACTTAATCTATGTGTCGTCATCCCTACATAGAAACAGCCACACAATACACAGGTGGCTAAGTACACTAAATTAATAGTGTTACAATGTGCTGTCAAGCTGAACGTATATACCCGCCCTGTATCAGGGTCTGTAAACCTCCCTGTACTGTCAAGAAAGTCACAGAACCTACACTTCCCACACGGGTGTGTACCAAATTCCACTCCATCTTCTGAGCTCATTGGTTCACGACTAAGTCGTGACCCACATAATATTCTTTACAAACACTTCTTATTCTTATAGCATAACTAGGTCTTCCCCCCACAATTCCTTTTACCTTATCATCTGGACATAAAATATTCCAGTTCATATCAAAAATCCTTTGTAACAACTGTGTATTACTAGAATATGTTATGGGTATTCTCAAAGTGTTGTTTCTATACTTGGGTACTATGGAAGAGGGTTCCTGTTTAGAGAAGTATGGAGTGATATCTACTTCTGTTCTGTTATTAATATCCATTATCGCTTGGGATATTTCAGTCTCACTATAGCCTCTCTCCATAAATCTATCTTTCATATCCATAAACTCTCTATCAAATTTCATATCATTAGTTATTAACCTGGAGGTTCTCACTCCTTGCCCTCTGATCACATTTCTAAAAATGTGCTTGGGGTGCATACTTTGTGCAAATAAGAATTTCTGTAACATTCCTTTCTATATATATATCTCAGTAGTGATTATTCATTTTCTGTATAATTCTGACATCCAAGAAGTCAATTGTGGAAAAGGAACTCTTCATAGTAAATTTCAAAAATTGTGTGCTGTTACCTAATTTAGCAAAAAAGGGGTTGAAAGAATTACTGTCACCATCCCACAGCATAAATAGGTTGTCCACAAACCTTTGATAAAAGCCAAGTCGGCCCTGCATCTCAGTAACCACAAACTGTTCTTCCCAAGCTGCCATGACAATGTTGGAGTAGCTATTGGCACATGGTGTGCCCATAGCTATGCCATCCATTTGTCTATAGACAGTGTCACCAAACACAAATAAATTATTTTCCAGAATGAGTTCCATCAGCATGGCTAAGAAATCAATAAATATCTTTCAACAGGTATTGTCTAAATAATTCAATCACTGTTCTATTGGGGATCATAGTAAAAAGGGATTGTATATCTAGGGTAATCATTAACCATTGTCTGTTAAGATTAACATTGCCAACAAACTCATACAAGTCTCCTAGGAATTGTTTGATGTCTCTCAATATAAACCTATTCTTTGATAAAACAGCCTTTAAACATTGTTCCACAAAAACAGACAATGGCTCAGTGCACCACCCTCTCCCTGCCACAATGGGCCTCATAGGGGGTAACGTGGCATGTTTGTGAACCTTAGGCAGTCCTTATATAACAGGTACTGTCAGTTTCTCTACAATAAAGTACTTGAATAATTCCATACTAATTAATCCATTCTGCAGGCATTCAAATAAAGAGTTATAAATGCATCTTTCACATATACTGACTCTATTAACACTTGCCTGTTCATAAAACTCCGTCATTTAACATTTCATTCACAGTTTGTGTGTAAAATTCAGAGTCCATTATAACCATTATAACCAATGGGCCACCTTTGTCGGCCAGTCTAATTGAACTAGAATCATCATGACATTGGACTTCCAATGCTTCCCTTTCTTTTATGTTTAAATGAGAAAAATATTTCTTGTTTGAATTGCCGCTATTATACAACTCATATATTTCTTTAATACATGCCTTCTCAAAAGTCTCTTTAGCCAAGTTATTTATAGGAATAAAGCTACTAGGCTTTTTAAATTTACTAGCAGCATCTATACTATTGTCCATTCCAGCAAAATGAACCTTCAACATAATGTTACGAGTATAATTTTTAAGTTCAATTATGTTCTCTGTAACAGTCATTCTGTTGGCTGGTATAAAAGACATACCTTTCTGCAGAACGTTGGCTTCAAATTCTAATACTCGACTTGATATGTTCCAAATCAGTGTGGCCCATTCTGTTGCCACATCTTTTTTATTGTTAGGGACTTCTCCTCTTCTACAGATGCTTTGCGTTTTCTGCAGTCTCTGCTCCATGACTGCTCTCAAAAAGAATTAGCTCGAATAGGGTAAGGCACTGTTAGAATTGTCTTGTTCATCACAAAGTTATTAGTTTTGCCATTACTTCCATCAGGGGAAACAGTAGACTCTGTATCTTTTCTGCGTGCCCCTCTAGTACCATTCATCTCTGTAACAGCAGAGTGGTTCACTTCCTTCAATGGCTGTGCAGGAGGGGGGTGTCCTGCATCTCAAAAGCCGTTCCATCATTGTTAGTGTCGACCAAAATGATCGGATTTAAAGGCACAGCTACAACTTATTTAGTTACATGAGGTTTTAAAGTTCTATCACTGTCAGTTCTTTGAACAGACTGAGGTTTAGAATTATTGCTACTAGAATCACCATAAGTCCATTCTCTCGGCCAGGCAAAGACCCTGCCGGCCGAGAAATCTTGTGTGTCGCTTTGCATTTTCTTTCTTTTATAATTTAATAGCTGCTGTTCATACGCAGCAACAGTTTCCAAAACAGCTTCAAGTTTTATATCTAAAATATGGTGTGGGTAGATGCCATACAAAGTTCCTTGTAGATTGTTAATGCCAGTTATAAGAGCTTCTTCCCCTGGTGTAAAGAAATTAATTAACAGTTTCATATAATTCCTGCTAGTCTGTAAGTTGCCATTGTAATAAAAGCTCATTGTAAACGGTGCCATATATAGGCATATTAAGCACCCGTAACCCACAAGGGACAATATGCAACTTAAGACAGGCTTCTAGGTGGAACCTTTGAGCCTGAAGTATTTTCAACTTACGCAAATCATTTTCTAGTCTATGTAGCTCCTTCTTCAAGTCCGTTACATCATACTCACAGTTCTCGCTAGTGTTGAAATCCCCTAATAAACACAAGGACCCCATACAGTGTACGTACACATGAATCAGGGATACCAAACACATATATAACATGTAATGAGTAATAAATCAATGCCACAATGCAAATATAATGCAACTTAAATATTAAGCAATGTTAAGCATTGCACAGCCCAGCTTAGTAGGTGTAAGCAATGTGCAGGCCAACTAACTCAGTCTGCCCATTGGTATACCCCTTTAAGCAATGCTAACCTTAGGTAAGCAGGTTTGCCCATAGCTTAGCCTTTTGAAAACCATCCAATCATGGCAAAGTGTGGGAAAACGGCCCTATTTAAACCCAACAGGCAGGAATACATCTCATAACCAGTTGTAGCTTCCCTTTGTAGGCACTATGTCTGGAATGGGAGAGGGTGAGCTCTTTCGGGCACAGCGCTGGGGCATCAAGGAGTCCAGAGTCATGGCAGGACCCCTTGTGAAAGACCATTGCTGCAGGACCAGTACCAGGGTTCAAATACAAAGTGGAAGCCTGTGGCCGTCTCGCCCATGATCTCACCAGTGCCACTGGCATACCCCAAACTGGTGAGCAGGTCAGGCATCACTATGCCTACCTGAAGCAGCAAAAGGGGGATCTCTTGGATCAGTGGATCCAAGAGGCTAGGAGGACAGGGGAAGTCCCAGCCGTGTGTAAGTATCAGTCCACTACCTGTTTAATAATTGCCAACTCATGTAAATTATGGATAGGTATGGCTAAATATTCCTCTTATGTCTTTCACAGAGGCAAGTGAGTGGGCTATGAACCAAGAGGCCCATGGCTGTAGATTGGAGTTGTTGTGACACAAGGCAGGTTAGTAATACTCTTGCATGTACTGTCATAGGTTCATAGGTTCATAGGTTGGTACTAGGCTATTGGCCCTAGGGCCTATACAAGCCTAGCCACAACAATTCCCTGGATATTTCTTCCCACAATATTTAATTCCCTGGACCCCTGTCTGGCAGGGTGACTGAGATGATCCCCGGGTTGAATTTCCTATCTCCCATCCAATCATCAAGGTTCCTTTTGAAGAGGGTCAAGGAGGCGCTCTGCTTGACATGTATGGGTAGTCTATTCCACAGTATGGAGAGTCTCTGGGTCAGGAACCTATCCCTCCAGCATGTTTTGTTCATTGTGATGACAAGGTTTCGATCCCTGGAGTGTGTGGCTCTGAGGGATTGGGATTTCTTTAAGTGGAACATGTCCAACAGCTTAGGGTTTGACATGGCCTTGTATTTTAAGCAGAGATCGCCTCTGAGTAGATGATATGCCACAGAGTATAGCTGGAGGTTTTTTAGACGGTTAGTATATGGCATCTGCTTTAGGCCTGTGATTCTTTTACTGAGGTATTTCTGCAGCCTTTCCAGCTGTTGCAGATGTCTTGTGAGGAAATAAATTTAAAAGTAGTATAAGTTAATTGCCTGTATAAAACCTGTGTTGTTTAAGGCATGTACTGCATACACTAGAGAATAGAGCAGGAAGAGTCTCATATAGGTTGTATGTAAATAAAAGCATAGTAGCCTGACATTTAAGGTCTAACTGCTGGACTGCATGTGTTCACTTTGATATCATATGGTAATATAGAGTTGCAATCACTTAATAGTACTGTTGTAGTAAGCACTGTTACCCACACTGTGCTACATAAGTAAATTATATAGGAATGTCTGCATATGATTGTTGTAATCCCAAGAGGTCAAATACTACAACTGAGTGAGACTTAGACAGAAAACAGTAAAAAGACAGACAACAAAATCCAAATAGCACACTCATCTGTGATGTGAACTGATGTATTTTTTGCACACACAGCCATGGTTCGAATCCTGGGAATGGTAGTAGGCTGTATGCAGAATCATACCCCACAAGGGTACAGAAATGTCCAGAATGTCCAGTAGATCGACCCATAACTGCTGCCTGTCACCCTGTCCCGCTGGCAAACTAGTGGGATGATCCCAGATGTTTAGGCAGCAAACAAGACATAAAACTGATTGTCAGACATCTATAACAACAAACCTGTCACTCTAGCAACCCTCCAAAATATTATGAGAGTAAGTAGCCAAGTATATCCCATCTCCACCCCCATGTTGTCAAGCTGTGACCAGAGTGTTTACAGTAACAGAGTGAGATGTATATGCATAATAACCACAGAAGAAGGCAGGTGCCCCAACGTTCACTAGTAATCACAAAAAAAGCACCAGAATCCAGGAAAAGTGACACGAAGACACTACTTATTTTAATGAATGTGGATTTTTGAAAAGGTTATTTTTAAATAGGGGTTACCCGAGTGAACTTTTTGATCAAATATGCAGTGAAGTTACTAGGGAAAGAGGAGGAAAATTTGCACCTATTTTAGGTATAAGAGGAGTATTTGATAGACAAGATTCAAACAACCTAAACAATGGTGTGGATTTTGAATCTGGTATCACAATAACCTATGATGGTCAGTCAGGACTACTAAAAAGAATTGTTAATAGGGAATGGAACAACTTTGCTAGACTATCTGACTTGCACTGTATTTTTGATAAGGAACTGAAATTCACCTATAGGAGGGGTACTAACATTAAGAATATTTTGGAGAGAGGTACAACTGAAAAATTGTTTGGGAAAGCTACTAGGAAAAAAGTAGGTTTATTTAAATGTGGAAGTTGCAGTTATTGTAAACATCTTAATGTTGGACAAACATTAGACTTACCTATTAGACAAAGGACATTAACTCTAGGAACATATGTTAACTGTAACACCAAGGGTATAATATATTTAGCTACCTGCACAAAGTGTGATTCATTTTACATAGGGAAGAGTGAGAGAATGTTAAAGCAAAGAATCTATGAACACATATGACATCAGGACTAAAAAAGAAAACAATGCATTATACAAGCATACTATTACATGTAAACTAGCTATATTTAGATTTTTTGTGTTAGAATGTGTGCCGGTTGACCCTAGAGGAGGGAATTGGGAAACACTGGTGGAATACAGAGAACTATTTTGGCAAATTGTTTTAGAAGCAAATAGAAAACCAGGTCTCAATGACATGATTTCACTCAAGCCAGTTTTAAAACTGAGATCTGCTAAACTATAGGATTTTTATATTATTTTAAACAAATATTGTCTTTACAAAAATTTTAGAACATAATGTCATAGTTTTAATTAAGGTTCATTTTTATATACATATTTACATTTATATTTACAAACATTCAAGTTTTGTGCATGTTTTTTATTATAGGGTATGATTTTTATGGTGGTTTTACGAAGTATAATCTGTGTGTGTATATATATATATATATATATGTGTATGTGTTTTTAACTAATTCTAATTAATCAATTTGTTTGTCATTGGCTATCATTAATTAGTTAATGTATTTAAGATGAGTGCACCAAGAGTGTTGGTATCTGATGAAGTCAAGGACAAAAACGTGTTGTGAAGTTTCAGCGTTAGTGAATTAAACTGTTCGTGTCACTTTTCCTGAATTCTGGTGCTTTTTTTGTGATTACTAATGTATATGCATAATACTAATGTGGAAACTGGTAATTTGTGTGGCAACATGCAGGTAATGCTAACAAACATTGCTCCCACAGGTCTGTCAGATATGAACACTGTGCCTATAAATAAAAGATTGATATCCTGTACTGGCACTGCTTACTCTGGTATTGTATGGCATTGTTAGTGTTGCAGTTGCTCAGAATAATAAGGTATTACTCATCACTGTCACCCACACTGTACTACATAATACAACTGTCTAGGAAATCCTGTATAAGAATGTTGCAATTACAAGGTCAGCATGTAAAACCACAGGGGAATTATAGACAGAAATCAGACAAGAGATACACAGTAATACCTATATAGCACATTCAACTGTGATGGACAGTGTCTTATTTTTAGCAGACGCAGCCATGGTTCGAATCCTGGGAGTGGTAGTAAGCTGTATGCAGAATCATACCCCACGAGTGTACAGAAATGTCCAGAATGTCCAGTTATTTGGCCCATATCTGCTGGCTGTTATCCTGCCCCCTGCCATATCAGTGTGCCATTTTCTGACATGTAGGCAGTATGTCATGTCATATAACTGACTGTCAGACCTGTACATATTTGGAAAATGTCAAATAAAACAAACTTGTCATTGTACAAGTAACTAAAGGTTTAAGAGGGCAATAGTAGAAATATGTCCCGGTTCACCTGCATGTGGTGAACACATGCCCATAGTGTGTGCAAAAAGAGATGGGCATGTATGTGCATAACATCAACCTGGAATCTGGAAGTATGTGTAGAAACAGTTAGGTAGTGTTAACAAACAATACCTCCACAGGAATATCAGGTAAGAGGTGTATACTGCAGGTAAAACCAGTTCATGTATATAGTTGTCGACAGTCATACCACTGTCCAAACTAAGGCAATAGGGTAGTGTACTAATACTTATAAGGTACAGATCACAGCACTGACTAGGAAAGTAATGCAAACTACCAGAATATACTAGTTATTAATTGACATCTTTCTCCCCCCAACCATATCTGCAACAATAAACTAAATACACAACTCAGTATGTGCTGACTTAACTCTACTGATGGGACATATGTCCTATTGCTTGATAATTATTTAAATCTATTTTTATGCATGTGCTATGTTGAAATACTCCCACATTGGTGGCATGCTGCCATCAATGTACCTGCATGCTGTTGTAATGACCATTGTGGTACCATATATGCATGTGTTCTGCTTGCTATGCAACTGTCCCATATCTGGTGTTTGGGTTAATGAGAATATCTATGCATGCTGTTATACCTAATCCTAGAATGTGTTGACTATTGCTAACCCACATATGCTGATAAAACTTAAACACCATAGCACATATGGAAAGGCGGGTCCAGGAGGACCCACCTGTCCCACATCAGCTGACCGTGGCACCAGGCACCAGTATGTCTGGGGCCCAACCCGGGACCTCCTTGTCCATTGGTCCTGCACCACCTTTGGGTGGAACCACCTCAAGGGATGGGGCTTGCCCCCCTGGGGAGCGGGCATGGATAGGAACCTGTCACTCATCGCTAGGTCTAGGTCATGGTGCGCAGCGAGCTCTGCAGGGAGGTTGTAGATCTGCTACGCCAGCTTGAGGGCCATGTATCATGACTAGAGGGTCGGCCTGGCTCTCCTACTCAGCCCCCAGCACAGCCACCTTCGGGGCTGTGAAGGAGCAGTGGTGACTGCCCATGGGTGGGGATCTCAGTCCCACTGTTTTCACTAGGGGGCTCATGGGCTTCCGATTTCCCAACACCCCCCCACATGTGTCATATACCACCCCTGTATGCATCTTGTTTGTCTTGTCTGTTAATCTACCCAACCTACCTCCCCAAATATAGCTACTATCCCTCCCCAACATCCCACTCTCACCTGAAAAAAAAGGGCAATCTGTTCGCAAAAAAAAAAATCACCCCATACATAGCTATCCATGTCACACAAGTGTCCACTGGACACATGCAATCTGGTCTAATTGGCTTAATATCATATTATTGTTGTCCTCACTCTTCTATCTGGGGTATGAGTGTCCAACTCTATCTCCAAATTCAGTGCATATACACAGCTGTTGTTGTAGAAGAAATGGGCAGCTATGGACCTTCCCTACACCCTTCCTGCATATCCCTAGCTATTTTCCCTACTGTCTTTCCCTCTTTGTGCCCCTTTTACACCACTTTCCTATCAACCCTTTTTCATTTCTTTTAAAGAAAGTAGTGCAGGGGTAAGCAGGAGTAAGCACTTTTAAGCAGCAGTAAGTGGGTTTAAGCCTGTTTGCATAAGGGTAAGCAATGCCTAGACAGGTTAAGCAATTTAGAAGCTGACTGAGTATAAGAAATTGTAACCAGAAGTTAGCAGTGCTTACCTCTGCGCAAACCTGCTTTCAACTGCTTAAAAGTGCCTTAATCACTCTGTATCCAACGGCCCTTGTTCTGCCCAGCAACAAAATAAACAACCTCTGCAAGGCTCGAATCTAGGACCCTACACACCATAGCCAAAGTGATTTACCCATAAGCCATGTCAGATATACATAACCTAGATGTTTTTACAAACATATCATCCAGCACAGGCATTCAACAGTACAGGGAATGTATTTAAACATGTAGATGTATGTGTGTGTGTGTGTGTGTGTGTGTGTGTGTGTGTGTGTGTGTGTGTGTGTGTGTGTGTGTATTTATATCTAAAGAGATATCTACACACACATTTATATATATATATATATATATATATATATATATATATATATATATATATATATATATATATATATACACACACACACACACACACACACACACACACACATATGCATACATTTATATATATGGGACTACTTCATATGATCGACAGCTCATATGACTGACAAACTATTCAGAGAGACCAAAACACCTAAAGCTCAAAACACCGAAAACTCATTTGATTGAAATTCATAACATTGCCACATGAAATTCAAAGCATTATGCCCTTTCCCCACTGTAGCACTACCCTGGGGTTAGATTAAATAGTTAGGGGCGGTGTGGGGGCGGAGCCCCCCACATTATTTAGATAAATATTGTCATATCTGTTATAAGTATCCATGTGTATGTTTACAATTTATGACGTATGTTGGGGGGTCTGCCCCCCACTCCCCCCAATGTGGGGGGCTGTTCCCCCCACACACCCCAACTATTTATTCTAACTCCAGGGTCGCACTACAGTGGGGAAAGGGCATAATGCTTTGAATTTCATGTGTCGATGTTATGAGTTTTGATCAAATGAATTTTTGGTGTTTTGAGCTTTCGGTGTTTTGGTGTCGGTGAAATGAGTGTCGATCATATGAGCTGTCGATCACATGAAGTAGACCCATAGATATATGTCTCTATATATAGAGCAATATATATATATATATATATATATATATATATATATATATATATATATATATGCATCTATATTACGAAAGTGAAAAACCCTATGCGCGAATACCAAAACATTGATCCCTATACCGTGAACTGTGAAAATCCCGAACGCCCTAAACAGCAAAAAAAAAAATCGAACTGTCATAGTCAGCCAACCCCACCACTAGCTATGTGCAACCTACCAAAATAAAATAAATAAACCACATACATACACTAACCAAACCCTACTTCTAACCTTACACAACTAACTATGCACTATCCTTAACCCCTCCCTAACCCTAAGGTCCGTAACTACCGCACACGTCCCCTACAGACATACACCCAAACAAAACAAATAATCCACATACATACATTTAACAAAACCCTACCTCCAACACTACTAAACCCCACAGACAAAAACTATCTATGCACTATCCTTTACCCCTCCCTAACCTTAAGGTTCGTAACTACGGCACACTTCCCCTACGAAAATATACACAAAATAAATAACCTACATATATACATTTAACAAAACCCTACCTCTAACCCTACACTAAATCTAACATACATTACTTATATAAGCACTTACCTTAACCCGCACCCTATCCTAAACTCCGTAACTATCCAGCACTAACCTTATGCAGCTAATCCACAGACGGGCCAACCATGGAAATTCGATATTTCCATTTTCGCAGTTTTCGACGTTTGCTATAAGTCCACTTTGCGCTATACGGTTTGATGTTTACGTATTCATGTAAACGTCTTTTCGCTTTCCTAATATAGACCCTATATATACGTATATACAGATATATATCTATAGATATAAAAGAGAACATAAATACATATATGACCACAGGCATCATTAATGGGGGTGAGGGGCCCAAGCTACATATGTCTTGTACGTATTGATATTACCCCCCCAAGCCAAACAGGTCTGCTCTGCAATACAGTACCAAATGTTGCAAGTCCCCTAACCAGGACCCAACACAACATGATCACAAGATGTTAACAATAATCCATCCCACCTGTATGATGTCAGGCTGTTATCAATAACATATCATGCAGTACAGTCTGGCTACCATAGGGAATGTACAAAGTGGAAGCAATAAACATTCCTAACATACATTCATATACATACACACATATATGTAGATATGTATTTATATATATATATATATATATATATATATATATATATATATATATATAGATATATATATATAGATATAGATATATATGTAACTACACATACAAACACAGAGATATGTATAGGAAGATACATATTTAGAGAGTGCACACCATACGGAACAGCCAGTATGCCTACAGTTGCCACCTTACCAAATGGAGACTGTATGAGTCACCCATACAAAAGACAATTCTTGCCTAAAACATATATCCACAGAGAGGTCAAAGGATATAACACAACACACAGGTTTGCATACATGATTAGTGATCAGCAGTATGGTTTCATGCCAAGAAAGAGCACTACAGATGTGATGTTTGCTCTGAGAGTGTTGATGGAGACGTACAGAGAAGGTCAGAAGGAGTTGCATTGTGTCCTTGTGGATTTAGAGAAAGCATATGACAGGGTGCCTAGAGAGGTGTTGTGGTATTGTATTAGGACTTCGGGAGTGTCAGAGAAGTATATAAGAGTGGTCCAGGATATGTACGAGGGTAGTGTGACAGCGGTGAGGTCTGCGGTGGGAATAATGGATGTGTTTAAGGTGGAGGTGGGATTACATCAAGGATCAGCTCTGAGCCCTTTCTTATTTGCAATGGTGATGGACAGGTTGACAGACAAGATCAGACAGCAGTCCCCATGGACTATGATGTTTGCAGATGACATTGTGATCTGTAGTGAGAGTAGGGAACAGGTGGAGGAGACCCTGGAGAGGTGGAGATATGCTCTAGAGAGAAGAGGAATGAAGGTCAGCAGGACTAAGACAGAATATATATGTTTGAATGAGAGGGAGGATAGATGAATGGTGAGGATGCAGGGAGTAGAGGTGGTGAAGGTGGATGAGTTTAAATACTTGGGATCAACAGTTCAGAGTAATGGTGAGTGTGGAAGAGAGGTGAAGAACAGAGTACAGGCAGGATGGCGTGGGTGGAGAAGAGTGTCAGGAGTGATTTGTGACAGATGAGTACCAGTAAGAGTGAAAGGGAAGGTCTACAAGAGGGTAGTGAGACCAGCTATGTTATATGGGTTGGAGACAGTGGCACTGACAAAAAGGCAGGAGTCAGTGCTTGATGTGGCAGAGATGAAGATGTTAAGATTTGCACTGGGTGTGACAAGGATGGACAGGATTAGGAATAAGTATATTAGAGGGTCAGCCCAGGTTGGAAGGCCTGGAGACAAAGCCAGAGAGGCAAGATTATGTTGGTTTGGACATGTGCTGAGGAGGGATGCAGAGTATATTGGGAAAAAGATGCTAAGGATGAAGCTGCCAGGTAACAGGAAAAGAGGAAGGCCTAAGATAAGGTTTATGGATGTGGTGAGAGTGGACATGCAGGTGGTTGGTGTGACAGAGCAAGATGCAGCAGACAGGAAGAAATGGAAATAGTTGATCTGCTGTGGCGACCCCTAACGGGAGCAGCCGAAAGAAGAAGACTGGTTTGCATACATGAGAAAGCTTTATTTGTGTACTATTGTAGTTGTATATGCCATGCCATATAGCTGCTTAGACTATGAAATACATATATACAGACTAATGCAACTCTCAAACAGATCAATGAATGCAGTATTCCAGAAAGCATAACATATGTTGCTGTCCAGGTTAAGGTCTTCAAGTAGTACAACAGTAAAGACAGACTTGGCCACAGGATAACAATCAATCAACAATAAGTAATGCAGATGTATAGTCCAGCAGCCTCTATCTACAGGCTATACACAATCCCTAGGGGGTAAAGACTTCAGTTGACACAATGGGATGTATCTGTTACATAACAAGGCATAACTGAAACCATCACAATCACACTGACAAACAGAACAGTCTGTATGGCAGGAAGCAGTAGGCCTGCATTTACCCAAGGTGAATTGTATGGTAATGTACATCCATATACCTTAAGGCAGCTTACCCCTGATATTCCTCACATGTTGTAACAGCCTAGGTTAGTTATGGTGCATCCCCCCATAGACTGACATACAGGGCCATATACCACTGTTACACACACTGACCTCTGGACTGCACAAGGGAACACATGTATTGTGCAGATAAAGCCCACACATATATGGAACCAACCCCAAAATATGTGCGGGGGCCACAACAGCAGTGGAATGATGGCAGGAATGGCAGCATGACATACTCACAGGCCACTACATAACCCCTGACAGCATGTCTTATGGACAAAGCCTGGTATGTAGGTGGAGGCCAGAGGCCAGAACACAAGCCCATATGTGAAATAGTGTTGTCATACACTAAGCAAGTTGCTGTTACAAGATAGTCTGCAACATACCCTTAGTCAGAAATATCAAGTCAGAAACACAAATGTATGTATCCATGTACTGATAGCACTCAACACTCACACTGCCAGTGATATATCTGACACAAGACCTGTGTGGTGGACAGACAAAATGTAACAGACACACCTCTGGCCATCAATTGGCTAGACACACAGTTGAGAGCTATGCAGACAGACTGCAGTCCATGTTAAACTAGTATGTACACACAAACCCTGTAACACTGGTGCTATACAATGCATACAACAACACTACTCACACTCTGTCTGTAGTACTGGAACCTCATACAAATATGCAGCTGGCCTGAGTGTGCAAGTTCTCTTGTAAGAGGTATTGCTACCTGCTGTCTGTAACACTGCTGCCCACACACAGTAAGGATGGCCACCATACAGGAAAGGTAAAGGGACCACACCCACATGATGCAGGGATTTATAGTAGTGGCTTGCCATGACAGTGGTAACTAGAAGTACTACACAGCATGCTGCATGCAGGTAGCAAGTGGAGGACACTGATTGGTTCAGAGACCATCACCTGATCATGTGCATTGCCTACAAAACCCATGCTGCAATCTATTCCAAGCAGCTCAATCCATTTACAGGAGACAGAGAGAGAGAGAGAGAGAGAGAGAGAGAGAAAGCAGATCCACAACCAAAACCAGAACCAAATCCAAACCAAAAACAGAAACAAAGGAAGCAGACTAAGACCATAGCCAAGGAGAAAAAAAAACTCCTACAAGGACACCATCCACAACAGACCTCATTCCCAGTACAGGTATGTGATGTATATATGCATGTAACTGACTGCAGTACTTGGTCCATAATACTGGGGTAGATGATGTAGAATGATATACATGTGCCATCAGGTGTTGCTGCTGTAATGATATTCAGCTGAACAACTGCTATGGACATGAGAGTCTGTCCCTATGGGTAGAGGGCCATACCCGTCAATTGTGCAGAGCAACACCGACTGACAAGATGTAAGCTAACCTAGTGTGTGTTGTGTAATGGAAAGGATGTATATTACTGTAGCCAATACCTTGTGGTGGAAGTAATACCATAATGATGGACACGTGGGTTAAAGAGCCCACCACTTGCAGGACACTCAGGTTAACATGAATTGTAGCATGCTGAAATGCCATAGGTATGTAATAGGCTTACCTGCAATCTGGCCCAAAATATACCCCCCTAATGTTAGGCTGTGTCCATATGTGGCACCTGTCTGTGTTGCAGCAAGGCAGAACAGTGCAGCTGTGCAGGAAGGAGAGTTAGAGATTGTGGACTTGATGTCCGAATGTATCCCATATATAGGTCCGTATATATGTACACACATATACATATATATATATATATATATATATATATATATATTTATGTCTAAACATATGTCTACAGATATACAGATACGCATATGTAGGCATATGTGTATATATTATATATATATATATATATATATATATATATATATATATATATATATGTATATATATATATATATATATATATATATATATATATATATATGGGTCTACCTGATAATGCTGAAAGCTGAGAAGAACGACAATGAGATAATCGACACCAGAAACTGACAATGGAGAAGACCAAAAGTTGGAAATCCAGATGCTGAGAACACCGACATGTTAAGGTAAGTGGGAAATAGGGCTCGGACATTAGGGTCAGGGTGCAGGTAAGGTAAGTGTGTGATAGTAGCAGACTTCAGGGTTAGGGGCAGATTAAGTGAGTTAGGGTTAGGGTGCAGGTAAGGTAAGTGTGCAATAGTGACAGACTTAAGGGTTAGGGGCGGATTAAGTGAGTTAGGGTTAGGGTGCGGGTAAGGTAAGTGTGCGATAGTGATGGAGCTTAGGGTTAGGATTTGGGTTAAGGTTAGTGCATTGATAGTTGTGTATGTAGGGTTTAGTGTAGGTTTGTAAGGTTGTTGGTGTTCTTGTGTTGTGTGTGTGTGTTTTTCGGAAAAGTTATTTGTTTTGTTGATTGTCCGAATTGTGGTTTGTCAGGCATGTGAAGTTTCATGTTTTTGAACTTTCGGTTTTGTGGTGTTGGTTATTTCGTTGGTGTTTTGGTGTGTCAGTGTTATCAGGTAGACCTATATAGATACATATATATATATATATATATATACATATATATATATATATATATATATATATATGTATACGTATGTCTACATATATACAAACACACACACACATATATGTATGTAAATACATGTCCCCTATACCACAGTGCTGCATGCTATGTGTAAGGGAACAGCACACATAGCAATACACACAGATATATACAGCTGTAAGTGTGTGCAACATGGATGGGTATGTTACATGTGAACCCCTTGTTGGGACCACATTGCCCTTGTCTGTGAAGTAGGGAATGGGAATATGGGGAAGGATAGCAGGTATATTTGTGGAAGTGGTTCAGGTTGGTAGATATAGAGGACAGCCTACAGGGGTGGTATATGACACATTTGGTGGGTAAACACGCTGGATGGTGTGTGTGGTCTGCGATGTGGAAGCCCTATGAGCCCCCATATGGAAGCAATGGGAACAAGACCCCCACCCATTGCTACTCATAACAGCAGTCCACAGCCCTGAAGGTTCCTGGCCTGGAAGCTGAGCAGGAGGAGCATGTGGACCCTGTGAATATGTAATGGGTGCCTCCAGGTGCTGTAGCACATCCCACAAGTGTCTGTGGAGCCCCCTATGGAACAGACCCTGGACCTGACCTTGGGTGACAGGATCATGTCTGTGTGTGCCCCGGGGGGGGGACACCATCCCCTGAGGTGGTTCCACCTAAAGGTAGTGCTGGACCAGTAGATAAGGAGGACCCAGGGTGGGTCCCATGTGTGATGTGGCCTGGTAACATGGCCAGATGAGGTGGGAGAGGTGGTTTTGCTGGCAACTATTCTGTAAACATGCTATAGTGTCACTGTTATAGAACATATGTGGGTAGTAATAGTCCACACAATCCCGGAACATGTCCAGCAGCATGCATAGATATCTCCAAAAACACAAAATGACAGATGTGCAGCAATCACATAGTGAGCATACCACATGCATATATATGAAACCATAGTGGCCCTGACAATGGCATGCAGGTGAAATAGTCCGTAACAGGCCAGCAATGATAGTGTCCACATAGGGAACATGGTTACAAACACATAGCACAAAGTGTGGTATAATACAATATATGTCCCAATGGTAGGTAAGCTGTGCGAACAGTTTGTTGTCGCTGATATGGTGGGGGGTGTGGTGTGACAGAGATGTGTATTAAGAACTATGGTAACCTTGCTGTATAAGTTGCTCAGACCTGTTTCCATCTTTATGTCTTTCAGGTAAGATGTCCCATGGCCGTCTAGTCCCATATTCAGCGGCGGAAAATGGGGTTGTGTTGAACCACCTAATACAACACCATCCGCTTCTGTTCAGCAAGGCCGCCTATGAGCAGCAGGAGCTGACTGCCCTGTGGAACGATCTAGTCCACGGGGTCAATGATGTCGGCCTGCATAACCGCAGTTATGAGCAGGTCCAGCATCATTGTTCTGACCTGCTTTGCAATGCCCTTCAGCATGCTACTGCAGTCCAGGGGGATCACAGCACAACAGGGGGGGCCATGCCATCCTTCCCCGACACGTTATTTATGAGCTCCTCGCTAGCCTCATGGCACCTGCCCGCCTGCACACCCAACAACTGGCAGAGACCATTGTGGAGGTGGGTGCTACCCACACAATGGCTGAGGAGCATACAGGTAAGGCCACAGGGCACATCAGTAGACCACTGTTGTGTATGCATCTGTACAGGTAGATCATGCATATGTGAGATGTCATATATATAGTCTGTTGCTGTGTAGTAGTACTAAACAGAAGTGCATAAGCGGTAGTATTGTGGAGTTGTACTGTTGATGTCCTGTAATGCTGCACCCACCCTGTAGCAATGCCACAGCTGTGGCCACTGACATCGCATCTCTCACACTCTTATGTAGGTCCCTCTGGTATACCACCAATGCAGCAGCCTGTAGCTGGTGAGTATGGTTTATATTGATGCTTGCCAATACACTGGGCATGTAATGGCTATGGTATATTCCATGCACACATCTAATGCACCTACCCGTAATGCATGCCGTACATGTTCACATATTGTTGCTGTTAAATGCACTGCATCACAGTGGTGACCATGATGGGGTATCTGAAGGGTATGTCAGACACCTGCAAGATAACTAATATCCTGTCATTGCAAAATCTGTCCACAGGGCTGAACATAATAGTGGGACACATGGCCTACAGTAGGGACATGTGTGAACACATGCAACAACACAGTGTATATACCAGTATTACAATGGCAACTGTTACAGATCTACACAATGGCATAACATAATATGCTGTTAAATGCACTGCATCACAGTGGTGACCATGATGGGGTATCTGAAGAATATGTCAGACACCTGCAAGATAACTAATATCCTGTCATTGCAAAATCTGTCCACAGGGCTGAACATAATAGTGGGACAAATGGCCTACAGTAGGGACATGTGTGAACACATGCAACAACACAGTGTATATACCAGTATTACAATGGCAACTGTTACAGATCTACACTATGGCATAACATAATACTGTCATCCACAATATTAGGTGAGACTAGGCTGTAATACTTGGTGTTCAGTGTATGGGACACTGCAAACTGACACATGTGTAGGCCATACTTGTCAAGCATCTGCAAAAAGGCTGAAGGTGGGGAGGGTGTGTCAGCATGACACACCAGTGCACTGCAGCAGGTTTCCTAAGGATGCTATGAATGGCTGTATCTGCACACAGTCAGGTTCAGGAATAGTGGCAGATGTAACCCTACCCCCACAGCTATAGTGACGGCAGTGTGTGAACACCAATGTATGTGCACATGAGTAGACCTTGCAATCATGCAGAGTTGGGGGACATGTGTAGGGCAGACTGACCATATACTGGCAAATACAGATGGCCCATGCTAGCATAACCCTGCCAGGAATAGTGACTGCTGTAGTACACATAACAATAGGTGCAACAAACCATCATGATTAGGGCATGCACACATATGCACCCAAGGAGTGTATGCATCACGGTCAGCATCTGTACACCTAACACATTTCTTAGACACTGCATGTGAATGTACAGGACATATGTCACATATCAGGCTCATGTACTGTTAATATATGTGGTGATGTGGTCCCATGGCAGATCAAGGAAGAGTGCGTCATATCAATAAGGGTGTGTACACTCCTCATAGCCATGGTATGGTCTGACGGTTGCCAGTGTAATAGTAATGGATTGGTCATACATGCACCGCTGATGTTGAGATCTGTAAACCAGATATCAGGCATTCACAAATGACATCTGTCCACATATCATCCAGGTATGTGTCGCTGAAAAACATAGGAGCTGTGAGCATTAGAGCAGACATAACTGACACAGTAATACACATTCAGCAATGGTTTGTACACCTGTGAGGTTTGGTGCACTGTACATAGCAGGTTTCAGAACAAGTGCACAGTAATACTGTCTACATGGGTGCAGTGTTTTCCAGGAGAAGGGGCATCACCTACTAACACAGCCCATGCATCTCACATATGTATACTGTTGCTAGCATGGATTGACTGTAGCTGCACTGCATGCTGTTGAGTACCTTATGTTATGCATGTTGACAGATGGGTAATGAGAGGACTGTGTGCACTATCTTTGTGCAACCTCACCTGTGTGTGTGTGTGTGTGTGTGTGTGTGTGTGTGTGTGTGTGTGTGTGTGTGTGTGCGTGTGTGTATGTCTGTATGTGTGTGGGGGGTTATTTTGTCTGTAAGTGCAGTCTGGTGGAGTGGAGGGGGTTGATGCATGTAGGGTGTGTGTGTGCATGTGTGTGTGTTTGTGTAGGTGTCCATGTATACATATGTGTGACTGTGGGTTTGTTCATATGGCAGTACTTCCTTTTGGGATTGTGCAGTACATGGACATGGACTGAAACATGAGACACCAGGAATACTTGTCTGATATGTAATCACAGGACAGCTGATGGTATAATAAGGTCTGTAGCATGTAACATGCATTGGGAGGGAAAGTAGACACCAGATATACCCTTAATATTGCAATCAGCAGAGAGGTGAATGACTACCCATGTATACAGCACTACAGATGCATTGGGGAATTACTAGACAAAACCAGGGAGTGTATCCATATATTGCTGTTGTCCATATAATAGATTGATTGAGCAGCAGATCTGGCATGTACTGAGCAATACATACACATGACACTCCAGTGCGTGACATTATGGAGTGTACATAGTAGCCCCTAACATATAGGGGCCATGCTCATGATGTCTGGACATACACAGAGTGAACGCTGGATGACAGCAGTGAGGCCATGTAAAACCAACTCCACGCAGGTCAAGGAGGTAATGGATTAACAGGTCTTATGTTGTGATCACTTGTCTAGGCATTTAGAGGAATGATACGTTAATGAGTGGTATTAATGAGTGTATGTTACCAAATGTGATGCAGGATGGGGAACTTATGTGAATAAACTTGGGACTGTCTGTAAAATCAGGGACAGGTAAGTATTAAGGTGGAATGTGTGTGTGTGTGTGTGTGTGTGTGTGTGTGTGTGTGTGTGTGTGTGTATACTCTTATGCAATGCTGTACAGGTCTTAAAGTGCATTTCTAGTTTTCCCCCACAGGTGGCGAGGTGGGTCAGGGTCCCTCCTGCATGCGATTTGATGTTGGTTTCCATACAGACACTGAAGATGATGATAGTACTGTTGAGGCACAGGCGGGGTTGTCAAGGCCAAAACTGCCCCATCATTTGACATCCCCCTCTTAGCCACCCCAAACCCTCACACAGTTACAGTGCCTATACATACCCCATCACCAGTGGCCATAGCAGAGGGACAGTTGGCGGTTGGTGGTAGTGCACAGGAGAGTATGGTATCTATGCCTACTGTGTCTGGTCACCGCAGGCATAGCCAGATGTTCAACAGGGCACCACATAGGCAGATGCACCAGGGTGCTCGTGGTAGGGCCACTGGTCATCATGCCACTGGCAAAAGCACCACAAATGGTACCACTAGGCGCATGTTTCATGCTGTCATGGGGGCGCAGGCACATATGGAACTGTACACCAGACATGGCCTGAGGCTGCAAAGGGCTACTCTCACATCTGCAAGCAACAACTTCCATGAACTGTCTTGTGCCCTCTGTGATTATACAGAGGTCATGGATAGATGCTTGGGTGAGATGGTAGGCCTCATCGACTGTGGTTTGTCTGTGGTTGAACATGTGGTGGGAGTGCGGCGACGGTCGCATGGATGTAGGCCAGCAACACCAACAGCTGACGGTCAACGTGGATGTGCTAGGATACCAAGGTGCTCCAGTAGTGGCAGTACCAGCCCCAACACTGCAGGGGTGGTGCTTTCCACAGCACACCACAACAGGCCACGTGCACATGGCACTTGCCAGTCCCAGGAGGGACCTGGTTCCAGCGGACAGATGTCATCATCAGGGGAGAGTAGCACATCGAATCCTGTATCTGGACGTGCCCATGCAACCCCTGGCAGGCACAGTCCGTGTGTCCATGGCCGGAGGTGGTGAACTGCACACCCTGCCAGGTATGGTCTGCAGCTGTCCAAGAAACACCTGTATAGGGCAGCAACATGGCAGAACTGTGTGCATGCATACCCACACACTATATGAACACACCTAGGGCAACCCAATACCTACACACACCACATCACCACACCCATTTCAACTAATTACACACCTCACCCACACACATGGTGTCAAACGTATGGCCCACCCTCAGTTTCTGGCAAACCAACAACACACCCTGTGCATATGATGATACCTGTGCTACATCTCTGTCATCCATAACATTGATGCAGGGACAGTCTAATATGGTTCTGATGCACATGATGACTGTACTACAGTGTATCAATATACATGTTGTCAGGAGTAATGTTTAATGCATAAATGTAGGTAGTGTAGCTGTCCAACAATGATGCGTTATAGCTGTTAGTAACACTGGGTGATTGTGGTCTCCATAATGTTATCCATTTGTGTCGTAGGTGTACATTTGTCAGCGGGAGGATGGTATGCAGTCATATTCCACAAGGGGTATGGCACTGTGGTGACACCATGGCTGTGACATATCCTGGGTACAGTTGAACACATGTCACAGGTTTGTATAACAGTTATTGCCTGTGCCACATGGACAGGTTACCTGCTGGGACATTTATAATCAGCAACCTGATGTAGATCCATTCACATACATGCACACTCTTACTTAGCAACACTGGGACTAGACCCCTACCTAGGTATGTAGTGCTACTGAACTGTGTGGCTTTCATTGCACACACCACACAGCGTTTAGGTTGAGGTGTGTTCCAGGTTACATGTTACATGCAGAACATCCCAAGACATGTACAATATGGTAATGGGGATGTAATGGTTGTATATGGACAATACATAGTGTGACATACCATCATATACACATTAACAGACACATAACAGGCATACACACATCCGAGAGACCTGGGCCTATTGGTGCTAACTAACTTGTCAGTGTGTCCAATGTGTTACAGGTAGGCTGCACACAACACATGCATAACTGGGCTGGATTGTGGTATCAGTTACTTTTATGGTTGATGGTGACAGTGGTCACCATACAGTGGTACATGGGACATATACTGGATGTACCATGGTGTAATGACAGTGTACACAGCACCCACATTCCGCAGTGGATATTTTACTCACTGGAACGCATGATGACACTCTGACATACCCACCATCACACATTGCCCATGATTGTGACACAACCCATTGTATACCCCAACAGTGGTACTACAGGGATATGCATCTAATGCACATGCCCCAGGCATAGTAGGGTGTTGCATTGTCATGCCTCACCTATGGGCAGCAACAACACTATCCGTACTACTGTGTGACAATGCATATTATAATATGAGTATGTTGCCTCGGAATGCTGTACCCTACAGATATACAGACATGCACACATACACACACTTGACAGAACTCAATGGGTATCACATGCCTATCCACCCATTTGTACAACACTGTTGTGCTGGTACTGCAAGGCTTATGTAGCGGTTAAAAAGACGAGCGTAACAGGGTGCATGTAATGTCTGATACAGCAGCAGCCACATCTTACTATGGCAATGGGTGTTGCAGTGGTTGTGAAGGCCCTCATGGTATTCCTAACTACAGGTGTACTAACACACAGACACTGCTATTCTCAGTAATGCGCATGTATACATGTGTCAGTACTGGGATGCATCACTGCAGGTGGTCATAGGTGTGTACTCGGCTATTGTCCAAGGAGAGATGGGTAGTGTAGGGGATGCGTGTGCAGTTGTATCATGCCACCTGCCATGTGCCAGCAGGCAATCTATCGACAGACACCACTGTGGTGATCCTCAGGGTGAGAGTGACATGCTTCAGCCAATTCTCTAGGTGCCTCCTGCAAATGGCTACTGAGGTGATCCAGTTGACATGTATGCAACATGTATTACAACACATGGTTAGTGTCTGTGATGGAGTCCTGTACCCAAGCACATTCTGTTGACTGTGGTAGTGTAATGGAGGTACCCATGGCATGAGGTGCGTACAGGGTGTTGTCTCCTATATGTACCAGTTATAACACAGCTGGGCAGACATGTCATTGTCAGTGTCAGTCAAGCATAGGTTGCCTGTACATATCCAAGCTGGATACCCGCCATCTGTACATCTGTACAGGAACTGACAGACATCAGCTTGGCAAATAGCTATGCAGTAGGATGAATGTGTCAACAGATAGATGTTTGACAACAATATGTATGCCATTACTACATGTTGGAAGCCTTCACTGACATGTGCTGTACAGACGGTAGTCTACAGTTACATTCCACATGTCAGATCATTATCCAGTAGGGGATATATACTGTGACACAGCTTACACACCAGGAACATGACAGTGAGGCCGCAGAGTCCAGCTATGTCTGCAGGTGTGCTTGTTGTCAGTTCTACATTTAGCACTCTACTCTTGCCTGGGAAAGCACTGTCAACAGTAGTACCTCCATGATACACTGCATGCCAGTGTGACAGCACGTTACCTGGTTACTACCCCTGCATGTAACACATTCACATGGATAACAGTGCTGTACAGGTCCTATATACTTGTGTGTCCCAGACATGACTCTCACACCCTTGTACTGTAATGACAGCACATAGACACATGTATTGTACATGGCACTACATACACTTATTACAGATGTTATTACCCTGCTATGTTATCAGACTGGGATGTGAGCACTGGTTACCAGGGCTGAACCATGCTTAGCAGGTGTCTGCATTGCTGCAATTTAACAGCTAAGCAGATTTGTGCATTGGTAAGCGAAGCCTACACTGTGAAGCCGCCCGTACATTTAACCACAGCTTAGCATTGCTTAGCTTTGCACAAAACTGCGCAAATGTGCTTAAAGCTGCTCACAACTGCCTTAACTACTATGTATCCAGCAGCCCTTGTTCTGCCCAGCAACAAAACAAACAACCCTTGCAAGTAGTGAACCCATGTACACTATAGTCACAACAGTTAACCACTACGTCATGACAGCTGTAAAGACAGCTGTTTTCCAATATATCTGTTACTACACATATTGAATGGTATTGAACAATTGCTTTGACTTCCACAATTGTGTAGTACTTGTTAATGATATTACTGTTGCATCACATATGTTGTTGTATCTAAATATACACATATCAGATAGATACAGTGAGATACATCCGGGAAGGTATACATAACCATGATGTTTACACATGACAGGAATATGAATATATACATATACATATGTTGATATATGTCTACATGTACATACACATATATATTCATACATATGTATATCTACACATCTGTATAGTGCATCATATATATTGCCATTTGTTGATCTCTTTGTATATAAAAAAAAAAAATTATATATATATGTGTGTGTGTGTGTGTGTGTGTGTGTGTGTGTGTGTGTATGCACATCCTATGTTTACAGATATACCTATTTTGTTGATATATATGTAGATATCTATACCTATATGTGCATACATATCTAATCACATATATATGCACATATAGTTATAAATATCTACATATACTATATGTGCATACATATCAAATCAGATATATGTATGGCCGGGGTGGTGCAGCGGTTAGCATTGTCACCTCACAGCAAGAGGTTCTCCCATTCGATTCTCGGCTAGAGCGTCTTCTGTGTGGAGTCTGCATGTCCTCCCCGTGGTTGAATGACATATAAAGACATGCAGGTAGGTGCGTGCATGAATGGGTGTGCCTTCTTTGAAGGTCAGGCTGGCAACTCGGCACCATAACAATCCACTGCTAATCATTAGCGGACCAGAGTTCTGCTGTAGCGACCCCTAACTGGGAAAAGCCGAAAGACATTACTACCTAATCAGATATATCTGTTTATGTAGATATCCATAACTATATGTGCACATGTATCTATATATCTTTATATGTGTAGACATATATTGCTGAATATATGTATATATTTGAGTGTTTATATATATATATATATATATATATATATATATATATATATATATATATGTGTGTGTGTGTGTGTGTGTATATATATATATATATATATATATATATATATATATATATATATATATATATATATATCCATATATGTATGCAGATATGTATATGTGTATATATCTGTATAGATATATGTATACACACACACACACACACACATACACATATATATATATATATATATATATATATATATATATATATCTAGATTAGTACTAGGCTAACTGTCCTCGGTGGCCATTTTAAGCCTAGCCAGTTACCCACTGTGAGAATCAAACCCTGCATGTTGTGTTTCTAAGATAAGCACCTTAACTCAGGACCCTGTACACTATAGTCACAGTAGTAAACCACTAAGCCATCACAGTATATATATATATATATATATATATATATATATATATATATATATACACACATATAATATATATACACACATATCATATATATATATATATATATATATATGTATGTATATCTATATACACATATATGTTTGCCATATGTTCAGAACATGGAGTGGAGTCCTACCTCAGCACCAATAGTCCCAAACTCTTAGTGCAAGGGGATGTCATGTATGTATTGCAGGTATATATGTAGACTGTTGCTACTGTAACAGGGGTTGTCTTAACAGTGTGTGGGAGGTCACATCTGCTTTTGGCATGTGCACCATTGGCTACTGACAGACATCCTAAGGACATCATAGTACAGTACCACTCCTAGCACAGTAATGATCCTGTGGACTACAGCAGAGATATGACCAATATATGTGGACAGTCTGGCACTCTGTGGTCAGTCCAGAGGTGTACACAAATCCCTTTCATGCGAGACATGTGGACCACGCCTCATAATGTGGATGTTATTAGCCATGTGCATGGGTATATCACGTAAATACTAGACTACATATGCCCACACCGTTTATGCATTCACACACGCCAGTCTGTCCTGACACATAATATCTGGTGGTGCAGAGGTCACATGACCCCATACTACCCAGTAGTTAGTTTCACACATCTGTACAGAATCCCACTGCTTTGTCAGAAATACACAACAGTTATGGTGGCCTGGCAACAGTATGTCTTACAAATAACTGGACATAACAGCACACTGGGCAATTACACTAGGCTGCTAGGCATGTCACAAAGCACAGTGTAAACTATAGGCAGACTGCCACAACACTGGACTACATTTTGTATGGGGGAATACACATGTACCTGCAATTATAGCAGGCTCTACACGCATGTGACAGCACAGAGTAAAAGACACCTGTGAGAAAGTGCATACCCACAACCAATGTGAACACAGCCACAGCCATATATGGTATGCAAGCTTAATATGACACTATATGGACTGTCTGATTAACACCATCCTCATATGTGCCACTCATACACTAACCCTACATACACTGGGTCATGACAATGTGGTCCAATGCCTGCCTGTGGTATAGGACACGTGTGTCTGGCCCTATAGACATGTGAGCCAATTGGGTACCATACTTTGGAGCAGCATGTAACATCAGCTAGAACAGGTTGAAGAACAATGGCATCTACCACAGTCTGTGCACAGCCCAAGGTATGTATGTACAATATGAAAAAAACTGACGCTCTGCACATACGGAGAATGCACGGCCAAACCATACACAGTAAAAACACCAGTGGCCAGCATAGAGTACACCAAGCACTATTATATGATAATTATGACATAAATACTTTATTCAGACCGGTTTTGGCTAACCAGCATTCTTCAGTGAAAAAGCATTTTTCACACTTTAAACATAAAGAGAGTGGAGGAGCGGTGTACAAATAATTGACAATGTTGGGGGATCAGTTATTGGGAATGTTTCCTTGTGGACATTGTCGGTCATGTCAATTCGTGAGTAAACTTAAACAATTTACCAGTGCTAACACCAGTCAGGTGTATGATTTAAAGGTGTTTGGTAATTGTGCTAGTATCTGGATTATATATCTGGCCACATGTAAATGTTCTGCCTTTTAAGTGGGCCAAACGTCCCAATCATTGAGAATACGGATGTCAGAACATAGAACTGATGTCCATAACAAAAGGGAGACTAATGCCCTATATAGACATACCATCAAACATCCTAGTGCCGAATTTAGAATCATGGTAATAGAATCATTGGTGATAGGAATAATCAGCAAGGTTGGCATACCATTTTAAATCAAAAAGAGAAATATTGGATTATCAATTTAGGAGCATTATTTTCTCTTGGACTTAATGACCATTTATGATGTATACCACAGATCATTGCTTTTTTATATATTCATTATATATATATTATATTTATATACAGTATGTTTATAAACCTTTGTATATAAGTTTTTTTGGTATTTTGTGTAATTCTTATATTTATATTTATTATTTATATCATTTTTTTGATTCACAATGTCTCATTAATATTTAATTTATTTCTAGTATTTGGGTTGGACCACGTTTGTTATTGGTTGTGGGAGTGTATATATTGAAATGTAATGGAATATTTGTAAAATGCTTTTTCACTGAAGAAGGCTGGTTAGCCGAAACTGGTCTGAATAAAGTGTTTATGTCATAATTATCACATAATAGTGCTTGGTGTACTCTATGCTGGCCACTGATGTATGCACAATACACATACTGTTGACAGTCATCATAAGTACACAGACCCCAGTACTGTACACACAACCGCAGAATTCCCAAGTTATATCCTCAGAAACAACCCCTCTATACATAACATGTCTAGCAGTCTGATATCTGTCTTGTTATCAGGTATGATGTCAGTAAATAATGGTGTACAGAGCATATGCACCTCTTACTGCATGACATATGTACAAAAGTTTACAAACTTGTGGCTGGAGCTACAAACACTGGCCCAATATTGGCATGTTTCTGTGATAACCTCATACATTTACTGTGGTACCAGGGTTTGTTGTGACATATGTCCTATGAGGGATATGAAGTCAGTAACTCTCATGGCTGTCACCATATACTGACTGCAATCCTCACACTATGCTTCTGCAGTTCTTAGATAGGTGTTCTGTGAGTAACACAAAAAACAAAAGGCTGCACACACTGCCCAGCCTGCAGATAACCAGAGTCCCCCTGCAGCCATCCCTATGTCCCATTACCTTGTTATTTCACCCCATTTACCATAAACACTAATGTGTGCATACTGCTTTACTTCTACAATGATTATTTGGATTTTATTTTTACATTTTACAGCACAACAATACAGAAACACTAATAGACATCTGGTAAACAAAGCAATACTGTCTCACAATGAAAATAGGCTTGGCAGTAAAACTTCTCTGCCCTTGAAACTCACATTCATTGAAATAGCATCGAAACTCACACCGTATCCAAAGAAAATGCATCTGGCCAGTGGTGGATAAAGATTACCTTTGCGTTGTTTTCAAATCATTGGCCACACAAAACAAGAAACATACATGTGTTTTTTTTTCTTTGATACACCTTCCTGACTTTATTAAATTATATTCCTTGTGCAATACAACAGACTTGTTAGACAGTGCGCATTTTAAATTTATTGTTTGAATATTTTTCCAGAAGGCTGTTCTGTAGGCAATGAAGCAAAGCACATGAACCAATAATGACAAAACTGCCCAATTCAGAACATTTCCATCATAAAAGTCTACATCCACACCCACACTATAAATACAATGACAGTAGTATAAGCCATAGGCATCTTGCACAGTGTCTCGCACTTGTTTTCAATTTCATTTTTTTTTCGGGGTGGACAAAAGGTCAAAAACCAGGGACACATTTTAAACATTGCACAATTTTGTAAAGTTGCTAGAATAAAATGTTGTGTTACTACCATGCTTTTCACTGGCAAGTTTGAACCTAGGACCCTATGCACTACAGTCAGTGGTATACCACTATACCAAATCAGCAGCTTCCTGAAAAATAGAAAAACTGAAACTTAATGGCTATCATTTAGTGAATTTATTTCTCACTTCTTAACATAGCTCTCAACCTCTTAGCACAAAAAACCTGGACAAAGCCAATAATGGGGGAATACAAATTCAGCTCTCACTTCTGCCATAGCTCTCAACCTCTTAGCAAAAAAGACCTGGACAAACAAAGCCAATAATGGGGGAATACAAATTAAATTTTCACTTCTCACCATAGCTCTCAACTCTTAGCATAAAAACCTGGATAAAGCTCAGAATGGTGGTGGCTAGGGACTTTAGGTGCTTTTTATCCTGTATCCATGGTACAGGGTTTGAGCCTGAGTACCTCTAACTACCAGGTGTATTAAAATGGGGGGCATTCACACACACACACAAAATCTCAGCAGAATCAGGGACAAATCTATAACTGTAATTGTACTTATATACGAGTGATTGATAACTGGGAAGGCAATCATTCAAATACAGAAAGGAAACAAAAGCAATGATTGTTTCACAGAAAGCTCTCACAAATTATGTTTGACGAAGTTTAATTATGTTCTGCAAGTGAACATTTCAGAAATTATACGTGTAAAATAAGTATGCCATCACACACATTTGTACATATCAGTCTTTCTGATATGCAGGTTTTGGGCGTATCAGTGTTGTGGCCACACCTTTTTAACAGGACAGTGATTATTACCTGTTTTGGTACATCAGTAGCTATGTTACTTTATGCTTCAGATCCTTATGTAGAAATGTGGAGCTTAGTTTCCCGGACATTTATGAAATATGGTAATCTTTTAAATATACATCTCAAACCAGCTACTGCATAGCAATGAGGCATTTTTGGCTATTACACCCCTCCCACAATACTTTTATTTTAGCTACTTACTTTGCCAAGCATGTCTACCATATAATACCAAAATATAAAATAAATAAGTAAATATTTTCCATGATAAAGTCTTGATAAAACTATGAAGGACTCAACAATCTAAAAAATAAAAACCTCTTTGGTCATCTTGTAACATATAAAGCGTCATTGTGTTCAAGGGGAAAGCAGGAGTGTAACCAGAAATTTCCATTTTGTACTTACTGTCTCATGCTGTTGCTTTACCGTTCCACCTCCCTATACTTGAAAAAAGTATGAACATCGTTTTCAGCTAGAGTATCCTGCACCATAAGATGTTTTTTATAAGAGCAATTTTAGCTCTTAAGAAGTTGTGCCCAGGTGTATATTTTGAGCATTCGTGTAGGTACTCATATATTATGGTTTGTAAAACCAAAAAAAGTAGAGTATTCTAAAATGCATTCACGTGAAAGTACACATAGCATGCATATAGCTGCAATTATCTGTAAGAGAACAAAATGTTACTCTACAAGCAATCCTGTAATCTAGAAATCCTAATGCAGCAAGTGCTGGAAATATTGCCAAGTTATTTTTCAACAAATGCTTTTCTATAAACCACTGCTGTTGTTGCAACTATAGTCTATAAACTCAGCAGTTAAATCCTACAAGCAAATGATAAAAAAGATTGCACTGAACAAGCTACAATTCCAAATACGATCAAGTATCACATGCACACCCTTTGATTTTGACCATAATACTACACGTAGTAGAAGATGTAATCCATTGCAGTTCGAACGATAAATCCTTACCATTCCTTGCCGTTTGTCCAGCCTAAATAAAATAATTCTGTTCCACTAGAGTGATTCCTTGGAGCCTTCTAAATAAAATAAATCCATGCCGTTCGACCGTTTCACCATAAAATAAATCCTTCCCTGCTCTCAAAGCATTTCACCATAAAATAAATCCTTCCTGCTTGCAAACCATTTGAACCACTCGGAAATAAGCCGTGAGCTTGATTCCCACAGGCTGGTAGCCCTGATGAGCTGACATCATCGTGTGAGCGATGACTTCAGCTCACAGCACGAAAAAAAAAAAAAAAGCGAAAAAAAAAAAAAAGAAAGAAAAAATCAGAAATGAAGGGGTGCCACTCAGGAATCATGGCACCCCATTATTTGGACCCAAAAACTTGGTAAAAACTGAGTAATTCAGGACAGTTGGGTGGTATGCTATGAATGGCCTCAAAAGCATTGCTCTCTACACAGACAAACATCCACACTTGCCATGTCTGGGAATAGAACCCCTACCAAACTACTATATCACACTACAGCATTATGCTGTTATAAGATGCACCACAATGATTACTGGACTACTCCTTCCCCAAAGGTGTATTTCACTGGGAATGACATCAGCAGGCTTGCCAAAGAAGGCCACTAGAGATTGTATTGACTGTGAATGGCCTCAAAAGCATTGTTTCCTACACAGACAAACACACAAACATCCAGACTTGCCATGTCTGGGAATAGAACTCCTACCTAACTAGTTTATTAAACTAAAGCATTACACAGTTATAGGACACACCCCAGAGATTACTGGGCTACTCCTTCCCCAAAGGTGTTTTCAAAGTGAATAACATCAGCAGGCTTGCCAAAGTAAGGAATTTGAATTGTAGTGGGTATGACTAGCCTACAAAGCATTGCTACCTACACAGACAAACACACACACACACACACACACACACACACACACACACACACACACACACACACACACACAGTTGCCATGTCTGGGACTAGAACTCCTACCTAACTAGTTTATCACACTACAGCATTACACAGTTACAGGACACGCCACAGAGATTACTGGATTAGTCCTTCCCCAAAGGTGTATTTCAAAGTGAATGACAGCGGGCTATGCAAAGTAGGGCATTTGAATTGTAGTGGGTGTGACTGGCCTAAAAAGCATTGCTCTCTACAAAGACAAACACAAACACACACAGTTGCCATGTCTGGGAATAGAGCTCCTACCTAACTAGTTTATCACTCTACAGCATTATGCATTTATAGCATGAGCAACAGAGATTATGGGGCTACTCCTTTCCCAAAGGTGTATTTCAAAGTGAATGACATCAGCAGGCTTGCCTAAGTAGGGCATCTTAATTGTAGTGAGTGTGACTAGCCTAAAAATCATTGATCCCTACACAGACAAATACACAGACATACACAGTTGCCACATCTCGGATTAGAATTCCTACCTAACTTGTATATCACACTACAGCATTATGCAGTTATAGAACATGCCACAGAGATTACTGGGGTATCCCTTCCACAAAGGTGATTTCATGGTGACTAACATCACCTGGCTTGCCATAGTAGGGCTATGGGGAGGGCAGTGTGTGTGCATGGGCCATAACCTATTCATCTAGAGGTAGACACACCACACTCAGGCACACACAGGTTTATATTCCACAGGTACGTGTATACAACTGCTAGATGACTACTGCCTTGTACAGTTATGTTGCACAGTTAGCAGTAGCACCACAGACTCTATAATGCTGAGGGGTACCAGAGGCTACTTTCTACAGTGAGTGACATTTACACATCATGTGGTTGTAGCCATTTGGCTGTGTGCTGGGTAGGACAGGCCTCATGATGGAAGGCTCTTTGTCACTGTCACTCTCTTCCACACATTTATGCATGTGTACTTTTGGCATATTATAGTGTGTTGTCTTTTGATATACGTGTGTATTCCTATCCAATATGTGTGCAAAGCATGACTGGTGCATACTGAGGGGTGTATGCACTAACATCTGCAACTATCAGATATGTATGGTCCACTGTTGTTGCCAGACATGAGCTTCATTTCGTTAATTATATGAGCATGCCCATTATGACCTTTCAGTATTTTGTTGCCTGACATTGCCTTCATTTCTCTATGTGTGGGAGCATGCCCAGTATGCCCTTGTGTATTGAATATGTGGATCCATTCCAGGTAGATTGTACTCCAGTGCAGCCTTTTGTGTTCTACACCTACAGCTAGCAAACTGTTTCTGCAGGATATCTGCAGGTCAGTTGGCAATATGGGGTCAAACTGGGCAAGGGATAGTGGGTACTATAGGTAATTGTATCTGTGCTGCTTCTGCTACATGGTCCTTGTGTTAGCAGAGATATTCTGACATGTGTAGTGTTATTCACTGTGATGATGTATATCCTCAAGTACTGACAGGTAGATATTTTTGCTCACAGTGATGTCCTGGGGAGCACAGGGTGAATGCAGCTGTGTCCAGTATTGTGGTCAAACGCCTACATATTCCTGCAAACTAATGCCATTCTGGAGGGGAAGATGCAGACACTTGCTGCTGGGTCTATGTAACCAGTTCAGCACCTTGGTACAGTGGTGGCAGAGGATCCCATACTTGTACATCCATCGACATGACAGTATGGACTTATCTTGCTGTGGCAATACCTCACAGCTGTACAGATTCACACAGGCTACCCAGAGGCAGGGGTCATAAGTCAGGACATTACCCGTATTGTGGTGTATGGGCAGGGTTGTAGTCACCCATTTTTGTGTTTGCAGCCAGGGATGGTATGTGCACATGGCTGTGTTTCAGACTTCACACATTTTATGCTGCCCATGCTCCCACCTCCACCTCTATTATTCTGCCCTCTTCCATACATTATGCAAACATTCTCTGATACTTTCCCTATAGTTATCACCTCATCACAGCAATGTATTGGTGTTGGTTCACAGTTCATGCAGTCGGACATTGTGGACGTTAGTGTGGTTTGTCCACATGGCCTTGCATATGGGTTCTGTGGGCAGTGTTATGTTGTTATTTGGGAGTCCATGACATAACATACATTGGCAGTATGGGTGAGACACAGGCCTTTGGCAGAGAACTGTAGACCATTTGGTAGTGATGCAGGCCAGCTGTAACAGGCCGTTGCATCCTGTCAGTCCTACAGTACCAGACTGCCATGCAGTATATTGCCCTGGGGTGACAGGGTAAGTGTACTAGGTGTTCATGCCAATACTTTCTGTTAATATTGATCAGGTGGTGTGGGTGCTGGCAGGGTGCTGCTTACAGCTAGGGACACACCTGCATGGGACACCTGCATTGCATGTTTCATTCTTTCGCTATTGCCATACACAAGGTGGGGGTCATATTGTACTCATTTCTAACAGCAGGGATAAGACCGGAGAGGTACATGTGGGTGGTGGTTGGGTGAGCTGGGTGCATGTGTGCTATGGACACTATTTGCATCTGACTCACAGATATGCATGGGGCATTCCACGTATGCTGGCTTGTGCAGGGACATCAGCTGTTTCTCAATACATCATTCCTATGACCTTTGTGATCTGTGAGTGTTTGGCCAGACGACATTGGTATTCCCTACTACAAACCCAGATAATGTGATGCAAACCTGTATGTACAATTCCAAGGGTGTGTCCATTTCATGGGTACACATTAAACACTGTCTTTCTGGAGTACTTTCCCCTGTGTACTGCTTGTTTATCTGGCCCAACTGTCATGCCATGTCCATCTTTCAGATGGTGACACATATTACCTCCATACATTTACAATGGCTTACTGCTAGAACGTGTTATGCTGGGGAGCATTGTGTTTGGCACTGCAGTTGTGAGGGCTTGGCCCTGTCATCGGCAGTACTGGGCAGTGTCCACCAGGTCAAACCTCACCATGCATACATACTGACCACTCTCACACAATATGAAACACACACTGACCTAACACACGCATACCTGCATATTGTACAAATGCTATAGTCTATCCTGCTACCTTGGCCACCTCAGGTAATCTGTGCTCCACTGGTACTCTACCTACACATACATGTTACTACATTTCTACATCAGATTGGGGGGGCACACCTGACTGTTACTACATTTCTACATAGAATTGGGGGGCACACTGGACTGTTACTACGTTTCTACATCGGATTGGGGGGCACACCAGACTGTTACTACATTTCTGCATAGGATGGGGGGGCACACCTGACTGTTACAACATGTCTACATCAGATTGGAGGGGGACCGGATTTTTACTACATTTCTACATAGGATTGGAGGGGCACACCTGACTGCTTCTACATTTCTACATCGGATTGGGGGGCACACCAGACTGTTACTACATTTTTGCATAGGATGGGGGGCACACCTGACTGTTACAACATGTCTACATCAGATTGGGGGGGACACCAGATTGTTACTACATTTCTACATATGATTGGGGGGGCACACCTGACTGTTTCTACATTTCTACATAGGATTGGGGGTGGCACATCAGACTGTTACTACATTTCTGCATAGGATTGGGGGGCACACCTGACTGTTACAACATGTCTACATCGGATTGGAGGGGTACACCAGACTGTTACTAGATTTCTACATAGGCTTGAGGGGCACACCTGACTGTTTCTACATAGGATTGTGGGGCACACCTGACTGTTTCTACATTTCTACATAAGATTTGGGGGGCACACCTAAGTGTTTCAACATTTCTACATAGGATTGGGGGGGCACACCAGACTGTTACTACATTTCGACATAGGATTGGGAGGGCACACCTGACACTTGTACACATTTGCTATGACTGTACTGGTATGTCAGGTACTCCATTTCATTCTGTATTCTAACCTATCATGCTGACTAGAGGCATATCAGTCTACTATAGGTCTTAGGTTTGATTGACCTACATATCAGTTTCTGACTTCTTACCCTTCAGAACTAACATCCCAATGCCTGACCTGATGTAGTCTGTCTGTGTAGTCCTGGGGGGTTACCCATAGCCATCATTCTGAGGCCTTAGCACAGCCTTTGTTTGTGTTTGTCTATACCTGTCTTGCTGGCTGAGACTGTTGTTGCTATGTGAACCTCCCTGACTGGCATGTGTGTGTGTCATATAGACACACATGTGGCCCAGCACATTTCCTGCAGTGGGTTTGGCACCATGTGTAGTACTGGCTACTATGGTGACACCAGTATTTGTTATAGATCTCATGCTGCCACTATAGGTGTCAACTATCTGCTGGCATCACATTCAGCCACCCGATTCCCTTGCATGCTCACATCCATACCATAGATACAAGTAATAGCACATACTACTCCATTCGGCAATTGGTAAGAAGAGTGACTTACCTTGTGGGTGTGCCAGTATTGAGGATGGTGCTGGACTATAACTCATACCATACATTTCGGCTACAAATGCCAGACCAAAATACAAAAGGTGGGGGTGTATCCATATTCATCAAGGATACCCACACCTCCAGGTAAGTGGCACCGAACAATGTTTCAGAGATCATCCATGTGCAACTAACAATGGATAGAACTGCAGTTCAAATTGTAGCTTACTACAGATCACCCACCATGTCTCGGGACCCTCATTCCGCATTTCTGGAAACATTGGGAAACATAAAGGTCCTACCAAACACCCTGATAGTGGGTGATTTCAATTACCCAAACATTAACTAGGAGAACTACTCAAGTACTAACTCCCTTGCCCAACATTTCCTAGAATTTATAAACTCAAATGCCCTGGATCAACTGGTCAACACCCCCACCAGAGGTGACAACATATTGGACCTGGTCATCACCAACATGGGCGACCGGTGTTCCACATTGGAGGTCAACCCCTCACTGGTTAGATCTGACCATAAACAAATCACTCTGGATATCCACATTCCGGCCACACCCCCAGTCAAAGAAACCCCAGTGAAAAACTTTTCAAAAGCAAACTTCACGTTACTTAAGACCAAGGTGGAAAGTTTCAAATCCCCCATGCTAAATGATAATGCTGCCGAAGCTGCAAAATCCTTTACTAATGCACTCTATGGGCACCTACAAGAATGCATGAATCATGCTATCCCAAGCAAAACCAAGACTCACTCCTCCAAGAAAAGGATACCAGTCTGGTGGACCCCTGCCATAAACAAGCTATACAATAGAACCAGGAAACTAGTACAGAAAATAGTAAAATCCCAAGAGGGGAAGACATCCCTGATCAGTATCAGCAAGAAACTATGACCCCTCATAAAATTATCCAAGGCTAGCTTCGAAAAAAAAATTGCCAAGGACTCCAAAGATAACCACAAGGTATTCTTTAGCTATGTCAAGAATCTAAGAGGCAATTCCCAGATCTGCTCGGAGTTAGTGCAGAAAGGCACAAAATACACTGAACTGACCAATATCACCAACATCCTGGCATACAGGTTCAGTGCAAACTTCACCTCCCTCTCACCCCCAAACAGGCCCATAACCAAATCAGAAGAATGTAGTGCCCCTGAAATCACAGACACTCAGGTTAAAACAGCCCTCTCCAAAGCCAAAAACACAGCATCAATGGGACCGGATGGTGTCCCAGGCTATATCCTACATGAGCTCAAAGATGAACTAACCCCTCACCTAAACACACTGTTCAAACTCAGCCTCTTCACAGGCTACGTGCCCATAGAGTGGCGCACAGCAACTGTTATTCTGCTCCACAAAGGTAGAACCACAACAGACCCCAGGAACTATCACCCTATAAGCATAACTAGCTTGGTCTGCAAGGCTATGGAGTGCATCATCATGGATCTCATTAACAGAGACATTGGGAACCTCCAAACACTGGACCCTACCCAGATTGGCTTTGATAAGGGCAGATCATGCCTCCTAAACCTGGTTGACTTCTTTGAGAGTTACCAAGGCTATAGATGAGGGAAAGGTGGTCCACACAGCCTACCTAGACCTCGTAAAGGCCTTCAACACCATTCCCCATTCTGGTATTATAGACAAGCTCACCAGCCTGAACAGAAACCCCTACGTCATGAGATGGGTTGCCAACTGGCTCATGGACAGAACCCACATGGTAAGAGGTGCAGAAGCTAGGTCTGACTCTAAACTGGTTACAAGTGGCATTCCCCAGGGCTCAGTCCTAGGACCCTTTCTGTTCAGTATGTACTTCTCAGGGGTACAGGCAAGCACAAGAGGACTATGGCTGACCACGTTTGCAGGCACCTGCAAACAAGGGGCTATAATTGACTCTCTGTCTGACACAGACATCCTTCAAAAGGGTCTCACTGAGACAGATACCTGGTGTCAAAACCACGGCCTCAAGCTAAATGCCAAAAAGCTCATAGTCATCCCCTTTGGAAAAAACAAAGTACCCACAAATTACCACATAGGTGGTAGTAGACTAAATACGGAAGACAAAATAAGGGATCTGGGGACCCAAGTAGATAGTAATCTCTCCTTTGATAATCACATCGCCAAAGTGGTTAGAAAATCCTTCTATGTGGCTCACCTAATCACAAAAGGGTTTGTATCCAGATCAAAGAGGTCATTGTGACCCTCTACGCATCACTCATCAGACCCATCATAGAGTACAATGCCACATTTGGGATGTACCTTACAAGACACCTGCAACAGCTAGAAAGACCACAGAAGTACCTCACCAAGAGGATCACTGGCCTCAAACAGATGCCCTACGAAGCTCGACTGAAGAAACTCCAGCTGTACTCGGTTGCATACCGCCTACTCAGAGGTGATCTCTGCCTGACATACAAGGCCATGTCCAACCCAGAATTGATGGACATGCTCCACCTAAAGAAAACCATATCCCCTCGAGCCACATGCTCTAGGGATCTAAACCTCACCACAACAAGAAATAGGACATGCTGGAGGGATAGATTCATGTCCCAGAGACTTCCCATGCTCTGGAACAAGATTCCAATCTACATTAGGCAGAGCTCCTCACTAACACTCTTCAAGAGAAACCTTGATGAGTGGATGGGAAACAGGAAGTTTACCCCAGAGATCACGTCAGTGGCTGTGCTGGACAGAGGCACAAGGAACTAATCTAAGGGGCAGTGAAAGCCAACACATTCTAGATAGGCTTATAAATGCCTTTGGCAGATAGCCTAGTACCTACCTATGAACTTATGAACCTATGAGAGTTGCCTATGTCGTATGCACATAGTACACACCGTATACATGGTTGAGCACAGGTAGTGTTATGTTTGGCATCGCGTTTACTGTATGTGTGAGTCAGAAAGAGGTGTCATTCCATGGGTCCGTACTGTGTCAGTGTATGTGCTATGCGTTGCCTCTTTGCCAAGGCCAGGGCATACTGGGCATACCTCCTTCTGCCTACTGGGGCAGGCTCAGGTTGTTCGTTCTTTGAGTCACTCTGTGCCTGTTCAGGCCTTGGCAATGGTGGGGGGCTATGTGGCCCTGCCCTGTGCTGTTCGTGCTGCAGATGTTTCCGCAGGATCTTATTGTATAGAATGCACATATGATGACAATTTGAGTACATGTAGCTGGTGAGTACTGCAAGGCTCTACCAGATGTGTCCAGGCACTGGAACTGTGACTTGAGCATCCCAAACACATGCTCTATTATAATTCTGGTATGTGCATGTGCCTCATTATGGAGTTCTTGTTCAGGTGTGTGTGCATTTCTGATGGGTGTCATCAGCCACAGCTTCAGTGCGTAACCAGCATTCCCCACTAGGTGACTGTAAGGGATGTCCTCATTGGCAAATCTCTGGTACAGCTGCGTCAGATGCCAGATGTGGGAATCATGATAGCTTCCAGGGCAGCCAGAACACACATTCTTTATAATGCCCTGGGCATCGCACATGACCTGGCAGTTGATGGAGGTGAAGTCCTTGGGGTTGATATAAACTCTATCCTGCTCATAGGGTGGTGCTTTGATGCATATGTGTGTGCAGTCTATAGCACTCACTACCTCAGGGTATTCTGCTATTTGGTGGAAGAGACGCATGTTGCTGGCCAGTGCCTCACGGGTGTTGGGGAAAGATACGTGCTCACCAGCATGTGCTGACATGGCATCCAGGAATTGGTGGAGTACACTGGTTGCTGATGCCTGTGAGAACCCCATGATATCCCCAACTGGCCTTTGGAAGGTACCTGTGGCTACTATTCTTAGGCCTACACATACCTTGGTATCCACTGGGGTGGGTTCCCCTTGTTAGTTCTGTGTGTCAAACGTGGCCGGCACAGTTCAACAATTTGCTGTAGGAGGTCCCTGTCCACCCTATAGTGCTCCACTATCTCCAGCTCATGTAGCCCCTGGTAGGTTACCTTGGGTCTGTGCACTCTTCTCCATCTTCTCACTGTGGGTTGGTCGACAACATTCTCATCCTCACCAAACTCAGCCTCTTCCACATGTCGATGTATGATAGCTACTGCAGCCCCTATCATTTTGTTGTTTTTGTTTGTTAAAATTTCCCTTGCTTGTATACACCGGTGGTGTAGAGTATGTGGGGAAAACCAGCTTGAAAGGTGTTTGCATAGTTTATAGTAGTGTTCTGGGCTGAGCTGGTCTGCTGCCTGTGTAATTGGCTGATTCTGATACATTTCACCTGCCTATGCTAGTTCTCCTTGATTACCTTCCTACTGCTGTTTCCCTTCCCATTGCCTTCCTGTTTAAGCCCGGGGGTGCGCCGCACAAACGCAGTGCTCAAATGTGCACAGAGCTGTTGTTTCCTGGTTTACTTTTTTTTTCCCCTTTAAAACCTGGTGCATGGCACGCACACCCACTTAGCCAATGTAAAGAGTGCCAGGCAGCCTCAGACACACCCCCTTGCTTAGCTCTCCTAAGCTAAGGGAAAACCTGAGTCACAGGGCTCCAATCCACTTACAATATGCCTGACACCCCCCCCCCCATGATGTCAGCTAACTCCTAGGCTTGCACCAAGCTATTCCTGCACTTACAATGTTGGGTGCTGACTAGCACTGAGGAGAAATCTGGGATTCAGTATCATTCCCCTCATTTGCATAGGATTGCCTGCTAATGCATAGTTACAGGTCCCACACTGAGCCTCCCCCCTTAGCAACCTTTATTCACTGGCCATGTTGTCTTCTGCCTGTCATTGAGTATAATGGCAAAATAGTGATTTTGGTTAGAATGCTTATTTCAAGTTATTTTTTTTATTTTTCGGCCAATCCCATTTGCGCGCCACTGCCCTATGCTTAAATAGCCGAAATCAGCTAAAAAAATAAAATCTTTTTTTTTAAACTGTTTTCTATGCCAATGGCCATATATTTGGCCATTGGCATGCTTTACGCATTATATACACCCTTTATTTGGAGCTGTCATGGCTCCGTTTTGTAGTTTGCAGAAATGTACTTGGTTACTAACCAAGTATATTTCTGCAGATTACACTAGTCCTGCACGGCCGGCTGCCAGCTTCCTGGATTGCAAATTTACCTCATTTCCATGGTTTTCATCTGCAAATGGGGTAACTTGCATACAGGAGCTGCGTCCGTGCAGGAATAGTGCAGGAGCACTCGTGCACATCCCTGCAGCTTATTCCTGGATCGAACGGCAGACATATTGCCTCCTGGAGCTCCTGCATTGTTCCTGCACACCGTGCAGGGTATGCTGAATCCAGGGGAAGATTTTTTTCTATATTAATAGTGCAACAAATTTCCTTAAGTTCATTTATAATACTGGACATGGTTCTATTTCATATTTGGATGTAAAATTGAGTAAAGTTTATAGTTTTGGAGATGTACAGCTGGCTTCCAAAATTTATAGCAAACTTACTTATTCGACTAAGTTCCTGCATTAAAAATGCTCAGTAAGTAAAGGGTAATTAGTAAGAGTTTTGAGAATGGTCACTAAATATTGTGACTTTTGAATGACTGCCATTTGTTAGGCAATGTATTTTTAAGTAGAGGCTATCTGGAGACACTTATGAACTCATTGAAAGAGGAAGTAATTAGGAAAAGGCTTGATGGTACTTATGTACCTTTATTACAGGAAAAAATCTGAACCATTATTGTCTAAGAATAGCAGCTCCATAGAACATTTGTGCTCTAGCAATAATTATGGTAATAATGTTGAAATTATAGAGGAACATTTTGAGAATCCTGTGTTTGATTTCCAACACTCTTTTATTACTACATACTTGGTGGATAGTATTGAAGTTAGTAATATATTAAAGAAAAATTGGCAGTTAATTGCTTATGACCAGATTTTGTACAATGATCTAGGAACTGCACCTATTACTGTATATAAAAAAGGCACAAGTTAAAAAAAAAAAAAAAAAAAAAAAATATATATATATATATATATATATATATACATACATACATAATACATACACACATATATATATATATATATATATATATATATATATATATATATATATATATATGTATATATAATATGGGTCATTCAAACAAGAAAATTAATGTTAAAGACAATATGAACAAATGCGGTGCATGCTGTCAGTGTCCATCAATGTTTTGTGGTGATAATCTAACTATCAGGGATAAAGTGATCAATATTCCCAGTAAATTTAATTGTTATACTAAGGGGATTATCTATGCCGCTGTTTGCCAGTTATGTAAATGTTTTTATATTGGTAAATCTGAATGTAGGTTAAGAGATCATATCTGTGAGCATAATTATGAAAAAAGAAGGCAAAGTCAACTACTGTGTGAAGTTCCCATACATTCTTTCTTATTTGCAATCATAGAAAATGTAGAAGAGAAGCCAAGAAGTGGTCCTTGGAAATTATTAATTGAGAACAGAGAGCTATGGTGGCAGGTATTACTTAATAATTCAGTTCCACAGGACTGAATGATGTTATATCCATTCAGTGTTTATTAAAAAGAAAGGCATATGAAAAATAATACAATAATATAGTGAATTTTACACAAAAAAATTATATAGTATTTTCATATAGTATGAAGCGTATTATATATGCTTGTTTTTTTATATTCATTGTGTCTTTAAATCTACACACTCTGAGAGTAGTGGAGTGGTCATGTGATTTTAATAGGCTATTTTAGCACACATTTTTAAAAAGTGTATATCTGAAGAAGTCTATGTAAATATCAGATGAAAGCGTTTTTCTTGGTTATTTATTAAACTATTGAATTGTTCAACTCTACTGACTGTCCACATTGTGTTCCAGTTGTATTCCAGTTTTGGTTTGATTTGCAGTTTACAAGTTGGTTATATCTGTTTTTTAACATAAATATATGTATAATTTTTAGTGGTATTGTGTCATTATTAGGAATAGCTGTATTGTTGTCTGTAGAATGCAGTCACTGTACACCTGTGCCACTCAAAGTAAGGATCATCATACTCTTATACATGTCTGTAGATGTTGACCTACATCACAGTGAAGTGTTCCAGGTTGTCTAGGTTGTACTTCTGTGTTTGTGGTATCATGGACCTACCATATCATCTTGTTTTACACTGTTGTTTTCTGTGCAATATATATGCACATGATTTCTGAGGTTGATCTTCATTATGTCATGTTCTGAACATCATTTGTGTCACTTTGTGTGCAGATGCATCACATATGTACTTTGTAATGTGGTAGGTGGCAGCTGTCTATTTACACATATGACCAGCTGTTTGCTCTGTCTACATCGAGAAATGTGGTAGTGGCCATCTACATTCTTATTGTTCCCATTGCATGTCCTATATTGCACTGCCTTCTGAATAATCACTCTCTTTCTTGTAGTATTTTCTTATGTGGACTTTCCCTCCAGGTATTGTGACTGCAGCACAATGGGATATGTGAGTTGTTATGTTTGTGCCTGGTGAGCCACTAAATGTTCTCCACCCTCACTTTCCTTTTGTCATGTACTGCTCCTCTAAAATGCTTGCACTATTCTGAAAATGCCATTTATATAGTTTGTAGACACCATGCATGCTGCAATACATCATGACACACCATACAGGCTACTACACACCATGACACACCATGCAGGCTACTACACAGCATGACAAACCATGAATGCTACTATATACCATGATTGCTACTACACACTATGACACACTTTGTATGATGCTACATACCATGCAGGCTACTATACACCATGATTCCAACTACACACCATGACACACCTTACATGATGCTACACAACATGCAGGATACTATACACCATACATGCCACTACACACCGTGACACACCATGCAGGCTACTACACACTATGATTGCTACTACATACTATGACACAGTTTTTATGATGCTACACACCATGCAGGCTACTATACACCATGATTGCTACTACACACCATGACACACTTTGCATGATGCTGCACACCATGCAGGATACTATACACCATACATGCTACTACACACCATGACACACCATGCATGCTACTACACACCATGACATACCTTGCATACTACTACACACCATGACACACTATGCATGCTACACACCGTGACACACTATGCATGCTACATGCTTTGACAAACTATGCATGCTACTATACACCATGCATGCTACTACAGAATGACACACCATGCATGCTACTACACATCATGACACAATGCATGATACTACACATCATGACAAACCATGCATGCTACTGTACACCATGATTGCTACTACATACTGTGACACACCTTGCGTGCTGCTACACACCATGCATGCTATTATATACCATGACACACCATGCAGGCTACTAGACAGCATGACACACCATGCATGCTACTACACACTGTGACACACCATGCAGGCAACTACACACCATGATAAAACATGCATGCTGCTACACATACCATGCATGATACTACACACCATGACACATCATGCATGCTACTACAGACTGTGACACACCATGCAGGCTATTATACACCATGTAGACTACTACACACCCTGACACACAGTGCATGTTACTGCACACCATGCCACACCATACATGCTGTTATACTCCATGCATGCTACTACACTCCATTCATGCTACTACACACCATGCATGCTACTACGCAGTTTATGTCCTTTCTATGTTCTCATTCTACTGTTTGGATCTCTTTCTCTGGGCACTGGTGCTTGTGCTCCTGTTGAATTTCTGGTATTTGGTAGATCAGAACTGCAGTCTGCATAGTATTATATATGCCAAAGCCTTCAAACTGTGCATTTTTACCCATGTATTTTAACATGTTCAGCAGTGGTGTTTAGGAAACTTGCTGCTAATATGAGGGAAATTCTTATTATTTCTTCTTTTACTGCAGTTTTACTTGGGATGGTTGTTGAATGTAGTCTTCCTGATGTCTTTGTGATAAAATACTTTCAATGTCATCATAATGGAAGATAGGCATAAACCTGGAATACATGGTTATTCTGCAGCCCAGAGGTTCCTGCAATGTTGTGGATTTTATGACTGTACAGTAGGGAGTCTGAAGTACAACTGATGTCACTGTACCTTAAGTAATCTCTCAGATGGTTGTTACTGCTGGTATCTCATGCAAGATGTGAGAACCAAATAAAACCAGAGTCACAGCTAAAATAATTGCTCCATGGGCCAAATGAAGTGGCCATCCTCCATGACACTGTGGTGTGTAAGTGATCCGTGTGTTATCCCTCCTCCACCCTGGATTACTCTGTCAACAATCTGAACTTGTTCCCAAATTTGTAAGATATTCATTGATGGTAAATAATCAGAATTACTTTTCAAATAGGAAAAGGAAGTCATACATGTGGTGTGCTGTGAAAATACAGGTATTATGCTTCAGTCTAATGTTCATCAGAATGTAAGTAAGACTAACAGAAATAAAAGGATTGACTTTTACTCATTAATCTTAGCATCACTTCTTGTCTGTGGTTATTGGAATATCATAATCTCTTACTAAATGTCTAACAGGGACATGCAGAAGTTGCAGTTCTATATGAATTTGCAAGGAGGAAGAACTAAAAAAGCTTTACAGAAAGGAGCAGCTGAGTTAACATAAAATATTAATTGTGATACTCTTGGATCATAGAGGTACTTTTGTCACAAAAATTGCCTGTACAAAAGGAGAGAGACCTGCAGCTGCATAATAGCAGGGAAATAACAACCTGATTTTCAATTTTCAATCAAATTCATAGTAGATATTATTTGTAGTACCACAAATTCCATCTGTAAATTGAAGTACAGGGATGAAGGTGTGAAACGCTACAAAAATGGTCAGCTGTACATGTACAGTTCTATAACAATCCCCTTATATGTGGCAACAAAGGGTTTATGAGAAATATTTATGGAAATAGGGAACATAAAAACTGAAATATAGAATTCTACTGCAGTGCATTTGGTCTATAATAACAAGAACAAGAATTATTGGAACTGATATAAATAGCACTCTGTTTAGCATTTAATAAGACTGTGTCTGGTGTCTATTTCAGAACTTTGTTTAGTAACCTACTGACCTAATGGCTCATGTGTACTTTCAGCACCTATGTGACTGTTTTTAATGTTTCTCCCTACCAGACTTACTTAGCTCTCAGATTGTTCCCCCATTTACCATATCTGCAGACGTGTTTCTGGGATCTGAAACCTAAGGTTTGTTATTAGCTAAATGAACAATTCTCAGAATGTTACTACAAGAAGTTCATTGGGTTGCTGTGGTTAGAATGGTACTATAGTAAGCTCATTGTGTTGTTATGGCTAGAATGTTACTACAAGAAGCTAATTGGGTTGCTGTGGTCAGAATGTTACTACAGGAAGCTCAATAGATTGCTGCGGTTAAAATGTTACTACACGAAGCTCATTGGGTCACTGTGGTCAGAATGTTACTACAGGAAGCTCGTGGGTCACTGTGATTAGTATGTTACTACAGGAAGCTCATTTGGTCACTGTGGTCAGAATGATACTACAGGAAGCTCATCAGGTTACTGTGGTTAGAGTGTTACTACAGGAAGCTCATTGGGTTGTTGTGGTGAGTATGTTACTAAAGGATGTTCATTGGATTGCTGTGGCCAGAATGTTACTACAGGAAACTCATTGGGTTACTGTTGCCAAAATGTTGCTGAAAGAAACTCATTGGGTCAGTGTGAAGAGAATGTTACTACACTGGGTTGCTGTGGCCACAGCATCAGAACATTGGAACTGACACAGCCACATATGCTGTGTTGTACTAGTCTTAGAGTAGAGACAAAAGGATTTTTTTACTAGTATATGTGACCTCAAAATTGGTGTGTGTGTGTGTGTGTGTGTGTGTGTGTGTGTGTGTGTGTGTGTGTGTGTGTACTATATTATTAGGATCCATTTTATATAACAATGTAACAGATACTAAAAGCTGCTTCTTCAGTAATGAGACATACTTACCTTACCCGGAATTCATCTCTTGAGTTTTCTGAACTCAGCACAATACCATATGTGAGACTATGCATCTACAAAATTAAATTTTCTTTGAATCTATGTGAAAAACAGTATTAAAGATCATACAATGAAGCAATTAACTCTTATTACACACATGTCCCTCTGGTAATATCAATTATCACCTCACATCTTTCCCTCTACCCAACCCACACATACTTAAACTAATCTCACCCCACTCTTTTTATTTACACATATTTTTTTCTATTACAACTCACTTCCTACTTTTACAATACTCACTCCAGTTACCTATTCTTATAAAAACTTTTAGAATAGAAACTTCTTTTCTACCCTCCTTTTAAACCATATTATCACATGAGCAAACAGAACATTAAAACTTCAGTTACAGAACATTAAACTTCAGTTACAGATAACTTTTCAGACAAAAGCAGGTGTTACATGGTAATTTAGCATACATGATGGATAAAAATAGAAGAAAAATAAGATACCCCCCCCTATTTTTTTTTTTTTTTTTTACTAAACACTGTGGAAGAAAGTAATCAGAAGGATGTGAGAGATTCCCAGCTCAAAGTTATAAGTAAGGAACAGGAGAACAGACTAGTTAAAAACAGGATTGGGAGAGTTAGTTGAGGGGCAGAAACTCATCAATGAGACAAAGAGATGTCCATTCCATCTTTCTTGGGTACAATAAGTGCAGCTTAGAAGGTAGTGACCTTAAAGTGGCAATAAAGTGTATAGTAGCCTAGGAAAAACAGATGATGATGAAAATAGAAAGAGAAAGTCTTAGTCAGGGTTAGTAGAGGGACATAGCCAGTAGCTTGTAAGGTATAATTTGAGTTTCTTTTTGAAAAGTGTAGTAGAAGAAAGAGATGTAAGTTCATCAGGAAGTAGGTTCCAGCTTTTCCCCACAGTGTTAGAGAAAAGGGAATCTCCTGCTTTATTGTTGGGTTTATGTCTGGTTACCAGAAGTTTATTAGCTGAGCATAGGTTTGTAAGATTTTTATATGGGCTGATTAGACTTGTAAGAATTGGTGTTTTACCTGGGTGCTAAAGGGTTTTATGGGCAATAGTCAGTTGATGAAATAAAATTTGATTATGCAATTCAAGCCAACCCAGTTGATTCAGATTTTGGCAGTGGTGGGTTCTAAAAGGGGAGCCGGTAGCAAATCTGGCAATATTATTGTAGGAAATTCCCAGCTTGTTGAGGTTGCTTTTAGATAGATTTGTATATATAGGAGAGGCATAAAAGAGAGTTGAAATAAGGTGGGTGTGGGCAATAGTAGTTCTAGCTACGGGAGTAAAGTAGAGCTTAATTTTATAGAGGGAGCCTAGTTTTCGGTTTACTGATTTTATTGTGGTGTTGATATAAGTATCATAATTAAGGCTGTGGTCAATAATTACTCCTAAGAGTTTGGTGGTAGTGTCAGGAGACATGACTGTACCATTTTTAGATTTGATAGAGAAGTGAAATGGGGTTGACTTTTGTGTAGGAGTAAACAGCAATAGTTCAGTCTTTTTAGAGTTAAGGAGGAGACAATGCTATAAAAAACAATCTTCTACAAGCTCAAAGGTATTTTGGGTGAGGGACTGCAGTTCAGAAGGCCCTGTAGCTGAGGATATTAATGTGGAGTCATCTGCATATTGTATGGTTGCAGCTTGAGGGGTACTAATAGACAGATCATTTATAAAGACAGGGAATAGAAGAGGGCCCAAAATAGATCCTTGGGGTACACCAAGGGTGGCAGGAAGGTGGGAGGATAGAGTGTTTTCTCAAAGCACTGCCTGTTGCCTGTTATCTAAGTAGAACTTAAACCACTGTAGTGCTTGAGTATCAAGTGAGATGGACTTGAGAAGATTCAACAGTAGCTGATGGTTAACCATGTTGAATGCTTTTGAAAGATCAATAAAGATAGCAGAAGACAGGGTGTTATTGTTACGTTTTTTGTTAATGTGGTCAGAAAAAGAAACTATCACTCCTACCATTCCACAACTACTACCCCATCTTTCAAAATACCCCTTTACAATCTCTGCCTGAAACCACACCTTTCAACCGTTACCCACATAGGTTACTTTCCACTCCAAAACCAGAAAACCAGTTCTAAAACTGATGCTCTTCCCACATATCACAATTTTTTTCTACAATTATATCAAAACTGTTCTGAGTATATTATCACAATTACAACTTAGTGGTGACATTCACCCCAACCCTGGCCTCCTTTTCCAGCAAAACATAACCTCCACTTATTCTTCACACAACCCCCCATCATCCCCTCTCACCACAAAGAACACTCTCTCTTTTTCCTTAACATAAACCTAAGAAGTATGTTAAACAAAGTTCAAGACCTCCATGCTTTACTAGATTTATACTTCCCTGACATTGTCATTCTTACTGAAACCTGGCTCAAACCACATATCAAAAACAATGAAATCCTAGCCCCTGGATACAACATCTTTCGACTTGACCTTCAAGTTAAACGGGGAGGTGGTGTAGCTATAATGTTCAAACAAAATCTTACACTGGAACTCATAAGCATGAATTCTCCTTCATTTAACAATGCAGAAATACTTCTTAGTAAGTTAACATTAACAAACACAAAACCTTGATCATAGTAGCCCTATATATTCCCCCTGGTGATAATTCAGCTACTATTGAAGACATTCTCTTTTGGCTATACTCAACCTACCAACAAGAAACCATCATTTTGGGAGATTTCAATACAGATTGGATCTCCTATGACACCAGTAGCCCTTCTAACTTTATAAACCTACATTGTTTCTTTCATCTCATTCAAGAACCTACCAGAATAGATAAAACATCTAACAGACACTCTATATGAGACTGGACTCTCTCAAAAAAATCTCCCACATTACTCCAAACAGGGTGTCTATCCAATAGTATCAGTGACCACATGCCCACTTATTTGCTTAGACATACTCTTAGCCCACCTAAACAATCAATTGTCTAATTCGTAATAAAAACACATTTAATACCCAAACATTTCATTCCCTATTCCAACAAATAAATTGGTCTTCATTAATAACCTTACCATTAGATTCTGCTGTACAACACTTTAACACCACCTTTCTGGACATCTTAAATAGCCTAGCCCCTTGCAGATCAGTTAGGATAAAAAAGCACCATTCACCGTGGCTAACAAATAACACTAAAGATCTCTTAAAACAAAGGGATAAGGCATGGGTACACTGGCTAAAAAACAAAAATCATATCAATCTACAACTCTACAAGCAACTTAGAAATAAAGCTAAATATCAAATAAAAAATGATAAAAAATATATTACACTACTGCACAACAAAACCACCAAAACAACCCCCAACAATTCTGGTTCACTATTAAGAAATTCCTGCAGCCTGGCAACACTACTACCCCTACACCAATTACATTTCCCTCAAAGCATAGTATTGCAATGCAGTTTAATTCTTGCTTTATAAACTCAATAAATTCTCTCATCAAATGTAACAATAATATCTCTCTTAAAATTCCAGCCATCAATACTTGTACTGAAAATACCTTCTCCATTACGACTGTTCTAACTCACACTATAAAAAAACTCCTTAAAACACTCAAGTCTACTAGTCTATCTGTAGACAATCTCCCTTCAGAATTCCTAAAAATTGCTGCAGATGCCATTTCATACTCTATATCCATCCTTATCAATCACTCTATCACTGAAAACTATGTCCTTTTAGTCTGGAAAATCTTTTATATCACACCTCTGCATAAAGGAGGTAAATCCACAGAAAGTACAAACTACAGATCCATCACTATCCTGTCTCCCCACTCTAAAATACTTGAAAAATGTATCCATACCTAACTTTTAAATCATCTATGTTAGAAAAATATGTATTAGTGTATGTATTAGTAATATGCTTAGTGCATTTAAGGTTTGAAAAGGGTTAACACATTTATTCTATTTCACACTGCATAAATCTGTACAAACTGCAGAAGCTTTCCAATCTTGTATTGTCATGAAATATGCGCAGTTATAATCTTTGCTTATGCTCTGGAAATTTACAGGGAAGCAGATAATTTCTGCTTGTGTCAGGAAAATAATAAATAGATGTATCACTTGTATTAATGTTATGAGATTTAGACAAGGAGTTCTGCTTATGCTGTGAGAAAATATACAGCTGCAGAAGCTATTGATAATAAGAACAAAGACTGCTTGAAAATATATGAACTGCAATCAGCGTTTACTTGCGTGTAAGCTAAAAAAGTACCTTGAAATGTAACACGTGTATTAGAACTACACAATAGAAGCTTGTAGCGGGCTAAAGCCCCCAAGGTCAGGTTGTTTTTCTCAAATGTTTTTCATAAATCCAGTCATGTCAGCAGAAAATCTGAGTAACATCTGCTGTAGAACAATACAGAAAGTTATGTTTAATTACGTCAACTATAGAAAGCAACGTTTTGTAGAACAGTATAAGAAGAGCATACTTCCTGTTAGTAGTTAGGCAAAATCCTGTATGTGCATGTTTTTGTTTCCTTGCTGCAAGTAATAAAAGGTGCCATACCTCAATCTAACGTGAATTGGTCTTTGAAGTTTTTTCCTTTGACAGATTGGTCTTTCGGACCGGAAACCCTCACTTCACCTCGGATCAGACGGGCCAGGTGGTTGAAACTGTACGGGGAAGAAATCAAATCCTTCTTATATGAAAAGCCCTCCGACTAAATTGTCGTACAAAAGAGGCCAGCCACTTTCTGATCTACGACTGAAGGACGGGTTTTCATGAACCAGGTGATCAATCACGAAGGCTCAGGTAAGGTGAATCTACTTTTTTCTGTTTTAGATCAGGGACTAGATTTGTATTGTTTTTGTCAAGACTGTATTTTTTACAAGTCAGGGACAGAAAAGATTACTGTCTTGTCATAGATCAGGGAAAACAGAGTAGGTAGGTAGTCATTCTGAAGAGACTATAACAAAATCTGTGGTACCACGTTAAAAATAAGAAAAGTTACATAACGATTAAAAGGGTAGAACAAAATGGGTAATAATTGCACAAAAAGACCCCAAAATCCGCCGTTAACCGAAGATGCAAAATACATGCAGTTGCAGCGCGCTGATAATATTAAATACTATTTAAAATGGGTTAATAAGTATGAAGTTGATGGAAAATTAGAAAAATCCTCGCTTATCAAACTTGTCAAACAGCTCAAAACCAATTCCAAAGGTTGGGTAAAAAAGCAACGCCAATTAGGAATTCCTCAGGCACACAGGTGGATTGAAGAGGTAAACCGTAGGGAACAAAAGAATAATAATTCAAAAGCGATGTTTTTAGATAAGGAGGACAATAACTTAGTAATAGCATCGGCCCCTCCTCCTCCCTTACGAGAATATGAAGCAAGTGAACAGGTTAGTCCACCCCCATTATACCCTGCTGTCACTGAAAATAGAGACATTACAAAAGCAAAACCCTTTATTAGAGATCCCATCGGGACCAGGTCTCGAACACGGGCAGGTAACTCGAAAGGAGACATTGAGTTGTATCAAATGGTTAAGAATTCACGGTCTATGGGTGAAGAAGAAATATGCCCACTCATAGAAGTACCTAATCCTCAGGCAGGACAAGGTGGTCAGGACCCAACTATTCTAGTGTATAGACCCTGGACTCTGGAAGATATCCTGAAAGCCACTGAGGGAATTCCCCATCCAAAAGTTAATTTTAGAAAGTTCTCAGAAGATTTACAAGGAATGAGGCTGAGTTATAACTTAAACAGAGAAGAGGTAGAAAAAGTAGTTAGACAAATTGTGGGGCCAGATTGGCACATGATTAGTGGCAACTGGAATCCCCGTGACGCTGCACAAAGACCCCTCCCACATAGCAGCGCAGAGCTAGACAACAGAGTAAAAGGTCTTACAGACCGCATCTCCGAGAAATGGAAGTCTAGGGCAGACTGGACTTGCATTAATCAATGCATCCAACAAGAAGGTGAAACTGTTGACAGATATTATGCCAGACTATTAGAATGTTTTATTAACCACTGTGGAATGCAGGTTCCTGAAGATCTGACACAAGATTCCCTATATGAACAGCAGTTAAAGAATGCATTTTTAAAAGGCAGTATTGCACCCATAAGCAGTTTTATTGCAAAACACATGGTAGATCATCGTACAAGCAGGTTACAGTCATTACTTGAATATGCTAGGCATGCCGAAAGGCATTTTAATAGCAAAAAGAAAAAGAAAGCTCAAGTATTTTCTGTAGAAGATGGAACAGAAGTTTATGTAGTACAGTCCAGGAAAAAGGGCAAAAAAAATACACAGGCAAACAAACAATCTGATCAATGATCAGAGGACTTTGAAGGGCGAAAGAAAAGGGGTGAATGTTTCAAATGCGGTAAAAAGGGAAACTTGGCAAGGGATTGCAGGAAAAACAAGAAGGCAACCACGGAAGACAAGGAGGGTGAGGACTGACTATATGATAGTCAGGAATTACTAGAAGGGGATAGCAAAAAAAGGACAAATGAGAATGTGATAGAGGGAGTAGAGGATGTGACAAAAGAGATAGAGGAAGTGCAAGAAGTTAGTGATAGTGAAGAAAATGAAATATTAGACCTAGCTTTATTGAGCCTGGAGCTCTATTTAGCAGACACAAAACCAGAAGTTACACTCTTGGTAGAAGGGAGGGAAGTCAAATTCTTGTGTGACTCAGGGGCATCACGAACCCTGATATATCCTACCAAACTGCCAGAAAACTCAGAGTCACCTAATCATATTAGTAAAAGCAGCTAATGGACAGCTGTATCGGGAGCCCCTCTCCCGTAACATTGCGATAACTGATCCAGTTTCAGGATTGACTCAGAAAAGCAAAATTGTTGTTTCTGCAAAATGCCCAGTAAACCTCTTGGGCAGAGACCTCATGCAGCTATTTGGCATAGCAGTAGTCCCAACCATGCAGGGTATGGAAGCACAGTGACAAATTGATACCTTTGCAGTGCAATCAGAGGGTGAAATGTTTTATTGGTACAGCCAGGACTTGGTTACGACTGGTCCAGGGACTGTGGCCGAAGAGTTAATGAATGTAGCCATCAGCAAATTCCCCTCCCTTGACATTGATAAGCAACACTTGTTGCAATGTGCCCTGTATTATTGTAACACGCCAGGACCTGATAAGGAATATGAGCAAGAATTATTTAAAAATCATGCAAACAGATTGATATTATGTAATCTGTACTGGGACATGGAAGGGAACAGTGTAGCCAGCTGTTCATTGCCCTAGGAGTTCTTTGCACTCTATAAATCTAATCGATTACCTCATGTTAGCTTAACTAAGGACAGAAACATAGAATGGGCAGACTTAGGAGAAAAAGCCACAAGATGGGAAAAACAGACAGAACTAGAACTGTCAGAACAGGGAATGCAAATACAGAAGCTGAATTGGATAACTCAGACCCACCCAGCCGTACACTTGCAGTCTAGCAAGAACAGTTGATTAGCATTCATCACAACTAGACCCAGTGGCACGGTCTTTACCTCACTGTGTACAAGCAGTAGTTGCAGCTGCAATGGCAGTACAGGCTTCGGCCTCAGTAGTTTTATTCCACCCTCTCACATTGAGAGTGCCTCATGCAGTCGCAATTATTTTACTGCAAGAGAAGGTAGCATATCTTTCCCCTGCTAGGCATCTTTCCTGTATGACTATATTGTTGAGTCAACCTCATATGACAATTGAACGATGCACGACTTTGAACCCTTCTACCTTGCTCCCAACCCCTGCAGATGGCACACCACACTGCTGCGTGCAGGTAATTGAGCAAAAGACACTACCTAGAAAAGATCTCATGGTTGTCCCCTTGGATGATGCCGAGGTGACATACTACGTGGATGGTTCGTGCAAAAGGGGTCCTGCAGGACAGAACCTAGTAGGATATGCAGTAGTTTCTGACACTGAGATTATAGAAGCAAAACCTTTACCACACAACTTATCTGCACAGGCAGCAGAATTGATTGCCTTGACACGGGCATGTACCTTAGCAAAGGGTAAAAGTGTGAACATTTTACTGACAGCCAGTACGCTTTTTCTACTGTACATGTTTTTGCGCAATAACATCTACTGGCAAACCTATTAATCATACACAGTTTATTCTAGATCTCTTAGAATCTATTCAGTTACCTCAGAAAGTAGCTATTTGTAAATGCACAGCTCATACCAAGCAACAAGATAGGATTTCAAAAGGTAATGCGAGAGCTGATACAGCTGCAATACAAGAAGCTTAAGAAGTATTTCTTTTAAATGAGGAATTACAACCCTCTGAGATTTTAGACTTAGAAATGTTAAAGACAATGCAGACACTCACTACGCAAGCTGAAAAACAAAAATGGGTAAAACGAGGAGCAATTCTCGAAAAGGGGCTGTACATCTCTAGAGAAGGGAAACCGATACTACCATCTAATTTGTTTAGATATGCAGCTTTGTTGAGCCATGGGCAATGCCATGTCTCAACAGGGGGGATGGTACAGCTGGTGAACAGAGCGTTCACAACATATGGATTTACACACTATTCTAAAAAATTTTGTTTGATGTGCCACATTTGTAACAAACATCATGCACAAGGGGCGTTAAAGCCCAAGCAAGGGAGTTTCCCTACACCACCGTATCCATTTCATACTATCTGTATGGATTTCATAGAGTTGAATAAATGTGAAAATAAGAAGTATTGTCTTGTCATTGTAGATATGTTTTCCAGATGGGTGGAAGCCTTTTCAACTAAAAATCCAGATGCAGCTACGGTAGTGAAAGTCCTTGTTAAAGAAATCATCCCTAGATTCGGCATTCCGGAAAGGATCTACAGTGACAACGGTACACACTTTGTAAACCAAACCATACAGCAGTTAAGTAAGCATTTTTGGTATTTCTTTAAAAAATCATTGTGCATACCATCTGCAATCTGCAGGGCTAGTTGTGAGGCATAATGGGATTTTAAAGAATAAACTATGGAAATTAATAGCAGAAACAGAAAAGAATTGGGTGTACTGTCTGCCCCTGGCACTGTTGAGCATGAGAAATGTTCCGAATGCAAAAGGATTGACTCCTTTTGAAAAACTATTTGGAAGAGCTTATTATACACCTCAGTGGAAACCTCTCATGCCCACAGACCAGGAAGCCAACTGTACACTAGCAGATTACATGAGAAATTTGTTGAATTCTAAATATCTGTTGCAGTCAAATTCTGTTTCAGATAAAGAACAAACCGAGACATTGGAAGTGACAGTGGCCCCTGGGGAGTGGATCTGGGTGAAAACACTCAAAAAGAGAAACTGGACGACACCAAAGTGGGAAGATCCATATCAGGTGCTCCTGTCGACACCTACTGCAGTCAAAATCACAGAGCGGGCCTCGTGGATCCACCTAACGCACTGCAAACTAGTTAAGAACTTTGAACTGGACAAAAATCTTGTCACATGTCAAGAGCAAAAATGATAGAATCTAGAAAAATCCAAAAAAAAAAACTACTCGGAAGAGTTGGAGAAAACAGGAATGCAGAACAACCATTTCCTCAGAAGTATTGCATAATCATCCTGTTAACTGTACTAGTGACAATAATCTTTTTGTTGTGGCCATTCCTTTTCCCAGCCACACAATCTGAACTGAATAAACATGAAGCTTTGCTCATAGACTGGCACCCAAACTTCAACACTTACCAGGCCATCAAATATGTGTATGCTGAGACTTTCAATGTTTCGAATTGCTGGATTTGCACAGCTTTGCCGACAGCATATGGGGGGTTATTAATGACTTTAGTCCCCCTAGGAGTCAACGAGACCTGGGAAAACTTGATTTATGGTACATCAACTGTTACATCACAAGATAAAATAGCATTGCACTTGTCTGTTTCACAAAAAGGGATTGTGTGTTTTTATAAAAATGATACTGTTCAGGTGGGTTGGAGCAATTGCAATGTGACTGTTCCTTATAGATGCTACACTAAAGCTAATAACGCAGGTTCTTATTGTAATACAAACTATGATTCATTTTTTGAATTGATGCACAAAACAATTGATGAAGTAAAACATGATTCTGTTCTTTATAAACAACTGTCTATAATTGATAGAAAAATGTTTCATGCAGGACAAGTGTATATTCATAGTAAAGTTACTACTAAAGTAGAGGATTGTTATTTTGTATGTGGTAGGAAAGCATACAAGTGGTTACCTGAAAATTGGTCCGGCAGTTGTTTTTTGGGCTACCTGGTTCCGGTCATACGACACACGGCAGTCTTACCTCGAGGAAAAATTCGGAATGTCCGAGAGGTTGTCAAGAAACCTGTCAAGAAACCTGTAAATCCAGTGGGGCAAATTGATGCACACTGGAAAAACCATCATGCTGTGGGCGATGGACTGACACACATGGACTTGAGTGACAGTGTTATATCGTGGGCAGGCATATTACCAGCATATGGAGCAACAAAATCAATCTGGGAGCTGAGAAAACTATCTAAACTTCTCAAAGTAATGAGCAATACAACTTTTTCCACTCTAGAATTAGTGACTGATGAACTGAATGCCATGAGAACTGTAGTGCTTCAAAACCGCATGGCTCTCGACTTCACTCTAGCGGCGAAAGGAGGTACTTACGCTTTAATCCAGGAGGAGTATATTCCTGACCATAAACACGAGATAGACAATCACCTTGAGGTAATTCAGCAAGTGTCGGCCTTGACCAAACCAGGACCAAATCCATTGACAGACTTTTTCCAGAGATTGTTTGGAGGGAGCAGTATCCTAATGAACATTCTGATTGCCATCTCTGTAGGAATGATCCTACTGGGGGGTATGTGTTTGCTGCTGCATCCCCTGCACGAAAAGACTGATTAAAGACTTTATAGACATGTCAGTTTCAGAAACCTTATATCAAGGTGCTGAATTTGAAGAACTGTTAAAAAATTGAAAATGCTTTCATAAGTTTAAACTGAATGACTCTCTTAACTGCAAATCCTGAGTAGGAAGAGGTTAGGGGAAGAAAAAAATGTTTATGCTTATTTTGAAAGTAGAATAAAAGTATTAAAAGGGGGGAAATGTTAGAAAAATATGTATTAGTGTATGTATTAGTAATACGCTTAGTGCATTTAAGGTTTGAAAAGGGTTAACACATTTATTCTATTTCACACTGCATAAATCTGTACAAACTGCAGAAGCTTTCCAATCTTGTATTGTCATGAAATATGCGCAGTTATAATCTTTGCTTATGCTCTGGAAATTTACAGGGAAGCAGATAATTTCTGCTTGTATCAGGAAAATAATAAATAGATGTATCACTTGTATTAATGTTATGAGATTTAGACAAGGAGTTCCACTTATGCTGTGAGAAAATACACAGCTGCAGAAGCTATTGATAATAAGAACAAAGACTGCTTGAAAATATATGAACTGCAATCAGCGTTTACTTGCGTGTAAGCTAAAAAAGTACCTTGAAATGTAACACATGTATTAGAACTACACAATAGAAGCTTGTAGCGGGCTAAAGCCCCCAAGGTCAGGTTGTTTTTCTCAAATGTTTTTCATAAATCCAGTCATGTCAGCAGAAAATCTGAGTAACATCTGTTGTAGAACAATACAGAAAGTTGTGTTTAATTACGTCAACTATAGAAAGCAACGTTTTGTAGAACAGTATAAGAAGAGCATACTTCCTGTTAGTAGTTAGGCAAAATCCTGTATGTGCATGTTTTTGTCTCCTTGCTGCAAGTAATAAAAGGTGCCATACCTGAATCTAACGTGAATTGGTTTTTGAAGTTTTTTCCTTTGACAATCTATTATCCAACAACCTCCTCTGTCATTCACAACATGGTTTTTGCCCCATCATAGCTCCACAACCGCCCTCCTCAGCTTTACCAACATTGTACACCATCACAGAAAGCAAAACAGACTTGTCTCTGACATCTTTCTAGACCTTTCTAAGGCCTTTGATATTGTTTCACACTAAAACCTACTGTCAGAACTTGCTACCCTAAACCTTAGTCACTCTACCCTAGCATGGTTCCATAGTTATCTAACCAGGCAACAACAAGCTGTTTGGTGGAATCAGGAGCTATCATCTTTACCCCCTGTTAACATTGTAGTCCCTCAAGGTTCTATACTAGGCCCCCTGATTTTTAATATATTCACTAACCAATTGCATAAATCCACTCCACTTGCCTTAGTTATCCAATATGCAGATGACTCTACCATCTTATGTAATGCATCCTCTCTCACACAACTACAGGACACCACACAACAATTTTTCTTGGAAGTTGAACATTGGCAAAACAAAGCTAACCATGTACTAAACCCAAATAAAATCAGGCTTATGCTGTTTCTCCCAACCAAATATACCATACCCCCAACCTCTTTTCATATATATTCCTCAAACAACACAATTATTACTGCCATCTCCCAAACCAAACTACTAGGTGTAATTATTGACAACAAACTAACATCTCATATTAATCTATCTGAATCCATTAAAAAAACGTACAACAGACTTGGCTCTCTGTACCGCATTAAGCCATTTTTGACAAATCAAGTCAAATTTGACATAGCTAGAACTCACCTCTTAGCCACTCTACTTTATGCCTCTCCTATATTTGCCTTGAATCATGCTATAATAAAATTGCCAGGTTTGCTACAAATTCCCCACATAGATCACATCATTGCTCCTTCCTGCGTCAATCAAAATGGCCAGAACTCCCTCCATATTTTACCTATACCCAACTTATTCTCACCCACTACTTATCTGCCTGACAGAACCCCAGCATTGCAACAATTACTCCAACCCTATGTTAATACTCAACAACTTCATTCTACATACAGAACCCTTCTACAAGTCTCCAAAATTAATAAGGCTGGAGATTCCCTTTACGCTCATCATATTTCCAAAACATGGAACACGATTATGCAACATATTTTAAACACTACTAACCCAATTCAATTCAAGCAACAGTTAAAAGACCACCTATGCAGTAGATGGATTTGTTCTTGTATCAATCCAGGTTAACTTCCCCCCCCAGATCAGTAGCTTTTTATGACCTGTTAATAACTTTATCAGAATTCTTTTTCATCCTCATCTATTTTCTGCTTTCTCTTTCTCTGTCCATACTAAACTGACTAATATATATTTATTTAAAAAAGAACTTCTAAACTCTGTAAACAATGCATATGATACAATTCTATTATCTTAATGTTTATTTTCAATGTCAATGTATAGTTGTATTTCTCTTATTTTTTTAATGTATCTTTTTCTGTATATATTAATATTCATTGTATTTGTGGAGCTTTTCTCCCCGGGGCTCTGCTGAAAACGGCCTCGACGAACTATCCAGGTAAACAAATGTAAATAAACAAATAAATAAATTTAACATTTAATTGCATTCACATTTTTTCTGTAACAATTACTCATGTCTCATGTAAGTCACTCATATTTAAGGCAAGATATTAAAGTTAAGAATTAAAGACTACACATTCTATAGTTTAATATAAGAAATACAGAGTACCATAGCTCCCCAAAAATAAAAACACTAGCACACAAGATTCACACAAAGCTGTTTAATAGGGATGCAGCATGAAAAACTCTTATGGATTATTTTTTATGCAGGAATTTAAAGTTTACTGTCACAGTCTTGAAGCCCACGATATTGAATCCCATAACCCTGAGACCATAATACAGATAGACCAAAATGCTGAAGACAACAACGTCTAAAAAAATCATCAATACAGAATCTCCCTAGCAGCATGAAACTAGGAATGAGTGTTAACATACATCTTGCAGGAGTGCAAACCTGGGAACAAGTGATAACATGGGTTCTAGAGGAGAATAAGTCCAGATAGTTGACACTGTGGTTTTTAGCATTTTGGTCTTTCGATATTATGGTCTTAGGATTATGTGTTTCAGGACCATGGGATTCAGTATTGTGATATTAACCCCCTTCCCCTGCATGCATACAGTCAGACTGTATGTCTGTTTACATCACATTCCAGGTAGTATTCCCTTAAGAAGAACAAATATAGGTAATCTGAAGTGTAACACCTGTGAAGGAGAGGGGGGGGTCTGCACTTGTGAGTAAAGGCTTGATGAATAAACCTCACTGTGATTGTCCTGTGTATTCTAAGGCCTCCAGGTTACAGCCAGACTCATTGCAGATCTATCTATCTGTCATAGTTTTGTCAGATCCCTCCATCTATACTCATTTTTGTAATCCACTCATGTCCACTTCATAACTCCCCCTACTCACCTCTTACCATTAAAATCAACCAGCCCCACACCTACACCCATGCTGAACATGGTTAGATTGTTCCAAGGAGGAAGATAGCTACAGTATGTCTTTCGGCTTTTCCCGGTTAGGGGTCACCACATCGGAACTCCCATCTGCTAATGATTGGCAGTGGATTTTTATGGTGCCGAGTTGCCAGTCTGATGCCCAACCTTCGAAGAAGGCACACTCATTCACACACGCACCTACCTGCATGCCTTTAACGTCACTCGACCACGGGGATATAATTCTCATTTATGCAGAGTACACATACTGACATAAAGTGCACTGTGCTGTTATTGGGCAGGCAGTCTGCATCTGAATAAGTTCTTGGTGGTCTTTTGAAATATATAGCACTCTGAGCATGCTTAAGATACGCAATAACTTTCCATGAGCAGCTCAGAGCTTGCATACTGTCAGTAATGAGATTCTGTTAATGATAAATAATTGTAACAATACTACTCCGCAGACAGGCTCTGCTGTGCATCTCACACAATGATGGACAACATCTATGAATCTTAGGCTCGAAACAAACAAGGAATTAAAAGAAAATAATGATCATTGGCAAGGACATTGGCACAATTTTCATGATAAAGTAACAGTCTAGATAAAGGAACTCTACAAGCAGAAACTAGACACTGCAAATGTAAATAAAGATGCTACTGTTTGCAACAAAAATACACATGTAAAATGTTTCTTAATAATGATTGTAGTCTGCACAATAATAAGTAATCAGTATAACAGGAAAAATGTTCATTCAAATCAAATCACTATATGAACTCTGTTTACAAAGAGTGTGAAAATTGTAAAATTACAAGTAATTGTAGTGATGACATTCATTTCACTCTGCAGCATTTGAAAAAAACAAGGGTAGGCAAAGAATTAGACAATTTCTTTAGGAGAATAGAAAAAAGAAAATGAACTGCACTTGCTAAGAAATCTAAAAAGTATTTTCATGTTATATGAAACCCCCAAAAAAGCCATTGCAGGGATGTGTTAACTGGTAGTCCTCCTCTGCATATAATTAACTCTTAGGTCATTGCACTTCAGGCATAACGGACAAGATCCCTTCTGGTAGTGACTACCTTCCAGACTGATGCTCAAGGAGCTAACTGGCCAAAAAATGAACAAGTCCAGGTGTTTTTTGGTCAGTTTTGTTGCTGAAAGCAATCAGTCTAAAGGTGTTGTAGACATCATTTAATGCATTGGATATTTTGAAAACAACATGGCACAAGTCTGCATTAAGTTCAATCCTATAAAGTCTTGCTAAAAATCTGCCAGAACTGTTACTCTATAACATAAGGAACAGAGGAATGTACACCTGTGTTCTGGCATAAAGGCCTACATGGAAGACAGATTTCAGAACATTTAATTGGTGTAGTGTAGGACATACAGAGGTGTCTAACATTTCCATAAATATTGTTAGAGAATCAGCATGTTTGATGTGAATTAGAAATTCATTCCTAAAATCCAAACTCTAAAAAGATGATATTTTAAAGCTCAGATTTGTATTCCTTGGACTTCCTAGGCATGTATACATCTCAAGGCATAGTCCTATCATGTTTGTTATGTACCTCTTGTTAAGCCAGGTACAACTTGCCCTAATGTGTCTGTAGTGAATGCTATCCAACTGCAAAAGTTTCAGACTTGTGGGATACTGAAATTCTCAACAAACAAGTAAGTTTTTTTGTACACCTTCTAGACAATCTAAGTCATTTTTTCTATATTTGCAGAAACTACCATTACATTCCACATAAGATCTAATTAAACTAATGTAAGTACTTCTTAATATTGTAGAGTCGTGAAGATATTGATGTCATCAAAGGACCCACATGTCACAGTCCCATAAAGATATCCAGACATTTGAAGGACCTTACCATTTATAATACTGAATTATTTAGTTTAATCTGAAGGGCAATATTAAGCTTATTTATCCTTAAAACTTTACATTACTTTGTACTGAGTAATGGGCTATTCCAACTCATTCATTTTATCAAGTAATTTAAGTACCCATTAATTTGCATTTGATCAAGATAGTTTAAAATTACTGTGTCTGTCAGTAGCATATTTATTAATCCTATGTCATCTTTCTGTAGGGATAGTAGAAAAAATCCTATAATGAATAAACGTGGACCCAGGACTGATCCCTGAGGATCACCAGCTTCAATTCTGGCCTACTAAGAACAAATACTTGAAGAGCCACACTTGGGGAACTATTCCTAAGCCATTCTTCAACCCATCTTATTATATGTGTGCTGATGCCATGTACCCACATACTGCTAAACTCTGCAAGTTGTGTCAGTACAGCGGTCTGTGAAGGTATTTTAAAATGATTTTAATACAAGGATCTTCAAGTAATATTTATGTAAGTCTCCTGCTTACTGCACCAGGAAAAATGATTTTTCCAGCTCAATACAAACCAAAAATATATAGTAAAAGAGTCAATCATTGACTGTCAATTAGTGATATAGTGATATAATGCTCAGTGGAAGCATGTTTTTGTTAAATGTGCTGTTTTTTTGATCTTTATTCAGAAGCAGGAAAAGGAACATTTATAGATATTTACAGTGTAATTTATAATTGCATATGATTATAATCTAGATGCTTCAGTTATAGATTAATTACATTTATTAAAAAAATTGCAAAATCCTTAGGATCTATATATCTTAGTTTATTCAAAGTATGGTTATGTAATAAATAAACTGAGATAGCAATAATCTGTGATACTGAATACATTTTTGCTAAAATTGGACAAATAAATCCCAAAAAACAATTCATGTATTGCAACTTCAAAATGAAAATAAATAAATAAATAAACAAATAAATCATCTAGGTAATAAAAGGAGTTACCATGTGAGCTCATCTTAAGGTATGTAGCATGCCAATCATTGCTAATAAACCTAAATCAGATATTTATATGTTAGGAAGCACTGATAATTATATTATTTTGGTCTGTATTTAATAAAGATGTAATTACAGAGAGGAAAGCTTTACAAGTTGTATTTTTGATTATTTTTTCAACAATACACAAGCCAAGTAGACTGAGTGGCTGAAGAAATTCAACTAAATATATATGTCAACCAGCTGAAAATAAAAATAAAACTAGAATATTTATTTAGGTAGAAAGCATGACTTCAAAAGAGGTGTGAAAATGACCCACGTGTGACTTCCCTTCAAGTGCATAATAACTGCATGATTGTTTTTAATTTGCTCAAGCATGTTTGCTTGATACATTGCTTCCCCATGATTATGTGCTCACCACACAGTGTGTCAATGTATGTCGGCTTCATTTACATGGCATTTGTGTTCATTCTTGGACTGCAGTATCTCAGAGAAACAGACATTTTTCTTCAGTTTTTAGGCAATCACTCTTTCTCACAGGTGGAGTGACCTCAGATTGCAAATAATAAAGTAAGGGACTGCAGGATACAGCAGGATCACCCCCTGCAAAAAATGCTTTCTTTGATTTTATGGGGCTCTTAATTCTAAGCAACTACCTTATCTTCATATACATATTTATAACTGTTTTATGTACTCAGACAAAGTAGTTTTGTAGAACCGATGCTGTACATTTTAATTTCAAAGATTTGAGTTTAGATGAATAGAAGTAGGCCCATGTTAAGTTTTTACTGCATCTTTTCCATATGAGATTTTTAAATAAAATAAAAAAATGGACTTCAGTTTTTAATGATTTTTAATAAAGTATGTACAATATCAAATTACCTTGAAAGATTTTACAAATATAACACAGATTATAAAGAATGTGTCGGGAAATTATTGATAAGTAATAAAGCCGAATGAACAATAAGGATTTATTGTACTTAGAGTGATGTCACTCACAAAAACATGTAGAGCTAGCTACAGGTTTAAAAAGCTATACTGTGTTGTCTGCAATACTGAAACTACTAGACATTTATTTTATTTTTATAATCTGTATGCTGCAATCAGTCTTAAAGATAGGGTGTTTGGAAAGTAGTAGTTTAAAGATCATGTGCACTGAAAAACTGAGTTTATGTGGCTAACAGTGAAGGAACTCTGCTCCAGATAAAGTATATGCCCAGTTTTCATGATAGATAATGTCCATTCTTCATGTTAATTCTAGAAGGTAATAGTGTATGATACATATACAGGATTATGATTAGACCACTGATTCTAACCACGTTATTATGTGGTCATGACATGGATACCAAGAAATTCACCATAAACTACTACTTTCTTTAGTTATGTTAGGAACCTGGGTGGGAATTCCCAGATATGCTCAGAATTAGTCCAAAATGACAAAAAATACACCAAACCCACAGACATTGCCAACATCCTAGCTGACAGGTTCAGCACAAACTTCTCCCCCCCCTCCCCACCAAAAGGGCTAATATCTATCCCAGCAGAGTGCTGCCCCCCTGACATCTCAGATGCTCAGGTAAGAGCTGCCCTCTCCAAAGCAAGAAACACAGCATCAATGGGACCAGACGGTGTCCCGGGCTGCGTCCTACATGAACTCCAAGAAGAGCTAAACCCAAACCTAAAACTACTGTTCAATCTCTGCCTTACCACAGGATATGTACCCAAAGAGTGGCGTACAGCAACAGTGGTCCCTCTCCACAAAGGTGGTGCCTCATCGGATCCTGGAAACTATCGCCCCATAAGTCTCACTAGCTTGGTCTGCAAAGCTATGGAAAGGATCATCATGGACCTTATAAATAAAGATATTGGGGACCTACAGACACTGGATCCTACCCAGTTCGGCTTTGTTAAGGGCAGATCCTGCCTCTTAAACCTGATCGATTTCTTTGAAACAGTCACCAAGGCCATTGACAAGGGGAAGGTGGTCCACACAGCCTACCTGGACCTCGCAAAAGCCTTCGATGCAATACCCCACTTGGGCATTATAGATAAGCTCACCAGCTTAAATATAAACCCCTATGTCACTAGATGGGTTGCAAACTGGCTCAAGGACAGAACCCACATGGTTAGAATAGCTGGAGCCATGTCAGACTCCAAACCAGTTACAAGTGGCATCCCACAAGGCTCAGTCCTGGGACCTCTCTTGTTCGGTATATATTTCTCGGAGGTACAGGCCAACATGGAAGGACTGTGGCTGACAAAGTTCGCAGATGACTGTAAACTGGGCGCCATAATAGACTCTCCAGCCGACACAAGCATCCTCCAAAAGGGCCTCATAGAAACAGACAACTGGTGCCAGAGCCATGGCCTCAAGCTAAATGCCAAAAAGTGTATAGTCATCCCCTTTGGCAAAAACAAAGTGCCCACAAATTACCACATAGGTGGTAATCCATTAAGTACAGAAGAAGTAATTAGGGACCTGGGGACCCAAGTTGATAGCAATCTCTCATTTGACAACCACGTGGCCAAAGTGGTTAGAAAAACATTTTATATAGCCCACCTAATCGGGAAGGGATTCACATCTAGATCAGGGGAGGTCATCGTGCCTCTTTACTCATCCCTCATCAGGCCCATAATTGAGTACCCCTTTTGGGATGTACCTTACCAGACACCTGCAGCAACTGGAAAGACCCCAAAAGTACCTCACCAAGAGGATCAAGGGCTCAAACAGATGCCGTATGCTGCCTGGTTAAAGAAACTCCAGCTCTACTCAGTGGCATACCGCCTGCTCAGAGGCGACCTGTGCCTGACGTATAAAGCCATGTCCGACCCGGAATTAATGGACATGCTGCACCTCAGAAAATCCAAATCCCATCGAGCTACGCGCTCGAGGGACTTGAACCCCAGCACTGAAATAAATAGGACATGCTGGAGGGACAGATTCATAACCCAGAGGCTCCCTTCACTCTGGAATAAAATCCCAGTCCAGGTTAGGCAGAGTCCCTCATTGACTCTCTTCAAGAGGAATCTTGATGAGTGGATGGGAGATCGTAGGTTTACCCCGGGTATCACTTCTGTGTCACTGTTAGACAGAGGCACAGTATACTAACCTCGAAAAAGGGCATAGCAAAATTAATTTAAAATGGGTGGCGAAAGCCATACACACTCTGGCTAGGCTTATAAATGCCCTAGGGCAGATAGCCTAGTATGAACCTATGAGAGCAAAGCTCGAGAGGTTATCCTTGGCATCCATGTTGACAACACAGAATGGAGAGTTACAATCAGAGATTTGATCATAATTCTTTGAAGTGCATGGAGCTTTATCTGCTGCATGTTCTAGCAGTTACAGAAAAAAGGAAAAAAATGCAAGTGTTTTACTGGCTTTAAAAACTGATGAAGCCCTTAGAGAGCACTGGCAGTACTCAGTGCCTGGTGCGAGACCCAATATTAGTAGGGCTTAGAAAGGTGCTTAATAATTGTTAAGCAGCACCTTTTAAAATGCTGTTAATATTCAGTCTCACAGTAGAGTAGTGTGGAACTAGGATGTCTTTTTCCCGATACTGGAGCACAATCTTGGCTCTCCATACACTACATGTACTTTAATTATAACTTCAGTTCAATATATAAAGTTAAATTATAAGGCAACGTGTTTATCAAAGATGCACTTCTAATGGCAGAACAACTAATGGACACAATCGCAAATGGGTGCTTAAAGAGTTACTGAAAGCTACTGGAGTGTTTATGGCAACAGTGAAGAAAGATGTTAATTGTAATCTGTACTATAGAAAGGGAGAATATTGCCATTGGGTGTTACAAAAGTAATGCACTATACAGTATTAAAGTTATTAATTCACTGGAAGCCGTACTAGGAGAGCAACCTGCTCTAACTTTGTATGTCTTATCAATAGGCAATTAATAAGAGTATCAAAACTGATTATCATTTAATATGACATAAGATATTCTGGCAAATACTGAAATTATAAATATGTGCACAATCACATCTTAAGTGTGGACAATGAGATGATACTATTATGTGGTGCTACAATTAAAATTACAAGTTGAAAGTGATTTTGTATTTGGGAGACTGAGAAAATGTAAGAGTCACAGAATAAAGTGATTAAAACAAGCTGCCATCTGTAGTTGGTCACAGAGTGTGGTAGCAGAAAAAAAACTCAACTCACGTGGTCATATAGTTAGAGCTGGGAAACGGACACAGTCTAAGTTTGCAGCTTAGTGTTAAATGAAACATAACATTCCATTACTACAGAAAGTCTAAAACCTGCAGTTTGTCCTCCTCACATCAATATTCTACAGATAGAGCCTACAACTAGGTCAGGATGGCTACTAAAACAATAAAGGTTTTGTAATCTATATCCTGTCCTCGTTTGATTTTCAGAGTAGATAAACTCATTACCAGCTGAAATCTACTTTGCTGAACAATGTGTGAGTATAAACAGTTTTACATAATGTGAATGTAATGACAATGGCCTAAGTACTACTCTGTGAGTAAATGCACACCACTGAATGTTTAGATATCTGACAGTTGTCTATTTTTAGTTAATATTTAGATTTATACTCTGGTTCAGATAGTCTTTAGGAAGATTCACAAATAAGTTGTATAAGAGGGCAATGTGTATTCCCATGCTTGTGGACATGTGGCCGGTGTTTGTAATTCAAAGACAAGGTCATTACAGGTAAGATTTACATGATGTGCAACACACTCACCTCATTCGGTGCTGAGAAGGAGGAGGAGGCTAATTAATCCCTTCCATACCTGTCAACCTCTTAGAGAAAGAAATCTGGTCAAAGCCATAAATAATTGGAGGACAAAGGCCCTGAAACAGGGATAATTCATAAATATTGCATTTACAACCTTAGAAAGTTGATAGTATAACATGTTTTGCATTAGCATGAATTTTCTGAATTGTATGCAGTCTGAAACTCAAATGTCTGTCATTATTTTCTGACTTCAGACTTTATTGATTTGCTAGAAACCCACAATTTTATGAAAAATAGACTAAAAATATGAAGCAAAAAATCTGGACATTCTGTTAAAATCTGTACAGTTGAGCAAGCATGAAAGCAGTTAAGAATAGATAAGTAATAATGGCTATGTGTCTGACACCTGTGAAAATAAAACATGCTTAGTTAGTTTTACTGTAAATATGTTTGTCCATTTAGCTTGTGTATGTGGGCTAGACATGGCATCCTGTTATAATAATAATATTTGGAACATACAAATAAGGAAGTTGAGCAACAGGAACTTTTTGTAAAGTCTTCAGATACAGCAAGGAAGAAAATAACCAAAGAAGGACATGGAACAGAAATCAATTATGCAAACCGCAAGGACGTTGAAAAACAACATCTGCTGCTTTAAAAAGATATATAAACTGGACATTGCTTTCTCTTCTTAAGAGAGACATCTTATCCAAGGGTGCAGTGAGACAGTTCATGAGAAGCAAAAGACTGTATGTTATAATAGAATTGAAATGATCTCAGATAGTGTAACTCTTTGGACAGATTAAACTATAATGGAAACAGCAGTACCATGTGAGTCTGGTGATTCTGACATTTTCACAACAATTTAACACAAATTATACATACGAAATGCAATGTTTCCTAACAACATTGTCACATGCAACTGACAATACCAACCAGCAACATAATCACATGCAAATATAGTACCAATCAGTAACACAATCATATGCAACAGACAGTAATAATCAGCAACATAATCATATGCAACAGACAGTAACAATCAACAACACAGTCACCTGCAACAGACATTACCAATGAGCAACACAAGCACATGAAATGGATAGTACCAATCAGCAACACAAGTCATATGCAACAAACAGTACCAAACAGCAGCACAATCACGGGTGCTATCCGTCATTTGTACAAGTGACAGAGGACACATCATACAGTACAATCTCTGGGGCTAGGACAGAATACACCTTGGATCAGGTAATATGCATGATATAGTGCATCATTCAGTGCACAACCAGCTCTGCTGTGCTAGACCATAAATTGTACTTGTGGTATTTCTTAGCATACTTGGATTTCATTGATACAGCATAGAATGCACAAGCCATGAAGTTCCAAGGCTAGCCATATAAAAAAAGACGGAAACAAGCTAAAATCCAGACTGAAACATTCTTTATTTAATAAAAGGCAAAAGCATTATGGAACTGCCAAATCAATGCAGGCCCTGTGCTCCCATGCAGCTGCCATGGTGGAATCATTCACTGCTTCCGCTTCGCCTGACTTATCTGCCTGTGGTAACAGTTCTCAGAAAATTTCTATTGTTATATTTACATGGGTAGCTTCTTGGTGGACTATAGAGTACATAAGTAAGTCAGATGATTTAGGGTCTGAATCTGTTAAATCTCCAGACAAACATGGTTATGTTTTGTAATTTGTTACCTCCATTTTGTAATTTTGCTTCTGCCATACTATCCTAACAAATGCACATAATATGCTATAGCCTGAACTCATAGAACTAGCAGCCATAGCTCTCAATTGTCCCTGCTTTTGCAGAATGTCCCTGAGCTTGTCTCATATTTTTGCCATGTCCCTCATAAAATTTTTGATTTTCTTGTAAATTACTTTTGATTACAGCAAGTCAGTAAAGCCATAAACTACAGCTTCATGCTTCTTAATGTTCAGAAAATGAATGTTGATGCAAAACCTGTTTTTCTAACAAAAAATCTGATTTAGAATAATATTTAAAAACTGTGCTTGATTTTGTGCCTTTGTCCTCCATTATTTTTGGCTTGTCCAGAATTCTACAGTGAAAACCTTGAAAGGTATACCAGTAGCCCAGGACCTGAATGAAGATGCCAGTAAACTGGATAGTTTAAACCTTGTTCAGCAGCAGTATGAATCTACCATGAATATACTGTATTCACTTTGAGCAGCTCAGTGATGGATTTCACTTCTTTCAATCATTATACAGACTTTTGGAAACAAAACTTTTGGATTTTGAGAACTTCAAGAAAAAAGGAATGTCAAATTTTTAAACTTGTTTCCAATGTTAGGATATACATCACGGCATTTGATGAGTCAAGTGCCACAATACATGTTTACACTTATCTATAATTATGTATTTGGACTGTTTTTTTTTTTTAAATATAAAGCTTTGTAAACTTTTATTAAACCACAGCCCAGATAAATATAAGATTTACTACTGTGACGTTATCTTGGGATAATGTGTGTTGCCCCAGTAAACTTTAATGTGGTGTGTATGGATGCAACACATGTCTTTCCTACACTGATACCACTAAGGTTAACATTTACTCTTTTTCCTCAGTGATAGCAGTGCATGGAAAATATATTTTTAAGAGTGCTTTTCTTGATGAAATACAACAAGAAAATGTTCCCTAATCATTAGAGGTGCTGTTTGGAGGTTTTTACACCACACACCGTGGTATAAAGGTAAGATTAGAAAATATTGTGAAATCACTTTAAGCATTCCTCAGAACCACTAAAACGAGAGACAACTTCACCAAACTCGTACAAGAAGTGAACTACTTGGCCACCAGGAAAAAAAAAAAAAAAAAAATGGACGCAAATTAAACCCATTTGCTCTGCCCCGCCCCCCCACCTAAATATACCAACTCCGAGATCACATTACACTGAGCAAAAAGCAAAGTTCAAACTGGTGGACAAAGCCTGAGGTTAGGCTATGACTGAAAAGGGTACATAGTCGTGATGCTAGTTCATGTTTTAGCCTGTTTCGAAGACAGCCTAGGATGTCATCTGGTCCCATAGAGATCATGTTTTTTGCCTTGGACAGGGCTCTGCGGACCTGCTCTTCAGATATATAAGATGGGGGGAAGCTGGGGGAAGGTTTGTTGTAAGTTAGGAGGGGATAAGGGAGTGAAATTTTCATGAAACCTATCCACTAGCACAGTTGCTGTCTGTGTCTGGTCAGTATCTGTGACACCATTGGCCACTAGTTTTGCACATGCTTGGGTCTTACCTTTTAGGTTACATACATAGCTGTAAAAGGACTTATGGTTGTTCTTGGCAGTACTTGCTAGTTTTCTCTCAAAGGAGCTCTTGGAGGATTTGACAAGTTGTCTTATTTGCCTGTTAAGGCTTAGGAGAGTGCTTTTCCATTGCTGGGTCCTTTTCTTTGTTTTCTTGGACAACAGCGTTTTGCATTTATTGTAGTTTGTTGATGCTGGAAGTCCACCATGGCAGCTTGATTTTATTTGGGACTCTGGCTTTGATTCTTTTTGGTACATCCGTGTTTATACACTTATGCAAGTGATTGTACAGGGCTTTAGTGTAAGCTTTGATGTAGTTACCACTTTCAGCTTGAGGTGGGGCTTGGAATGCATTTATACCTTCACCGTGGAGGGTATAGTTTGCCTTGGTGAAGTTTTTTAGTCTGATTTCACATTTTTTGAGTTCTGGTGTTAGTGTCAGTTCAAAGGTTGCTGATTTGTGGTCAGTTTTAACCAATGAGGATCCAAAAGATGCAGCAGTGCACCTGTTTGACATGTTGGTGAGGACAAGATCTAGAATATTTGTTCCTCTTTTCGGGGTATGGACAAATTGCTCCAGGGCATTTGAATTCACAACATCAAGGAACTTTTCTGCTAGCGAGTTTCGGCTAGAGTAGGTTTACCATTTGATGGGAATAATTGAAATCCCTCATAATCAGTGTGTTCGGTAAAATTTGAATTGTCTTCAGTTTGGTTAAGTAGGCTTTGTGGGTGTTGTGACCCATGGAGGGGGATCTATAACTGGCTAGGACTTGAATGGGGGTCTTACCCACTGTAACCTAAATCTTTACTCCTATGGTCTCCCATACAGGCCCCACTGCTTTCTGTGCTATTTAGAAAATGTTCATGATTACTTACTGGTCTTTTGTCAACCTGCCTTAAAGTTAGTATGGGAGTCTTACATTTTTGAATCCTTCTACATCTTTTATTGAGGTCTACCCAGTTTTCATTTTTTTTACATCGAAGCCTAGGAGTTCTGCTTTAGGTGGGTGTCCTAGGTTTTCATTATAACATACATTTGTTTTAATACTACTAACAGGACTCTTCCACCTGATGTGTAGCATCACGAATCCTATATTCTTTTTAAAGGGATGAACACCCAGTGTACTTTTGAGTTACAATTGTTCCTACATAGACACATTACAAATGCAGGTATCATATTTTTTTGCTTTGGGAGATGAAACAGTTATCAGCTGCCTGTGTGCATTAGATAAATAGTTGCCAAACAAGGGATGAATTTCCTGTTCCCCATCCAATTGTCCAAGTTACACTTTAATTGGATTAGGGAGGAATGCTGCTTTACATGGATGGGGAGCCTGTTCCAGAGAAGGAGTATTATTGGGATACATACCTGTCTCTCCAGTAGATCCTGTTTATATGGCAGCAAGGTTTAAATCTTTAGAACAGGTAATTTTAGTGCTGTTTAGTTTGTGGATATGCAGGTTCATCAGGGTGGGATCTGGCAATGTTTTATAAGCCAGGCTTAGCTCTCCCCTCAACAGCCTGTAGGAGACAGACTACAGGGATAGGGCTTTGAAGCAGTCTGCACAGGACATGTTATTTACATCCTGTATTCTTTTAGTAAAGAACCTCTGTAGATGTTCCAATTATTGAATGTGCCTGATTAGGTACATACCAAAGTGGGCATTATACTCAGTGATAGGTCTGATGAATGCTAAATACAGTGGAACAATGACCTTCTTGGACCTAAATGCCATACCTTTGTTTATAAGTTGCACAACATAGAATGATTTCCTCACTACTGTAGACATGCGATGGTCAAAGACTAGATTACTGTCTATGTGTGTTCCCCAAGTTCCTGGCTGCTTAGTCAACTCTTAGGGATGTGTTGTCAATATCATAGTTACTAGGGGTGGATGAACTCCTGAAAGATACTGTTATGCATTTCTTGGCATTTAGTTTTAGTCCATGGCTCTGATGCAGGTTATCTGTCTGTGTCAACCCTTCCTGGAGAACATTAGGGTCAGTGGGGGATTCTATGACTGTTACTAATTTGAAATTGTATGCAAATTTGGTCAGCCAGAGGCCCTTGACATTGGCCTTGACTTTATTGAAATAACTGCCAAAAAGGAATAGTCCCAGGATTGATCCATGAGGGAGTTCACTTGTGACTTGCTGATTTGGAGTGGTGGACTCCCCAATTCTAACTTACTGAGTTGTGTCTGTGAGACAGCTGGCTTATGTCAACAGTGCACAAGTGAGGTATTGTGTCAAATGCCTTGGCTGGGTCAAGGTAGGCAGTGTGAACCATTTTGCCGTCATCCATTGCTTTGGTGACCTTCTCAGAAAAAGTTCACCAGGTTGAGTAAACATGACATGCACTTGACAAAACTAAATTTGGTTGGGTCCGGGGTCTAGAAATTTCCTATGTCATTACTGATCATATCATGTCACAGAAGTACACATATTGGAGATTAAAGTACATATTTTTAGTTTAACTCCTGTAGGTTTTATTAGACTTAAGTGTATCTTTTTGATACATTCTGCTTCCTCACACCACCCACATATGGAATTAAAGAGACATGCATGGACTGCCTATTCCAGTGAGCATTAAGATTTGTACAGAATTAAATATCCATTCTGTAGGGACTTTTCAACATCTCAGTGGGAACATGTTATGAGTTACACAAGCATCAGCCTTGTGGATCCTACACTAGTTCCTTGACATGATGCCACTGCATGTAGATGAGCACATATGGTTTCAATGGACAGCAGGGGAGAGAACCATCATTATATGGGCATTTGGCAACATAACCCATTTCCCTGAGCACCTAGGACCATTAAATGCACCCACATTGCCATCAATATCCCACCTTCTCTACATGGCTTCCATGCCATCAACTGCCTTGTGGTGTGCAGTTCACATGATATTATATATAATGTGTCTGTGCTCCACCCAGGCAGTGTCCATTACTGCCACATCTAGCAGAAATCTGATCTCTACCAGTATTTTGTGTGGGATGACTTTCGACCTGGTCATCTAATTGGTAGATGCTCACATTAATAGATACACAAGTGAGGATATAAGATTCCTATTTAATTAGGCAGTAGGACCCTTTGGGTCTACTTTATTAACTCAAATGTTCAAAAGTGCGAATGCATAAAGATCGACACATATGCATCGAACTCTTAAACATTTGAAAGTTAATAAAGAAAAAAAATACGCAGAAAAAAAAAGATGTAGGCAGGGGGGCAACCCCCCTTCACCCCCACACCCCCATAACTTAAATATACCAACTCCGAGATCGCACTACATTGAAGTAAATGGAAATCTCCACCTACGGAGATTTCTGTTTACAGTTTTTGATGGCTTGCACTTTCGATGCATATGGTTCGATCCATATGTATTTGTGGTTTTACTCTTTCTCGTAAATAAAGTAGACCCGGACCCTTGTAATGGTATCCACTTTTGTGTGTTGCAGGTGAAGCTGGATATGCCTTGGAATTGTGGATGATAACCCACATCTAAAAACCCTGAACCTTGGCAGATATGGCATACGGCACTGCACATTCACAGACATTGAACATTGTCTACCATATGTTTGGACTCCTTAAGGGATGCTTCTGATACATGAATGCATCTGGGGATTCTCTTCAGTACACACATGAGACATGCTGTGTGCCAAGTTACATAGTATAGTAGTGTGGAAGCAGCTACAGTTTGGGAACAGCCCAACACTGCCTGTCAGACCTGTTTCAATACAAGAGGAGAGGAGGAGTTGGGAGCAGAGTCTTTAGAGGAATTGCCTGCAGTGGTACCCCATACAAGGCAGATGTGAGTGCAATACGTTTGGACATTAACAAAAAAAAAGCATTGTCGGCGCCACAACTATGGGCCATGATAAAAATAACACAGAGTAAAACTGATGCATGCAATAACACATCCAGGCAGTGCACTGACTGGCCACCATGTGCATCAGACATTGCCTTAACCACACAGGCTAGATGGGTGGGCAAGACAGAGTCATAATTGTTTACATAGGTGGCATGGGTCACAATGATAGATGAAAGCAATGCTATCATATGGATATGCATCATGTGATGTAGATGCAGTTGCTATTCATACAAGTAGGCATTTGGGAGAATTTATTCTTTGCATCTCTAGTGTCAGGGTGGCACTTTCATATCATGAATGTTGTCTGTGAGTACATTGTGGCTTGCAGTTTCAGAGTGGGATGTGTTAGTCATGGAAGATGGTGTAGCACTTGGAGAACATGCACAGGAACCCTATGTGGCTGTCCATGTTGGACGTGAATAGACATATGGCATCCATCGTCCCATGAGCAGTAGTGTCTATGCATGGCAGTCTGACAGCCATTAGGGGGATACTAATGAATCCAGTTCTGTGTGTGATGCCTATTGCCTCCATTTGCCTTCTGTTTGACTCAGGCCAAGTCACTTACCCTAATACTTCTCCCTTGTCTCCTCCTAGGGCAGGTACTTGTATGCCAGTGGTTTTACAAATAAACAAATGAGTTCCTGTCTGCCTGTCTGTCACACAGCATATTTCTATACTATTTTGTTTAAACCTATTTAGTCAGAATATGGCATCAGATTTACTTCATAAATATTTAGGTATAAAATACCTTGTGCATTGCAGCAGAGTACATCAAAAATAGTTCCAGGTAGTTTTAGTTAAATTGTAACCAGGTAGTGAAATGGTCCACCACAGATCCTTTCCAGCAGCAATGTGGATAACAGAGTAAAGTTGATGCAGTATATGAAGACAGTTTAGAGGTGCCAAAAAAGCATGTAGGTGGAGAGAAAAATAACAGTGTCCAGAGATAAATCAAGATATAGAAAAAGATGTAAATGAAAGACAAACAGCGCTCCTTCAAATGATTCTGCTGCACTGATCAACCTGATCGTCAGTTAATTTCACTACAAAGCTTTTTTAAACACTTTGAGTTCTATAAACCACTCATGAGAAATTTGTGTGCAAATTCATTAATGATAATAAACAAAAATGGTAAAATAATTGGTCTTTTTAAACCTTAAACATGCTGTATATCCGTTCAATAAAATACTGCTTCAGCAGTGAAAAATGATTTTGTACATATTTTCTAAAATGAGACTTCTTACTAACTAGTCACCATCACAACAATCATTTTCAGATTTTTTTGTTTATATAAAAAGCGCTTCAAACAACTTTCCTCATATAACATTTAATTTACTAGCACAAATAGAAGTTTAGGCTGTAATGACTACCTTTGTCCACTAGATGGAGAGACAGTACAAGGTATCAATTCAAAAGTCTCATGGGTTTCTTTGAACTTTTTAGTTTTTATTTCAGTAGCTTTCACTTTTATTCAATGTTATTACCAAAAGCTTTCCTTTTTTGTCTGGAAAAATCTGTCTTTTATTGTATGTCACAGGTTCATTTCACTGAGATGCATGAATAAGGCATTTACTGCTCCCCAATTCCTTTTCACTCATATTTTCATGAGTTTTTAATTTTAAATATTGGTTTGTTCTCTCTCAAAGTAGCTTCTGTGCACAATATAAAATGCTAGATTTTCCACATAACTCAGTTTGGCAGTTAACTGCCTAAGTAAAATGAATTAGTGTATTACCCCTTTTTATAAAGCACACTACATTAACCTCCAAGGAGAAATGGGTTCAGAGGGTATTAATAATAGTGTGGAGAGATAGGCATATCCCAGATGACTGGAGAGCAAGCATATAAGTGACAGCGAGCAAGCACAAAGGGGAAATTTACAACTGACATACAACTGGTATGGTGATACAATACATACAAAATATATACAGTGTACAACAGCAGGTATTATGCTGTAAAATCATCATAGGCCAGACAGTTTTAATAAGGTCCAAACCATAGACACTACATCCCCAACACAAAATTATACACAGCTGTAACACACAGAGCACTTATAGAGTGCAAACAAATTGCATTATATCTTAACAACTGAAAGAAGTGTCAAGCAAATTCCAACATCTTATGACCAGACATAGAAAGTACAAAGTAAGCTGCACACAAGCTAGAACTGGACACAAACAAACTCTATTTAAAAGTGCTGTACAATGTTTGATACAGATGGGGACCTTTTATATTCTATCTGCCCCACAGCTACCATGGCCACCTCTATTGTAGTCACTGGCATCTCTTACATGAAGTAAGTCTCATTATATCACCTTGGATCAGTTCACAGCACGCTATTTTGAATGGCGCTTTGTTGCAAATGGCCCATAAGTGAAGTATTTAATTATCTCCAAAAAGGCACACGAAGAAGCAAAATTGTAGTCTGGTATTTATCAAACTATTTCACATGTATAAAACCAGTGGAAGAGATTTTTCAATGTTCATCATATTGTTCACTACTGCAGTAGCCTTAGCTATATATCCTGCTAAGGATATAACAGCCGGCCAGCTTCCAAAGCTTCAGGGCACCTTCCACATACCCAAACTGTCAGCCAGCTCAAGCTGAGCTGACTAAAAGACAGGTTTGGGCACAAAGTCCTTTAGAGCTTTACTGCTACTGAACAGTACTCACCTCTGAGGTGTTTGAGGTTCTACAGTTAGCTTGCACATTCAATTATGGGCAACTAAGCTTCCTTTGCTGAAAAAAAACCTTCCATTTTCTTAATTTTATTGATATTTTATTACTTCCCTCTTCAGAAGTTATTTTAAAGCTAGGAAAGTTGTGTTTTAACTGACTGTCTTGAGACTCTAACATACTTTTAAATTGGGCACTTGTTTTTTACTGTCAGTTTAAAAGTAGTGTAAAGTAACCAAAACCATTTTTTTCTGGGGAGAAATTGTGTTTACTTTACTTTTGCGGGGCTGGGATAATGTTTTAAAGTGCTTTTTAGTGTGTTTTTCTGTCAAAACTTTTGTGGGCTGGTAGCATTTACTGGCAATTGCCATACCTCTTAACCTGTTAGAGCAAGAAATCTGATCAAAGTCATGAATAATGGGGGGGGGGGGGACAAATGTCCAAAAATAAAGACAATTTTTAAATATTGCTCTTATAAACTTGGAATAAAAATATGAGGCAAAAATCTGGACATTCTGTGAAAATCTGGACAGTTGAGAGGTACGACAATTGCTGCTTGGCTTCCCTAGGAAAACAGCCCCATTTTCGGCTTCCCTATGAAATAGACTACCTGTCTCCTGTCAGTCCTTCTTCCAGCCACAAAAAGAAAAAATTAACAGACAGTCTTTGTCACTACAGAGGGCTAGCAAGTTGCCTCAGCCACAGGTGAGTGACTCTGCTGTGGCCATTTGTTGCACCTCAGACCTCTCATCTTTTACCTGCAATTGCTATGGTGTAGCACCTAGAGCAACTATGTGCTGAGGGTTATCTAAGCCTTCTGCCACTGTTTGGTTCCCCTCATTGGGCATGGGAGATCCACAGGGGTTGTTCCTGGGAAAGGGAACATCAACGTTTTCCTTTTGTGTCAGAATACTGTGCCCATCCATGGGGAAGCAGCTACTACCATTAGTAACATAGCTGACCCTATTTTTCCAGTCAAAAATAAACAGAAAACCAAGCATGTGTCTACTGCTACTCAAATTTCTTTGGATAGGAGTAATTTACTGGGTCTGGCTCAGGGTTTAATTCAGGCTATTGATACTTCTTGGAAAGTAGCTTCTGATAACAGAAAGAGGGATTCCTCTTTTCCTGATGATATTCCAAGATTCTGCATCTGAATTTGAAGAGGAAAATGTAGGAACAGATACATTTTTTCTCAGATTTCTGATTCAGATTCAGAGGACAGCTCATTTTCTGATACTCCCTGTGAAGGATTCTCTTATTCTGAGATTATTGCTAGAATGTAAACTCAAGAAAAACAGCTGGTCAACCAGTAAATCCAGGTGGTTTCAATAAAATAAATCAAGACAAAATGTGCCAGTGTTTTCAGTAAGAGATTGCTGAGGTTTCTCTGTTCCTCAGAAAATACTGAGTTGTTACAGAAGGATTTTCAAGAACCTACACCCATTCCTCCTGTTCTGTCTGCTTTGGAGGATGTGAGGGTGTTACTGCCAGCAGATTTCCTTATAGTCAGCTAGGGGCCTCTAAAAAGGCAGATAGGATGAACAATGTGCCTCAGTCTTTTAAATTTTTATACACTGTTCCCAAACATGACCCAGCAACTATATCTTTAGTTGATCCCACTGGTCATAGGATCATAGAAGATTACTAGGCTACCCGACCCGCAGATCAATTCAAGCCTATTTCATCATAATGTAATACCATAGAAATGTTAGTTAATACCAAAGATTGCATTTAGTAATGGCTGCCTATGTCCAGGAGGGTTGTGTGTGCTATCCCCAGTAAAATTTACTGTGCCCTACCCACTCGTCCATATTCCTCTTGACCAGTGTCATAGAAGTGCTCTGTTTCACATGAATAGATACCCTGTTCCAAAAATGCTTCAGTCACTGGGAGATAAATCTGTCCCTCCAGCATTTCCTATTTAAGTCACAGGCCATATTTATGTCGCTGGAATGGGTAGCACTAGTCCCACTTGATTTATGGATATGCAGCAAGTTCATTAGGTTTGGGTCTGAGATTGCTCTGTAAGCCAGGCATAAGTATCCCCTAAGAAGTCTATATGATACAGAATAGTGACAGGGACTTTAGTCGGTCTGTGTAAGGCAGCTGTTGGATTCCCTTGATCTTCTTTGTTAGAAATCTCTGAGGTCTCTCCAATTGCTGCAGGTGCTTTGTACGGTACATGCTGAATGGGGTGTTTTACTCAATTATGGGCAGATTAGTGCAGAGTATAGAGGGGTTGTAAACTATTTTGCTCTTGAGGTGATGTCTTTTCTAATCAAGTGTGCTATGTAGAAAGCCTTCTTTACTATAGTAGACACATGGTAGTTGAAGTTAAGGTTGCAGTCAACTTGTGATCCCAGGTCCTGAAGGGAATGATGATGCATTCAGTTTGAGACAGCGACTAAGACACCAGTCTTTGGTCTGAGTAAGACCCATCTGGAGTATACTGACATCATTTGGTGATTCAATAATTGCACCCAGTTTGCAGTCATCTGCAAACTTGGTCAGCCACAACCCCTTAGTTTGACCTGAATTTCTGAGAAGTATATACTAAACAGTAGGGGGCCTAGCGCAACCCCTGTAGCACCCCACTGGTGACAGGTCTGCTGGTTGATGTGGTCACCCATTTTGATAGTATGTGTCCTGTTCGTGAGCCAGTTGGCAACCCATCTTACAACGAAGGGGTTTACATTCAGTTTGCTAAGTTTATCAGTAATGCCTGAGTGTGGGATTGTGTTGAAAGTCTTTGCCAAGTCAAAGTATACTGCACAGATTTTCCCTCATCAATGGCCTTGGTCACATTTTCAAAAAAATCCACCAGATTTAACAGGCAGGGTCTGCCCTTGACAAAGCCAGATTGGGTAGGATCCAAGGTTTGGAGGTCACCTATGTCTTTATTTATGAGGTCCATAATGATACGTTCCATGGCCTTACAGATGAGGCTGATCAGACTTATGGGTCTGTAATTCCCCTGGTCTGTTGCTAGGCCACCTTTGTGGAGGGGAATAACTGTTGCTGTTCTCCATGCCATAGTTAGGCTATGATTGAAAAGGGTGCTTAATGGTGATGCTAGTTCATATATTAGCCTGTTTAGAAGACAGCCTGGGATGCTGTCTGGTCCCAAAGAGGCTGTGTTTTTTGCCTTGGACAAGGCTTTGATGACCTGTTCTTCAGATATGTAGGGTGGGGGGGGGGGGGATTATGTGACTGGATAAATAGGTTCATAGAGTTGTATTAGGCTAAGTGCACCTGTCATCAATTTTAGGCTTAGCCAATTAACCCATGTGAGAATTAAACCCTGCACCTTGTGTCTGTAAGCCAAAATATCTGAACCATTATGCCAACCTCAGATCCAATCCTACACTTTCTGATAAGGATGGAGACATTATTGATAGGTATGGGAAAAAATGTATACTTCTGCAACTTTGATTTTCAGAATTTTAAATTGTCAGGTTCCTATGTTAAAGTTTATTCTGACTAATTGTGAAAGTATGAGGAACATTTTATCTGCAGTTTCTTCTTGTGAGGGGAAAATCTGTTTTAAATACTTTAGTTTCTTCTATTGCACATGTCACAACTCATTGTTTACAGTGTGTATGACTGGATTGATACTTCTTCCAGGACTATGGCTACTAGTACAGTTTTGAGGAGGTTTGCATGGCTGCATTCTCAGAACCTCCAAGATGATGTTTAAAATGAGATTTTAAATTCACCCTTGGACAGAGATTTAGTGTTTGGCCCCTCTGCTGCAGAGGTGATCAAAAAGTGTGATGAAAGGGACAAGCTGCTCTAGGGAATCTGTAAGACTTTTCAGCCATCCTTTTCCAAATATTCCAAGGGGTTTTCTATATCCACATCCAATTTTGGCAAAAAACAGAATAAACAATCTCAACAAAATGCAGGAAAAAAAACAGATGTTTAAGAATAAATGGCAAGGAGGTTCCAAAAAAAGTCTTGAACCTCCCAAACCCAAGGAAGTGCAACAAGACTACCCACTGCACTAAGAGTAATCACAAAATGTCACCCCCGGTTATAGCTCATTGCAGGCTACAGAGTGTCCACAATTTTCCATATTTAGACAAATTGCTTATCTCTGCAGAGTCTTTTTTAAAGTGTCACATGTCTCTCTCTCTTGGGTGAAAGATCTGCTACACAAGCGGGATTTGAAGAGAACATTCAAAAGTTTTTCCTGACTCCTTCACACAGGATTGTGTTCCTGCCTGTGATGTCAGCTAGACACTTCAGTTCATCAAAGGAAACATAGATCTTTATCTAGATCTGTTTCTAAGCTTTTCTACTCAGACAGTCCCTGTGAGGAAATACTTCAGGATTTTGCATCTCATGCCATTTAAACCCCTGCCAAGACTCCAGATGAAAAAGATATAGTGACATCTGAAATCTCATTGGTCCTGGGATTAACAGCTTTTATCTTTTCAAATCCCAGTGCTGGGATTTGTCAGAAAAGAAGTCTTTTGGTGGAGACAAAAGTTGTCCTTAAATCCTGGTCTCCCCTTCCCCATCCCTGTCCCCAAGAATCAGTCACCACAGATACTTTTCTTGTGGAGCAGTTTCAGAAATGATAAATGTGCAGGGGGTGTGGGACACCAACAACATTTGCACTCACTTAAATATCAAGGAGATGCTTGCCCTGATCAAGCAACTGATCTCTCTGAACCATCTTTGGTCACTGGGACCTCATCAAGTGATTACAGACAATACCACAGTCATGTGGTAATCAACACACAAGGGAGAACCAGGTCATAACTCCCCTTTGCAAACTAGCCTTGTTAGCCTGTGATATAGCTTCACAAGACAATCTTTATCTGCAGGCATCCTACGTTCCACCAGAGTAAAACTGTGTAGCAGACAAGTTGAGCAGGACCAGGGCAGGCCCTCACAAATGGAAACTAGATCATGTGGTCTTCCAAGATTTGATCTGTCTGTGGAGAGTTCCTCAAGGAGACCTATTTGATTACTGTCCAGGATTCCATGCAAGAAGGCCTGGAAGACAGATGCCTTTTCTTTTACTTGGATAAGAATGTTTCTGTATGCTTTTCCATCCTTTCAGCTAATACTCAGGGTACTTCTGAACATTCAGAAGGAATCCCCAAAGATCAGTGTGAGGACTCCCTTCAGGTCCAGGGAATCGTAGTTCTCCCTTCTTTTGGAAATTACCTGGGGCAGTTACCCCAAGCTTCCTCACAGACTGGACCCACTCACACAAGAGTGGGAGTGTTTGCTACAAGCCAACATCAATTATCTTACTGCTGCACCAGTAGTCATTCAAACATATACTGATACGGTCAGTTTAACATGCACACGTACTTTATATAACACAATATTTTTCATTGTTAGAGAGAGGATATGGCTCTAAAGCTTCATTTTCATTTCTGGGACCAGCGAGGTTCAACTTTGCTTAATTTCATCGGTACTGTCATTTGGGGAAGGACCTACATGACATTTTTTCGTCATCACATATAATCAATAAATCAGACCAGTGGTGGAGGGAAACCGGAGCATTCTGTTACATCCTGTTTGTCTGATTCTCCTTCCAAGGCACTAATGCCGATAAACAAGTACATTTCCTGTACTGTCCTATGAAACCTTCTAACTCATTTAATTTAACATTGCTGGTAGGTATCCTTTTCTTAACTACAATCATTAACTGACATGGTTGACCACTACCACTGAGGCCGGGAGGGGACATCAGTGCATGGTGCGAGTTATCCTCTTCCACAGTACTCATCTCTGGTGACCCATGCTAATTTATGAGCTTTATTAGTATGACAGAATAAATACATTTGCTGTTCTACCTTTTCTTTTCACCAGGCTAAGTCACTAGTAATTTTAGCTAATGATGAATTCTGTAAACATAGTTTGAACTTTTCTACTACTTAGTCCATCCTTTATAGGTTCTGTTAATAACAAGTCTACATATATCAGTTATTGAAGTGTTGCTGTAACTGTCTGTTTTGTACAGTTCTGGAAGTTATATGAGCAAAGCAGCAAAAGCTGGTTATTTTTGTTTAATTAAAGCAGTGAAAATCGGAAAAAAGTCATTATGCATACTATATATGAATAAAAGCTACTCAGGTTTTCATTAGGTACTTCAGTGTCTGTCTTTAACCATCAACAGTAAATCAGAACATTTTCCCTGCGTGCCTCCTTCATTAAATTAGATGAATACATCTGAATTACAATTGCATATTTCAGTGCTGCTAATTTGGTATGCAAATTAAATGTATAAGCACCTCACAGAGTAAGGACTATTTAACGTTACTCTGGTTATTACCCATGTCATTACTGATATCTCTGTGTAGCAGAGGCCATGCATCATCAATGGACAGCTGTGCTGAGATCAAAGTGTGAAAGGAAGAGCTAATGCAAAACACAAGTGATTGCCGAATTATATATGAGGTACATTTATTCTGTAGTTGTGTTGCTGGGCTTTTTCTGAGTTACAACACACACACACACACACACACACACACACACACACACACACACACACACACACACACACACACACACACACACTCAGCAGCATGCATGTGCAAACACAAACGCACACAGACACACAAGCATGCATACATTTGCTGGGAAAGAACACATTGTTAATACTTACATTTTTGATTCAATACTCATCTTTTAAGAGTGTCTGAAAAAGATCTTGATTACTACAGAAATTGATTCATTATCAAGCAGAGTGGGTGATTTGGTAAATATGTCTGAACAGGCAAAATACTTATTAAAGAAACCCATCTGCTGAGTATATGCATTAGAGAAACTGCTGAGATCAAGGATTATAGATGAATGAGGTACATGTATAGTATAGAGGGCTTCTGTTCTGGCTTATGGCACAATTAAAATTCCAGACTGTGCAGCTAATTACGTATTGCACTGTACTTTTTCTAGTTCATAATCTGTGACTAACCATAGCCTGTGGTTACTGTAACATTTGGTATACGTAAGGATGCACATTACAGAGGTAAAACATGGTCAGAGCTTCATGCTGTCAACTTCATCAGCATTTATATTCAGACTACCTGTACAAAGAGGATATCAGGCTGTATGATATTCAATCTGAACTGTAACAGACGTGAAACCACTCTCTGGAATATATTTTAATATATACTGTGTCCCATTGTTTAGAAGCAAACAACTTCTAATTTTATTTTTGAGGTACAGTAGATTATGATATATCACACACACACACAACACACACACACACACACACACACACACACACACACACACACACACACACACACACACACACACACACACTTAAAATTATGTAACAGATAGTTTGCACTGAGATATCATTTATCAGATAAGATTGTTGTATTATGTTTTTCCAATATACATCTTATTAAACTTTATTAGTACAACAGGAACATTTCAGTACATTTAGTTTCATGTAATACTTTTCAGTCTTTGAACCATCTGAGTAATTAGCTTTCTAACCAATCTTCTGAACTTTGAGTACTTCAGGAATTCTGTGGTCTGCACGTCTGATGCAGATATACTTAGGAGTTCCTACAGATAATAGCTCAGACAATCTCTCAGAATGTTCATGAACTGGGTGGTCTGTAACCTCCTTCTCATCTCATGGCAGAAATCACTTGTCTTGGGACGAATGTCGCCCTAGATTTCTCATTGATTATCTTAGACAAAAAGGTATCAGAAACACACCTAGGGATTCATTAAATGCATGTACCTGTTTAGCTAAAGCAAACTCAACTGGCCAGCTATGTGCAATGAGCATTATCGTTAATCAAATATGCAAAACTGCAAGCTGCTCTGCATGTTGACCAGTCCCTGCTCGACCCCACAACTGCTAGTGGCCACATTGCGTTAAGGCAGTGCTTGTGTAGACAGAGTAACAAAGAAATGAACATAAGGCAGAGTTCATTAGCACAAGTCAGGTGGAGGCAGTTCTGTAACGACCATTATGTGTGTGTGTGTGTGTGTGTGTGTGTGTGTGTGTGTGTGTGTGTGTGTGTGTGTGTGTGTGTGTGTCAATGTCAGTGCATGCTTATGGATATGATTCTGTATCTGTGAAAGGATCATAATTCATAGGTTCATAGGTTTGTGCTAGGCTAATGGCCTTGGGGCCTTTACAAGCCTAGCCATAGGATTACCCTGGCATAGTGCCACCTGACCTTAGTTCCTAGTGCCTCTGTCAAGTAGAGCCACTGGAGTTATCTCTGGGGTGAATTTTCTGTTTCCCATCTACTCATCAAGATTTCTCTTGAAGAGGGTCAGTGAGGTGCTAACATTTATACCCCTACCAAGTACTGAACCCAGGATCCTCTGCATCAGTTAGAGCAACACACCACTAGGACATATCAGCTCAAACTCATGGTAGTTAGCCCCTAGGAGAAGTAATCACAACAAGTGTATCTGATGTCAGTATTGTGCAATGCACCAATTCCATTTATTATATGTGTTTGGAATGTTAAGCTGTTGTGGCCACATAAGCAATGTATTAATAGTGTACTTCTGTTGCTATCACATATACACAGCTAATTCAGTCTCACAAAGTACACTGCTAAACGCAGTATACTCTCATATTGTAAATCAAAATTTCTCCTGAACTGACCATTGTGCAATGCATTCACAGTAGCTGGATCACAACAGATAGTGTACCTCACACACAGGTGCAACAGTACCATCAGGTTGTAAGTGAACTATGAAACTGCTAGGGTTTACATACTACAACTGTACACTGGCATATAACAATGTTGTTATTCTTCAAATAAGAGCTGCCACCTCCATTGAGTGGCCATTGGCAGAGCCATGCTGCAAGAGGCACATTCTCAGACGTTTTTGATACAAAGAAACAAATGATAATGAGTATTCCACAACATTGATTACTTATGGAGCTTGTGATAACCATTGCACAGTGGAATACATCATTATACTGGGCATGCTCAGAAGAAACATTATACAGTGCATGCTCAAAAGGAAGTACAGAAAATAATGGACGTACTTCCCCTACTCATTCTAAAACTATAACAAACTATCAGAACAGAAGTTCTACTTCACTTTGTGACCATTGTGAAGCATGACACACATTAAGATCTGTTGAATAATCTTTCTTGCCTGTAGCCACTATATTGTGAAAAAAGGATACACTCCTGGATTCAAACATATGTAATGTACTTCAATTTTCTCTTGGCCTGTGCTCTAACAGATGATCCCACACAATAATTCATGTCACAATTACCATACAACATAGACTTGAAGGGCTAATCTGACCATCATGTTTGAATGCACATTCCTTCCATTAAAGGGAGTACAAAACTTCACCTTTATGTTTCCATTTATAAATTTTTCCAAGTCAAGTGATATATATCGATTCTTTTGTAGAAGCTAAGCCTGTCTATTAGCATTCTGCTTTCCTTAAAATGTAGTCTGAGGTTTGAAAAAAAAAACCCTTTAGACCTCGTATTGTTCACACAAGTGTGAGTTTGTGATATCACCATCTGTTGGAAAACCCAGTCCTTGTCTGTCACTATTGTCTTACACACATACATTACAAAATTCAAACCACTATCTAGCTAGATATACACTCTATGGAACTGCTTATTAATTGCTGATAGCATCAAAAAAATTATAAGCAGAGGTGTCAGAAAGAACACACTTGAAGGTATAAGTTCAGTGGTGCATTGAAAGCATATGGCTCACCTAAAATGTGTTTGCCTGATCAAAATGCTGCAGCCATGTATGTGTTACCACTGTGTAGAATTATCAACATCATATCTCTTGATGAAGCCATTGTTAACTAATTTCCAATATCTATTATACAACCACAGAAGTTAGACAGTGCTACATTTGAACCCCTGTCTCTCCAAGCCAATGCTGTAGAGAGCTGTATATTAAAATCTTCTGTCACAGGAAAACTTAAGGTACAGGTGTCATAAAGCACACACTTATGAGTTAAGCTTTGTTTTTCAATGCTCATGTATCCTCTAAAATATATTTTGAGGGATCAAAATCCTTTAGTCAAGTTAGTGTTTAGACAAGTTGAGTCAGCCATATCACCATCTGTTTGTTAAGCTAGTCATGTTTGTTGATATTGTTTTGCACACATACATTACCAGCTTTGAAAAATTGCTCTCTCCCTGTTTAAATGTTTTTCTGAATGGAAGTATATGCATCAGATCTTTTGGATAACCCAGTCATACCTGTCGTTATGGTTACACAAGCTTGTATTTTTAGTCATTGCTGGATTTGAACACCTGAATATCTTAATGAACAAGATAAAGAACTATTTATGACTGGCATGGGCCACAGGCAAAGTCTCTTTGCAAGTAGGGTTGCCATGTTTTCAAATGCCCAAAGTGGGGCATTTCTTGTACAAATGTGAGATTTTGCAGGACAAGCCATACCAACAGCCAGTGCAAAAGACAGAACTTCACATTTTTGTCAAAATAAAAGCTTATTCTTGCAGTATTTGAGGTATTTATGTTATTCCTTATAATATTAATGTATTCCAGATACAAAATAACTGTATTATGCAACTATTAAAGAAAACTTAAGAAATATATTTCTTAAAATCTCAGGACATTTGGCATTTTTTGATTTTTTCGCAGGACACAACTGCCCAAAGTGGGACTGTCCCTCGCAAAGGTGGTAAACCTAATTGCAAGTGTGCGACAGAACATATTTGAAGTGATGACTTCATCATTGTATGGCAAGGCTGATGTTTGGACTAAAGGTTTTGGGGAGCCCTCTACTGCGCAAATGTTTCTCCTTAGTGGAAATATGCACAGCAGATCTGTTGGATAAGCCAGTGCAACCTGTCACTGTAGTCAGACTATTCAGCCACTGCTGGATTTGAGCACCTGCCTAAGTCCACATGCTAGAAGAAACACTGCATCAACTGTGATGTTACAGGAGAAGGCTTACTCCAAGTGTGAAACAGAACATATTTGAGGGAATGACATTATCACTGTGTTGCAAGGCAGATGCTTAGCTTAAAAGTAAGTGAAAGAGTTGTGGATCCTTCTCCCTGTGCAAATGTTTCTCCTGAGTGGAAATGTGCAATCCAAATCTGGTGGAAAAGCCAGTCCTACCTGTCACTTTAGCCACACACAGTCTCAGTAGTTGTTCATCAGTGGATTTGAACACCTCGATATTTAAGTCTACAATTTGTAGAACATTGTGTCAACTGCTGGCACCACAGACGAGATCTTATTATGAGTGTCTGATTGCAAATAGTTGTAGTTTACATGATATTTGTTTGGGTGAATTGCCCATCTGTTGTGACTGACAGATAGACAGACAAAACAGCAATATGTTAATCACAACTTGGTATATACTGTAGGAATACGTCATAGATCACTTCCATCCTAGAATGTGATGCGTCATGAAAGACATGTATGTTTGTCACATTAAGGTGTATTGATTAGTTGTATGATGAGAGATATATATGGGTATCAACCAGTGCAGTGTCACCCATGCATTCCAGAATTTCTCTCAAGATCTTTGTATGAAATTCTTGATTTAGTTTTGGGGATCACTGACAAGACCTTCATGATATGTGCATATTGTGCAAGGTAACTACAAGACATACATGCAAAACATACAACAATGCAATCAACAGTACTGCTCTAAGTATGTGCCCAGTGGTACCGCTTCAATGGAACACATTCGGAAGGGCAATGTGTTTCACTGCAGAAAGCATGACTGCAATAAGTCAATAAACCAGAAACAAAAAATAACCTACTGACATTACTTTTATTCCTGTCAAAATCACTTAGCAAAGTTCACTGCTGCCAGGCTCATTTACACAGTCAGCGGCAAAGTATTAGTTCATGGATAATTATTATATGAGTTTTTGATGAAACAGAATGGGAAATAGCAGTGGTGTATGACACATAATGTCAGGTGTTTGGCAATGGGAGAGTATAGGCATATAGACATTTCATTGTCCGAATCATGACTGCAGCGCATGCTATGATCATTACAGTAAAGTATTCATAATATAGAACAGGCAGGGTGCTACATAATAACACACATCTAGGTGTCACAATTCATATCCTTCAGGAAATGCATGCTAATGCTAAACCTATTATTCTAGCAACTTTTGTAAGTTTAAGATAGACAATAATTGTAACCTATCCCCATTTTTGACCATTTGTCTCCCCATTATATTTATCTTTGTCCAGATTTTTTGCACTTAGAGGTGGAAGGTTGTGAACAGAGGTGGGATGCTGATAGACTAAATAAAGGAAAAAGCAGGATTCTGGTAGGGAGCACCATCTATATCCAGTACTCCACAAGGGAACTGTTATGAGAAAACAAACCTTAAGTAATGTTTGACATACTACTGCACTTAAACACTTGCCATTCTACATCAGCAGTTTATAGACCTGATTATTATCTGAGCACACAGACAAAAAGAAGTCACATTTCAGTTATTAAAAATCACACATTTGAAGGGACAATAACAAAAAAGTATGAAGCAAGGGACTGTGTGTGGATCAGACTTCATAACAGTCATGACAAGTGAAGCATCCCATATGGTGAACATTAAACCCTGGTGCCTGTTATACACGTAATAATGACTGTATGCTCATAGTGCTCTCAGTATTGCTTTCTGTCATGCAGCTGGGTATAGCAGAGCAGCTCAAGGATCATAGTATTAATGTGGCCAAAGGAAAAAGCTGCAGTTTTTGCCATAGCATCTGAAGTCTTATTTACCATTACTTCACATTGCTGCATGATGCCAAACATTAAGGCAAATGCTGAGCACAGAAATAAAGAGTTTTGTTTATGGGTCATTTCTAGCCATTTTGTGGTGTGTTGATCTTTTGTTTGTCCTCACTGAAACTTCTTTCATGCTATGTAGAGTACAGTGCTCAAAAAATGGAGCAAACAGAAGGTAGGATGCTGGTAGACTAATAAGGAATATGCAGGATTGTGGTGGGGGAGTCATGTATGTATTCTTTACCTCACTGGGTAAAAGGCTATATGAAGGAAAAATTCAACTAATGTACATAGTGCTGGATTCCAGCCCCTGCCATTATTAATTGTGATTTTTAGACCTGAGCATTATCTGAGCACACCACAGAGGAAGCCATATTTTAGCTAACAAAACTCAGATAGTTGGAGGGAGAATAAGAAAAGTATGAAAGAGGGAACTGTGTGCAAGACACTTCATAACCATCATGGGAATCAAACAATCCCATGTGCTTTAAATTAAACCCTGGTGCATGTTATACATATAACGACCCTGGTGCATGTTATACATATAACGACCCTGGTGCATGTTATACATATAACGACCTTGGTGCATGTTATACATATAATGACCCTGGTGCATGTTATACATATAACGACCCTGGTGCATGTTATACATATAACGACCTTGGTGCATGTTATACATATAACGACCCTGGTGCATGTTATACATATAACGACCTTGGTGCATGTTATACATATAACGACCTTGGTGCATGTTATACATATAACAACCCTGGTGCATGTTATACATATAACGACCTTGGTGCATGTTATACATATAACGACCCTGGTGCATGTTATACATATAACAACCTTGGTGCATGTTATACATATAATGACCTTGGTGCATGTTATACATATAACGACCCTGGTGCATGTTATACATATAACGACCCTGGTACATGTTATACATATAACGACCTTGGTGCATGTTATACATATAATGACCTTGGTGCATGTTATACATATAATGACCCTGGTGCATGTTATACATATAACGACCCTGGTGCATGTTATACATATAACGACCCTGGAGCATGCTATACATATAATGACCCTAGTGCATGTTATACATATAATGACCCTGGTGCATGTTGTACATATAACGACCCTGGTGCATGTTATACATATAACGACCCTGGAGCATGCTATACATATAATGACCCTAGTGCATGTTATACATATAATGACCCTGGTGCATGTTATACATATAATGATATAACGATGACTATCTCTTCATAGTGCTAATAGTATTACTTTCCATCATGCAGTGGGGCTAAGCACAGTAGCATGAGAAGCACCTAATGAATACAACCAATGGCAAAAACTTGCCATTTTTTTGCCATAGGACTTGAAATGCCAATTTCCATGGATTAACTTAACTTTTTGTTCTTCCTCATTTGTATAAACTGATAGTAAATAATTTAATTCACAAATCAAAAAAAAATTAGGATGACTTCCACAACTTTAATATAACATTGTTAAGAAGTTTAATCTCACAATATAACTCAAGTCATTCAGAATGAGTTGCTTTGATAGCAAATAAAATGGTCTTGCTTTCAAACCTCTTATATATTTTGCAGGCCAAAGCCACAAATTTTGGAATATAGGTGGTTAATGCCTAGAAGAGCTCAATTTTAAAATTCTTTTAGGCTCTACTTCCTCCACAGGCATCCATAGCTGTGCACAGTAGAATATGTAAGGTATGCATTTATTTGATTGTGTTGATTTTCAGCAAGTTAGTATCCAATTAATTAATTTAATCGAAAGGGCTTGAGTTGACTGCTTTAATTTACTGCAAGTGTTTTTTTTTTAATTTGGAGTTAATTTTATTAACTTAGGGTTGCAAAACCAATGCCAGCTTAATGTAGAGTGTGGGTAGCCTGCTCCATGAAGAGAAAGTAGTCAGCTGTTTCTCATTCAGATGAACAGGTCTGCAGGATTGTGATTCAGTACAGCGTGAGTTGAAGATTTGTACTATGACTAACTGTGATCTTTCACTTTTATATTCCTGATGGTTGCTCTAGCTGTCAGCCTATAGACTAACCTGAAAAGTGTTAAATACTCACCATATTTCAACAATTACTGTCAAATTTTACAAATGATTGTTAAAGGTCCATTTTTCCGAGCCTGAAACATTTTTTGTGTTCACTATAGTAACCATAGTCAGTATCCCCCTTCTTGGCTTGCTTCCCTTCTCATTGCTAGATAAATAGCAATACAAAGAATGCATTGTTCAGTGGTGATGGATTTGTGGACCTACGTACACAGTAAGCTATGCTGCATCAACTTTCTGGTAGTAGGACTTACTCTATGTGGGAAGTTGTGAGTGATTTTTTTTCCAGTTATGTCTTCTTCTAGAGTATAAACCAAGATATGTAAAGTGTGTATTGTCTTTGCAGCTGGAGACTACCTTTTGCTCCTGGTGGTCCTAAAAGACCTGTGCCATAAAGTGGCATGTGTCAGACACCTTTCCCTCCTACCTGTGGTTTGTTGAGATATGCAAAGGAAGCAAGCACTTTCAACAGGTGTGACATTTTGAAAGATAATCTTATCTTCCATTTTCCTCTGAAACCTTCTGTTGGTCCACATATAATTAATATTATTACAGGAAAAGCCTATGCTCTTTGTTTAGACAGTTGGGAAACTTAGCTGTCTTGACCTAGATGTTCATAAGTTCATAGGTTGGTACTAGGCTATCAGCCCTAGGGCCTTTACAAGCCTAGCCATAACAATTCCCTGGCTATTACTTCCCAGAATATTTACTTCCCTGGTCCCCTGTCTAGCAGGGTGATTGATGTGATCCCCAGAGTGAATTTCCTATCTCCCATCCAGTCGTCAAGGTTCCTTTTGATGAGGGCCACAGAGGTTCTAAGCTTGACATGTATGGGCAGTCTATTCCAGAGTATGGGGAGTCTCTGGGTCAGGAACATATCCTTCCAGCATGTTTTGTTCATTGTGATGACCATGTTTAGATCCCTGGAGTGTGTGGCTCTGAGGGATTGGGATTTTTTTAAGTGTAGCATGTCCAACAGCTCTTGGTTTGACATGGCCTTGTATGTTAAGCAGAGATCACCTCTGAGTAGACGATATGCGACAGTGAATAGCTGGAGTTTTTTTAGATTAGATGGTCAGCATAGGGCATCTGCTTTAGGCCTGTGATTATTTTAGTGAGGTATTTCTGTGGCCTTTCCAGTTGTTGCAGATGTCTTGTGAGGTACATACCAAATGGGGCATTGTACTCTATAATAGGTCTAATGAGGGATGTGTACAGTGGGACAATGACCTCCTTTTTTCTGGACAAAAAGCCCTTAGTGATGAGGTGTGCCACATAGAAGGATTTTCTGACTGTTGTGGCGATGTGGTTATTGAAGGTGAAATCACTGCCCACCTGTGTCCCTAAGTCCCTTATCATACTTTCAGTGTTTGGTGTACTGCCACTTATGTGGTAATTCATGGGTACATGGTTTTTCCAAAAGGGGATAACTATGCATTTCTTGGCATTGAGCTTGAGCCCATGGCTCTGGCACCAAGAATCTGTTTCTGTAAGGCCCTTTTGTAGAGTATCCACATCATTTGGGGATTCAATAATGGCTCCTACTTTGCAGTCATCTGCAAACTTTGTTAGCCAGAGTCCATTAGTGCTAGTCTGTACTTCACAGAAGTAGATGCCAAACAAAAGCAGTCCCAGGACTGAACCCTGAGGTACTCAGCTTGTCACTTGTCTGGAACTGGATTTGGAGTTGGCTACTTTTACAGTGTGCATTCTGTCAGTAAGCCAGTTGGCAACCCATCGAGTGACATAGGGATTAATTCCCAGCTTAGTAAGTTTATCTATGATTCCAGAGTGGGGGATGATGTTGAAGGCCTTGGCAAGGTCCAGATAGGCTGTGTGGACTGCCTTACCCTCGTCCATGGCTCTGGAGACTGATTCGAAGAAGTCAATCAGGTTGAGGAGACAAGATTGGCCCTTTACGACACCAAACTGGGTGGGGTCCAGTGTTTGAAGGTTGCCAATGTATTTGTTTATAAGTTCCATGATAATGCATTTCATGGCTTTGAAAATCAGGCTCGTCAGACTGATGGGACCATAGTTCTCAGGATCCAAGGTGGATCCCCCCTTGTGGAGTAGGATAACTGTAGCTGTGTGCCACTCATTGGGCATGAAGCCTGAGGTGAGGTTATGATTAAACATGACACTTAGGTGAGGTGCCAGTTCATTTTGTAGTTCATGTAGTACACAGCCTAGGATGTCGTCTGGTCCCATGGATGCTGTATTCTTAGCTTTGGAGAGTGCATTTTTTACCTGTGTGGCTGTGATTACTGGAATTTGGCAATCTTTTGGTATTGAGATGGGGTCTTTAGCGGGTAAGAGGGGGTTGAAGTTGGCACTGAATCGATCTGCCAGGATATTGGCAATATCCTTGGGATCAGTATATTTAATGCCGATCTGTTGTAGCACAGGGCTGATCTGAGCATTGCCGTTTAGATTCTTGACATAACTATAGAATGCCTTGTGGTTGTCCTTGGAATCTTTGGCAATTTTATTTTTTGTAACTAGCTTTGGAGGGTTTTATGAATGATCTCAGCTTCTTACTGAGGCTGGTAAGAGAGTTTTTTGCATCCTTGGATTTTCCTCTTTTCTGCAACAGTTTCTTCCTTCTGTTGTATAATTTGTTTATGGCATGGGGACCACCAGATTGGGTTCCTTTTTTGGAGGAGACCGTCTTGGTTCTGTTTGGGATGGCACAATTCATGCACAAGTGGATGTGCTCGTACAGTGCCTTATGGTAGGATTCAGCAGTCGAACTTTCAGTTCCCATCTGCATGTGTGTCATGAAGTTTGCCACTTCTGACTTGAGTTGCATGAAGTTGGCTTTGGAGAAGTTTTTTTATGGAGGTTTCCCTACTGAGGGTTGGATGTGGACATCAAGGGTGATTAGCTTATGGTCAGACCTGACCAATGAGGGGGTGACCACTGGTGTGGAGCATTGATCTCCCATGTTGGTAATGACCAGGTCTAGGATATCTGAGCCCCTGGTGGGATTATGGATTAGTTGATCCAGGACACTGGAATTTATGAATTCCAAGAACCGTTGGGCAAAGGTGCTGATACCTGAATAGTTTTCCCAGTTAATGGCAGGGTAGTTGAAATCACCCCATATTAGGGTGTTTGGTTGCATCTTAATATTTTCTAGTATGTTTAGAAAGGTCTAATGAGAATCTTGGGTCATGGTGGGGGATCTGTAGCAAGCTACAATTTGGATTGCAGTCTTACCTAGTGTTAGTTGCATCTGTAGAATTTCAAATGCATTGTGTTGGGCAACTAGCCGGGAGGTGTGAATATCCTTGGTGAATATGGACACTCCTCTGCCTTTAGTGCTTCGGTCCTGGTTTTGTGGCCGAAAAGTGTCATAAGAGTTGTAGCCTGGTATTGCAAGGGTGCTCTCAGGAGCCTTGAACCAGGTCTCAGTTACTGCACAGATATCGATGCTCTCCATTTGTAGGAGTGCCTCGAAAGAGTGCATTTTGAGGTTAAGACTTCTAGCACTGAGTAGCATTACCTTCAGATTTTGCATGCTTATATCTGTTATGGTGGTGGTTTTGTCTTTAAGCCTTGCCTAAAATGGCACTATAGGGGTGGCAAGAGCCTTAGCCAGGAACCTGAATCTCAGGGGCGACAGGTGCAGACCATCTCTGGTGAAGCATCGTGGTTTGTCGGTCATGTCATCCCAGGCAGATCCTGGATCACCTTTGAATGACACCAGAAACTTAGCCAATTGTTGAAGTCAATCATTTTGTCCTTATACTGTGGTATCATCCTGGGTGAAGGCAGGATGCTTCTCAGGGCTAGAGTCATACCTGCCTGGGCCACATGATCCAAGAGCTCTTCCATGTCCCTTTTCATGTAGTCCAGGGAGGTATGTCTCAAGTCATTCACTCCAACATGAACAATGACAGAGTCATATTTGTACTTGTTGTGGAGTGACTTGAATGCATGCATTATATGGTGGATCCTGACACCTGATAGGCAGCTGACAGTAATTTTCTCCTTGTTCAGCCTGTTGAGTAGGACATCAGTGTGCCTGACTATAGAGTCACGTATGACTAAAGTGTTGGGTATGTTGTCTTGCCTTAGGGGCTGTTGTTTGGTGGCATACTGGTGTTTTGAGCTTGGTTGTGATTGGTGTTTGTTTGCGTTTCAGCTTCGGAGGTCCTTGTTGCTTTGGCAGGTTAATGTTAAGGGCCTCCTCATAAGTGAGTTTAGTGTTACTATGTATGGATGTTGGTGGCATGGATTTTGAAGGGCTATGTGTTGCTTGAGGTGTAGTGCAGGTGTTAACCTTCTCCTCTTGACTGTCTAGCACAATCTTGGCTGGAGAGAGCTTTGCTTCCAGTACACATCACAAATTCTGTGGTTTGGCAAAATAAATTTGGAATTTTATTTCACAATGGTTTCCTTCACTCCTTTCTTCTTGTAGAGTGCTAAGCATTGTATAGATGGGAGTCAGTCAGGAAAACAAATGTACATGGTATGATTAACAGAACAATAAGAAACTGCTTAATATCTGCTGTCTGTCACTTATGACTAATGTGGCGATGCTGGCTGAAAGGTTTTATGTAAGGTAGAATAATTATGCACTTTTCAAAAGCATCGGGTGGCAAAGGGGCTTTTGATTTTTTTAAGTACCAAACTGCATGAAAATGATGTTTTTATTAGAGGTTCTTCCCAAAGTGGTGAACAGGCATTGCCTCAGCAGACATCTCCTCCGCCAGTAAAACAACTATTTTTTTTTTATTTTTCCTTTTGTATGTAAGTTGGATATGTATTCATCACCCTGCTGCAGTCTGACTTTCCTAAACCCCCTCCCATCTCAGTTCATGGACACATGAAGTTTCACTGGGCATTTATCCCTCTAGGCTGGAGGTTACCAGAGCTGTCCATTGCTAGGACATCTTCTTTCCTGCAGGAGCTTGGCAAGCCTGGAAGCTACCATGTCTGCTGATAGAGGCAGGTTTGGTCACTTGGTTAGGCCTTGTTACCTGAATTCTGGCATTACCATTTTCAGGCTTGGTGGACAATGGGGCATGTCCTGCTGAAACATACCCACCCTGGGTCCAAGGATTGCTACTCCACCCATGCTATCACACATATCCAGTCCCATGACTGTTCTGAGACATGGTCTCCACCACAGCTGTGACAATCTTTACTCCACCTGGAAGTTCTTACATCCCTCCCCCCAGGAAAGATGAGTGGACAAAGCCTCATCATTCCTTTTCCTCACCATTTAGTATCAACTTTGTATACCTCAGACAAATATTTCATAATGGAATTAAATGGATGTATCAATTAAGATGTATTATACTGAGTCTTTCCTTAGATATTACAAATGTAATCATCTGAGTGAATCATACAGCAAAGCAGAAGGTAAACTGTAGCCATAGCCACAAAACTATATCAAGATTCCCTCTCTGTATGACTGTATCCAAAATGACTGATGATCGACAGGCAGCATGGGCACTAGAGGGACCAGGCAGTGGAGGATGAGAGTGAGCGGCAATGAGGGTTAAGGTAAAAACAGAGACACATACCTGCACTGCTGCCTGTGTCACTGTATTGTCTATGTCTTCATCGTTGTAAATGTTTCTCCACAATGATGCTATGATCTCTTTGCATACACCATTACAGCACCTGCCACATATGCTGCAGCCACACTAGGGCACACTACTATCCTCCAGTCCCTGAGATCATACACATACCTCTTAACCTCTTAGTGCAAGAAATCTGGACAAAGCCTGGCAAAATGGGAGGACAAAGACCCAAAAATAGGAACATATTTTAAAAATATTGCTCTTCTAAACTTAGAGAGGTGCTAGAGTAACAGAGTTTAACATACATTTTCTGAAGGAGCTGAAGTCTGAAACTCAAATGTATGTCATTATTTAGTGACTTCAATCCTCAGATCAACCCAGTGATTTGCCAAAAAAAGACAAATTTTATGAGGAACAGGACAAAAATATGAGCCAAAAATCTGGGCATTCTGAAAAAAAATCTGTACAGTTGAGATGTATGACATAATTCCTTATCCTTGCATATTAAAACAATGAGTGAGAAGGTCACTGAAAAAACAATCAGTAAAACCAAAATGAAAAGTCCAGCAAAGCTATTACTTCCACTGAGTGACCTCCCAAACCTGTTGTATCAGAGGCACAAGAATAACAGAGTTTACACAGGCACAGGTTTTTTTTTTATCCTTGCATATTGTAAAGTCTCTTCCTTTTCATCTTTAATCCCTTAGTTACCCCAGGCTGCTGTGCGTTCCTGCCTTCGGCGTTCCCACCTGTCACTACTACCGACTGACCTCTACTAGGTCTTGGGTCTCACACCCTGTCTTGGACTGCTGCCTCTACCCCAAGCTAAGGAACATTACCAAACCTTTTGGGGATTCTTTCCCCTAAAGGACACAAGAAAGTACGTTAATACTGTCTGTTACCTAAAACTACAATTGTTATTCTCACCCTAGGTGCAACCTGTAAAACCCGCGTTAGAGGGTTGCTCTGGGATATGGTCCACAAGCATGTATGATAAGCGGAGCGCTAAATCTACATTCACTCCCTCAACAAGAACGCTGAACAGTTGTTTAGCACACGTCTGTTATTGGCCTTAGTTTAACAATAATTACTAACTTTGGGACTCTTTCCATAACAAAAGAGCCCTAGCAGTAGTTTTTGTACAAACATTTTATACTGTTTTTAGTGAATTCATAAGCAACCAGCTAGCTTCCCTCTCTCAATGCTGAGCTATAACAACCTCACCATGCAAAACACGGTCGCCTAATGTATTTTTGCTACTTTATCATTCCAGCGAATATGCAGAGATGTTGCAAACTGTATACTAGACCTATGGTCGCTTCTGTATTCTCCTCTTCTTTAATTGATTGAACATCTAGAGTTACTGTTAAAGGAATGTTTGCCAACTGGTTGTTTTGTATTATTCAATCTGCTTATTTTATGTAGTGGTCTTAGGTCAACTGGTGCCCTAGGCAAAATGGCTCCACGGCGCCCCCCCCCCCACTACACTACCCAGTGCCCCCATCTTGGTCTACTTACACCAAATAAATACTGGAAAAGCACCCCTACTAGAGCAACTCCCTAGGCGACCGCCTAGTTGGCCTATGCCTAAGGCCGGCTAACATATAGATAAGCGGAATAGTTGAACTCACTGTTGTACAAATCCCACTAGTACCTGCATTTACCTGGCACATGCTTGCACTAACCTAATAAGCATACTAAGTTCAATAACAAATGTTTTTCTAGCAAATGTGATTATTTAATGCATTATCCTTTATAGTACTTTGTTTATAGTGTGTATTTTGTCCTACTGCTTTTACCACCACTTTCTCCTCTCCCCTTCTTTTCCCAGCACTACTACCGACTGACCTGTATTAGGTCTTGGGTCTCACACCCTGTCTAGGACTGCTGCCTTTACCCCAAGCTAAGGAACATTACCAAACCTCTTTGGGATTATTTTGCCTAAAGGGCACAAGAAAGTAAGTTTATACTGTCTGTTACCTAAAACTATAATTGTTATTCTCACCCTAGGTGCAACCTGTAAAACCCAAAGCCAGGTTAGCCAGCAGCTAAACCCTTCCCCCTCCCAACCAACAGAGTAACTATTCTCAAAGCCTTCTTTAACAACTCCTATGTTAGCCTACCTTTACCTTTTAGAGCTGCAAGCCCTGTGAGTAACCTCGGCTGCAGTACTACCTGTGCCCAATAGGTGGCTCCCTCCTCCCAGGTCTTTTTTCACACTGCAACTATTTCTACTTTGTACAATTTTCTCTCAAACAACCACTATACTTCCTACCTGGCTATCTGATAGACCCAATCCTATCCCACTACTTCTACATACTTCTCAACTGAACAACGTAATATCTCCTTGAAAAACTCACCTTAACAATCAGCACTCCACTGATTGTTTTCCCTGCTTTTTCTTCTTCTTTGGCTCCCACACTGTTTCCAGAACTACCCTGCCTCAACTTAGCCACCCCTCTGCTTACACTATAGCTTCATACTCCTAACTAAATATCCATCTGTTCCCTTTCTGCCTCGTGCCCACCTCCCCTCTCTCAGGACTACCTACGTCAGCTGTGGAATCACCACATTTCTTATCCTTCTTCAGCCGACGCTATAGGATCAGTGTACAGCTCACTTCTGGATTGTGCCTGCACTACACTCCTCCCTATTCTACCCTTCTACCCCACTTCCTCACCAAACCCATAAATATACCTGCTCCCAAGTGGCGCCATCTTTAATCCCTTAGTTACCCCAGGCTGCTGTGTGTTCCTGCCTTCGGCGTTCCCACCTGTGTAAGTAGCATTATTGCTGTATTTTTTTGTCAAATTCTCAATTTAAGGATGTATAACTGTTTCTGTTTCAATATTGTCTTATTATTATAAAGAAAGTGCTATCCGCTCTATTACTACTGGTTATATTAGTTTTACTGTCTTTTGCCACGTGTATCTGCTGTGTGTAGCCTGTTGAATAATGAAGAGAGGAGGTTAGCGAGTAAAGCATCACTGTTTCATTTAACTATATAAGCAGGTCAGTGTAGCGTTTTAAACACTGTGAAAAGCCAGGGCTGTATAATGTATTATCATGATCACGCATTTATATTGTAAGTCTTTGGCTGTTTAGTCAGGGTCAGGGTAGCATTTTAAACACTGCGGAAAGCTAAGGCTGTATAAAGTATTGTTATGATCACGCATTTATTTTGTAAGTCTTTGGCTGTTTAGTCTACCATTGTAGACCGAGTTCTCTTTCTAACACCCTAACATGGAGTTAATTGATATAGGAACTGTTTAGTGGATTACCAAGGTAGCTATCCTATTATTAAAAGCTACATAACTGCTTTATATTCCACTGTTGACCGTGTACCTTTCAAGAGAGTATGTAGACTGCATATGCTCAGGCTACTTGGCCTAAACCAGGTAAAGAGGCTCTGTCAATGAATTATTTCATGAATGCTGGCTGTTAAGTAGCTCTGCTAGCTAGCCCCATTTGCATGAATTACCGGACCTAATGTTAGACTTTATAGTCACATAAGGACTTCTTGGACCACCTCGCTATTAAAGCTGTGAGTTTCACTCTCTAACAGGTAGCGGTGCACACATAAACACGGATAAACTGCGTTAGAGAGTTGCTCTGTGATATGGTCCACAAGCATGTATGATAAGCGGAGTGCTATATCTACATTCACTCCCTCAACAAGAACGCTGAACTATTGTTTAGCACACGTGTGTTATTGGCCTTAGTTTAACAATAATTACTAACTTTGGGACTCTTTCCATAACAAAAGAGCCCTAGCAGTAGTTTTTGTACAAACATTTTATACTGTTTTTAGTGAATATGTAAGCAACCAGCTAGCTTCCCTCTCTCAATGCTGAGCTATAACAACCTGCACCATGCAAAACATGGCCGCCTAATATATTTTTGCTACTTTATCATTTCAGTGAATATGCAGAGATGTTGCAAACTGTATACTAGACCTATGGTCGCTTGTGTATTCTCCTCTTCTTTAATTGATTGAACATCTAGAGTTACTGTTAAAGGAATGTTTGCCAACTGGTTGTTTTGCATTATTCAATCTGCTTATTTTAGCTGACCTGTAAACATATAGATAAGCGGAATAGTTGAACTCACTGTTGTACAAATCCCACTAGTACCTGCATTTACCTTGCACATGCTTGCACTAACCTAATAAGCATATTAAGTTCAATAACAAATGTTTTTCTAGCAAATGTGATTATTTAATGCATTATCCTTTATAGTACTTTGTTTATAGCGTGTATTTTGTCCTACTGCTTTTACCACCACTTTCTCCTCTCCCCTTCTTTTCCCAGCACTATTACTGACTGACCTGTACTAGGTCTTGGGTCTCACACCCTGTCTAGGACTGCTGCCTCTACCCCAAGCTAAGGAACATTACCAAACCTCTTTGGGATTCTTTCCCCTTAAGGACACAAGAAAGTATGTTTATACCGTCTGTTACCTAAAACTACAATTGGTATTCTCACCCTAGGTGCAACCCGTAAAACCCAAAGCAAGGATAGCCAGCAGCCAAACCCTTCCCCCTCACAACCAACAGAGTAACTATTCTCAAAGCCTTCTTTAACAACTCCTATGTTAACCTACCTTTACTTTTTAGAGCTGCAAGCCCTGTGAGTAGCCTCGGCTGCAGTACTATCTGTGCCCACTAGGTGGCTCCCTCCTCCCAGGTCTTTTTCCCACTGCAACTATTTCTACTTTGTATAATTTTCTCTCAAACAACCACTATACTTCCTACCTGGCTATCTGATAGACCCAATCCTACCCCACTACTTCTACATACTTCTCAACTGAACAACGTAATATCTCTTTGAAAAACCTCACCTTAACAATCAGCACTCCACTGATTGTTTTCCCTGCTTTTTCTTCCTCTTTTGCTCTTCCCGCTCCATTCGCCCTTCGGGCTCCCTCCGCTCCCCTACCCTGCCCCCAATTCCCACCCATCCCCACTACTCCTAGACTTATACTACCCTAACCACTCCCCTGATTAATTAGTCACTCCTACTAAACAGTATCATCCAATCACAACTCATCTCCCAACCACCCACTCCCCAATTCCCAACTCTCCAGCACTGTATCTCCTCTATCACCACTCCCTTATTTCTCCTAGACTTACCTACTACCATAGCCACCATGTATCCACCAACACCCTCCTCTTCCCCAAAACTAAAGCCATTCTACTACCTCATACCCCCACTCATAATACTTCATCTCCTTACTGCCTATGAATTCCACAACCTGCCTAATTCTCAACACTCTACATCGAGTACAACAATCCACATCCAAACTCACACTCCTCCCTCAACACAACCCCACTTCTACTCCTACAGTAATTCTCCAAAACCTCTCCATCCAATATGACCTAAATACTTAAACCCAAGGACTAAGAACTATTACCAACTCCTACTAAAGTTCACCAAACTCATACAAAGTTTACGTAATCTCATAGCCGATGGTGACATCCATCCTAACCCTGGTCCAAGCTCACAAACTATCACTAACCCCATAAATAGAACTCCTACCAACATAAGAAGCTCACATAATGCCCCCAAAATCATTTCTGGTCTGTCACCTAAATATCAGAAGTATAAATAATAAACTCCACTATCAGCATGCACTCATAGATATACACTCACCTGATGTTTTCTGCCTTACAGAAACCTGGCTAAAACCTACTATCCCTGACAATGAAATATTACCCCCCCACTACAATATAATAAGACTTGACCATAAAGTAAGAAAAGGTGGTGGAGTAGCCATCCTATATAAATCCTCTCTAGAATTAACTACAATTAACATCCCACTTGACCTAATAACTACCAACACCGAAACAATAATCTCAAGAATTCAACTCAACAAAAACAAAGCTATAAACATAGTATGTAGTTATATTCCTCCAGGCAATAACATAAACACATTAGAAAGCACACTCCAATGGTTATCCTCCTCTCACCCCCAAGAAACAATCATACTTGGAGACTTCAACATTGACTGGACAACTTGTTCAGCACATTTCCCAACCTCCCATATTAACTTACATGGTTTCTCTCAAACTATTACTACCCCCACCAGAATCAACAAATCTAACAGAAAGGAAAGCATTATAGACTGGATCTTAATAAATAACAATCCTCAGTTGTACAAAGCAGGTACCCTACCTGAGGACATGAGCGACCACCTCCTAACCTACATAATTAGAAAAAGAGAAGACATGCCAGAACAAACCACCTTTATAACCCACAGGTATACAAAGAACTTTAACCTAAATATCAGAAGTATAATAATAAACTCCACTATCAGCATGCACTCATAGATATACACTCACCTGATGTTTTCTGCCTTACAGAAACCTGGCTAAAACCCACTATCCCTGACAATGAAATATTACCCCCCCATTTGGAATTTGTTAAAAATGAAAAGGTTTTTACACATAGAAGAAAGAGTACTTAAAAGTGTGGGGCTTTGTAACCAGTTTCCAAACTGGTCTAAGCTTATGCAAATGGGCCTAACTCAAAACACTACCCCTTGACCAAGCAGTCTCAGAATACAACACCACTTTCCTAGCCATCATAGACAGGTGCACTCCCACACGTAAATTCAGAACCAAAAACAAAACAGCACCATGGCTAACCAATACTACTAGACAAAAACTTACATCTAGAAATAGAGCATGGACCTCATGGAGAGCTATCAAATCCCCACAAGCCCACATAACATACAAACAGATAAGAAATTAAGCTAAAAGATCTATTATATTAGACAAGCAAAACTACTATTTCAATTTACAGCAAAAACACCAAAATCAGCCTCAAAAATTCTGGGCAGGACTGAATAAGCTACTCTACTCTGGTAAATCCTCTACCCCCACCCCCTCATCAACCCTACAACTACCTCCTGAATCAGTAGCAAATACCTTTAACACTTTCTTCACTGAAACTGTCAAATCCCTAGCCAATAATCTATCTCCATCCTCTTCTTCAACAACCTCACCTACTCATATGAACCCCTCACCCTTAAAGTTTGAGCCTATCCCCACAGACTATATCATATCTTTACTTAAGAAATTAAAACCTACTACCCTCGCAGCCAACCAACTTCCTGCAGAATTCCTACAAAAGGCCGCTAAAGTAATAGCTTACCCTATCTCCATCTTAATCAATCGTACTATCCAAGAATCCTACATCCCCTCCATCTGGAAAATCTCACACATTCTTCCACTTCATAAAGGAGGTAACTCCATAGAACTCTCTAACTATAGACCTATCGCCATACTATCGCCCCTAGCCAAAATAATGGAGAAATGCATACAGAAGCAACTATTAACCCACCTTACTCACAATTCTCTCCTAGCCCCATCCCAGCACAGTTTCAGACCAGCCCACAGTACAACCACTGCCCTTCTCTCCTTCTCTCACACAATAAATCACAACCATAATCAAAATCTGCTCTCCACTGCCCTCTTCCTCGATCTATCTAAAGCATTCGACATGGTAAATCACAGCCTACTCTTAGAGTCTCTCAAATCACTGTCCATAGATAACTCAGTATGTAACTGGTTCCACTCGTACCTAAATGATCGACAACAAACTGTCTTGTGGAAAGATAATCTATCCCCCCTCCTACCAGTGAACTTGGCGTACCCCAAGGCTCCATTCTAGGTCCCCTTCTTTTTTCTATATTCATCAATGATCTGCCCAAAATGATACCACAGGCTACTTCCATACAGTACGCAGATGATTCCACACTAATCTGCACTGCCTCTACTCCCGCAGAATTACAATCCCTAACCCAGTCTACCTTTAACAAAGTAGAGAACTGGCTTAACAATCATCTTCTCCTATTGAACCCAAATAAAACTAAACTACTACTTTTTTCCCCCACCCAAAAGCAAAAACCACCAATATTTACAGTCTCTTCTAACAATGGGACCACAATTTCTCCTGAACCGAACACCAAACTACTAGGCATAATCATTGATAACAATCTGAATTATAATGCCCATATAGACAAAAACCATAAAAACAGTAAATAAAAAAATAGGATCCATGTATAGGATAAAGAAATTTCTAACGCCAGCTGCCAGAACCACCATAGCTCGCACACATCTTCTGTCCTCCCTTCTCTATGCCTCACCCATCCTCACTAATCTAGCTAAATCAAACCTCAACAAAATCACCAGCTGCTATAACAATATAGCAAGATTTGCCACAGGCTCCACATACAGAACCCACCATTGTCAAAATCTTCATAAATTAGGTTGGCTAGAACTACCCAATCAAATATACTATAACCAACTCATAGTTATTCATAAAATCCTCTACCAACCTACCAGTACCCCGATTATAACTAAAATTATCACCCCCTATAACAACCTATCATCCCTTCGCTCATCCAGCAGAATGCTAGTACAAGTAACCAAAGCAAACAACTCAGCTGGAGATTCTTTGTTCTCCACCTCTACTGGAAAAAAATGGAACTCCCTTCCTCCAGAAGTAACCTCTAACAGCTCCCTGCCTCAATTCAAAAAATCTCTAAAGACACACATGCACAGACTCTGGCTATGTCCATGTCTAAACCCCGACTAAACTATAAAAAAATGACACTGAGCTAGTCAAAAAATAGTCATGCTCCTATCAAAACCCCAACTAACCCAAAAACATAAACACAAACTTATTAAATCAAACAAGCTCACAGATGTGTCTACCAATTTTCTCCCTCTATAACTTATTTTTTCTTACCTCTTTCTTATCTTACTTGCTTTCTAATTGTAAATGCTTATCTTACTGACACACCCCTCCTAAAAGATTGACTTCTCTGAATTCACTGCTTCAAAAAAATAAAATGTTTTTTATGTCTTATCTATTTGCAAACTACATATGACTTTTGTCTTTGACCTACTGTTAACTTTCAAGATCATTACAACCTGCATTTTTCTTTCTTTAATTGTTACTAAACCTTTGTAAAGAGATCTATTGTTAATTTTTAAATATCTTATAACCTACATCATTATTTGTTACTAAATACCTACATTGTTATTGTTGTTACTAAATGTTTTCAAAACATGGAGCTTTTCTCCACGGGCCTCCGCTGAAAATGGATATGTATCCAGTCGGACTTTCCCGGTTAACAAATGTAAAATAAATAAATAAAATAAATAAATTTTAGGACATAGCCATATATCTGTAAGTCATAACCCCTTATGCAGTCTATAGCACTTTTGCTCATGGCAGTTTCTCTGAAGTAACACCCTTTATGTGAATAATGCAATTCATTTGAAGTATGTTTTGGAATACATTATGTTGCAAAAGCATAACTCATGTTTTGGGAGAATCATGCTATTACCTGCACCTGTCAAAAAGATTTCTGTATGTACATAGTTCCCAGATTTGGATACTCTGCATCAGCTTATCTCCTGCTCATGCATATTTATGACTTTGCCAAAATCTGCACATTGGTCAGTGATAACATCTTGGCAGAACAGCTTACTAGTACTGTTCTCTAGACTTTTATTATCCTTTCAGTTCCCTTTTATCATTTAATTATGGCATGTCCATTGCACAGGGATAGCCTGCTGGTGGCGTAAATCTTGGCTCAAGATGATTGTCATTTAGCCCATTTTTGTAAACCTTGACTCAAGATGATTGTCACTGTGGAAGTGACACCCCAACCCCATGTGCAAAATGGGAAAAGAGGTTGAGGATGGATGGATGTGCATTTTTAAATAAAATGCTTCCTTTACATACATATATCCATCTGAGATATATATATATATGGGTCTAGGACTATTGCACGAAGCTGCAATAGCCAAACCCAACATCACCGAACACATTTTAACGAAAGCCCTTTTACCGAAAAAGCACTTTCGTTAAAATGTGTAAAAAAAAAAAAAAAGAAAAGAAAAAGCATTTATGCAGGGGGGGGGGCTGTGCCCCCCACACCCCCTTACTTTAATATTCTCACTCCAAGACCGCACTACAGTGGGGAAAAGGGAATCTTCCCTTATCTGCACTGTAGTATGGCCTCTACAACAGCATACTTACGCAAAAATGCTGCTTCGGTGAATAGCATTTTCGCATAAGCATATTCGGCCATGAGTGCTTCGGGAAAAAGTGTGTCGGGGATTAGTACGGAACCCATATATATATATATATATATATATATATATATATATATATATATATATATATAAATATATGTATGTATGCATGTATGAAAACAATCCATATAGTTGAACATTTGTAATATTGTACATCTTTGCTGCTGGCAGATTGAATAATCCTCAGATTGCTTCACTGGTATTACTTTGTGGGAAGCTGTGGAACAGTGTGGCATGGGAATTTGCTCTTTTTTTGCTGTTGTGCAAGCTTGGAGTTGGTATATATTTACAGGAGGTGTACAGGTGCAGTGGGGCTTGCCCCCTGCAAAAAAAAACTTTTTTCTTTTTCTTTTTTTCATTATTTTTAGTTTTGATCCTTTGGGGTCAACATTTAGATTAAGCATAGTGTGAGACAGGACCAATAATTTATATAAAGATATTGAGCATAATAGGAAACCTTTTTATAGTTCTATAAGATGTGGAAGGAATAAGGACATACAAATTGATAAACTCTGTGCAGATTCCAAAATTTATTCTCAGGCACAACAGATTATAAATATATTTACAAAATCTTATTCCAAACAGTTTGGCTCCACAAAATGGGTGATAAGTTGTCCTAGTGACACCCAGGTAACCCCAGATACTGGAATCAAATTAGATTATATGGAATCAAATTAGATTATATTGAAAAAGAACTGTGCAGACTGGATCCAAACAAAGCACAAGGAAGAGACGGAATTAGTAACAATGTCCTAAGAACATTTCTGCACCATTATATCTATTATTCACTATGACATGGAAATATGGGGTGATTCCTCAAGACCGGAGACATGCGCTTATTAAACCTGTCTTTAAGGGAAAGGGGAGTAGGACAAACCCAGATTCATACAGACTCTTAAGTGTACTTTCATGTTGTGGAAAACTAATGGACAAGGTAATATTGGATAAGTTATTGTCAGAACTGGATAGGTTGGGACTTGAAACCATATATCAGCATGCATATGTTGAAAATAGATCTATCACCACCTGTGATGTTCTATAACAATATAATAACAGCTATGAATGAAACATTGTGCTGTGATGTTATTTATATAGATTTAACTTCTGCATTTGCAGGGTCATACACAAAACACTGATCAATAAATTAGTATAACTAGGTTTTCATTTTCTCTTGATAAGATGGATAATTGCATGGCTTACAAATAGGACATGGCAAGTATCATACAGCAACTCGACAAGTGAAGTCCTTGGTTACAGTCAGTGTGTCCCACAGGGCTCTGTCCTAGGCCCTTACTTGTTTAGATTATATCTTTCAGACCTTACTTTTTCATCTGAGGTGTTCTACAGTCTATATGCTGACAACCTGAAATTGGGTAAACTGATTTCACTTGTTACAGATAGGGCATGTCTGCAAAATAACTTGACTAAATTGACCATTTGGGTGCAGGAGAATAATATGTTGATAAATACACCAAAAACTAAGCATATGAGATTTGGGAGACATAAACAGAGAGATGAATATTTAATATAGCACACAGTGATTGAAACTGTAGATTCATTTTAGGACCTGGGTATATGGGTAGATCCAGCTATGAGTTTTTCTAATCATATCAACCAATTGGTTATTGATAGTTATAGAACTATAGGTTGTATAAAAAGATTTATAAAGTCTAGAAAATCAAAAGTGATTAAGTCATTGTTTGTTAGTTACATTACACCCAAACTTGAGTATAGAATAATAATATGGAAACCCTATAAGAAAACAAACACGAGTAAACTGGAAAGAGTACAGTGAAAGTAGAGCAAGGGCATCCATGGATGTGAAAATTTAACTTATTATGAAAGACTAAAATATCTGAACTTGTACAGTGTCTCTTACAGATATCTAAGAGAAGATCTTATTCAGGTATATAGGGCATTTAGTGACAATTACCTCTGGCAATGTTTAGGGTTAACAAAAAGTAGTAGAGAGTCATCAGACAACCAATGTAGAAGATTTTGTAGGAATGAGAATTGTACTAATTGGTTCTCTGACAGAGTAGCTGATGCATGGAATGGACTACCAAATTACATTAAAGCAAGTACTCGTTTAGCGATAGCATTGCCTGGACACTTACTATGGGAACAAGTGTTTTGGTATATTGGCATGCTAGAAGGGCATTAATGCCAATGCTTGAAATATTTGTATGTATGTATGTATGTAACATTTGGGTTACTATTTTTATACTTTGATATTTCAAAGTACATTGATCTCTCTCTCTTTATATATATATATATATATATATATATATATATATATATATATATATGTACATATGTATATAACTGTAATGGTGGATGTTTGAATAATGGAACAATTGCTGCAAGAAATAAAACATGCATTTATCAAAGCAAGATGTTTGCTTGCTCAATGACTGTACTGAAGCATTAGGGGTTAATGTGTTAATTTGTAAAACAGGAAAGTATGATGTACTTAACAAGTAGGACAGCTTGACACTATCCTCTTTCATCCCTTCTGCATGGCTGCAAGTATAACACTAGATTCAGTTTAATGTTATGACATGAAGCCCTATTTTGGACAGCTGAAGATTATTAGTTTCAGTCATCTATGTCACAAGATGGTCTATATCACATGACTGAATTTATTGTACATTGAATTTAGCTTAATATTACTGCAGGATGCTGTACATTGAACAACTTAAGACAATTGGATTCAGTTTAATGCTGCCACATGCTGTTCTTCCCACACATCTGCGGGCGCACACACAACACACACACACACACACACACACACACACACACACACACACACACACACTACGTGTGTGTGGCAATTTAAGAGCACTACAAATTTACCAGCTGCTACAAATGTTGTTTTTGGATGTGGAATAAATTCAGCACAGACACAGAAAGGACAGGCAGATTATATAGACAATATAGATCCTGGTCTGTTCTGTTACTGCACATTGCTTTTATCACATGTAGCATTCTAAGTATTTTTGTTGATCTGTTCCCTCTTCTATACTCTTCTTACAGTGACACTTCTTGTCTTAAATGCCTTATAGTTTTCTCTTTTAGATACTTCCATGATGGCATCTTATTGCCTGTGTTTTTTGTGGTAAGACTTTCCCCCAGATTCACTATCCTTCTGTGCAGGACTAGCTTAGTCCTGCACGGAAGTGGCCATTTATGAGTAGGACGGCAGAGTGCCATGCATATTAATGAAGGCATGCTGCCTGAGCTCCTAAATGGACACAGAGAGTGTACGAGTGCAGGGGGCATGTCTGAGAGCAGAGCTCTCAGAATATACATGCCTCTGCAATGAAGAACAGCAGTGTATGAAAAAGAATGAGCGAGACCACTCATAGGTGTTCGCATACCCCCAGCAACATCCCCACAAGTGTACAAGAGGTGCACAGGTTTGCCCATCGCTTAGCTCCGGTTAATGCAGCTTAAATGGCAGAAGAGGATAAAAAAGCAAGATATATGCAAATGAAGCAGCGCAACAATAGTGTAGTGGGCAGAGCATTTGCCTTACAAGCATTCCCAGTTCGAGTCTCAGTCCAGTACAATCCATTTTCCATGTCAAATCACCTTACGATCAATTGATTTTGTTGCATAACCTATGACATAACATATATTTGCGAACTGGAGTACAGCATTAAATGCAGATGTGAGGTGTCATTGTCATAATGTTGTAAAGTCTACAGATAATCACAAGTGCCCCATACAGTATATGTATACAGGAATCAGGGATACAAATGGAAGGTAAAATGTGCAATGAATGATAAATCAATACAGTTTCCAAATCCCCCACCTTCACAAGAATCATTAGACATTATTATCTAAATTAGTGCGGTGGTAAGTGGGAGTATGCAGTAGTAAGCAAGAGTAAGCATACTTAAGCACCTATATTTTTCCTAACACCCCTCCCCATCAAGGTGTTTACCCCCCACATGTGTCATATACCACCCCTGTATACATTGTGTTTGTCTTGTCTGTTAACCTACCCAACCTACCTCCCCAAATACACCTACTATCCCTCCCCAACATCCCACTTTCACCTGAAAAAAAATAAAAAGGGCAATCTGTTCTCAAAAAAAATATCACCCCATACATAGCTGTCCATTTCACACCTGTGTCCACTGGACACATAATCTGGTCTAATTGGCTTAACAACATATTATTTTTGTCCTCACCCCTCTCTTAGAGGTATGAGTGTCCAAATCTATCTCCAAATTCAATGTATATGCACAGCTATTATCTGTAGAAGAAATGGGTAGCTATGGACCTTCCCTCCACCTTTCCTGCACATCCCTAGCTATTTTCCCTACTGTTTTTCCCTCTTTGTGCCCCGCTTTCACCACTTTCCTATCAAACCTTTTTCATTTCTTTTAAAGAAATTACCGTGGGGTAAGTGGGAGTAAGCACTTTTAAGCAGCAGTAAGCGGGTTTAAGCTTGTTTGCATGGGGGGTAAGTATTGCCTACACAGGTTAAGCAATTTAGAAGCTAACTGAGTGTAAGAAACTGTAACTGGAAATTAGCAATGCTTACCTCTGTGGAAACCCGTGCAAACCAGCTTACGACTGATTAAAAGTGCCTTAATCACTCTGTATCCAATGGCCCTTGTTCTGCCCAGCAACAAAATAAACAGCCTCTGCAAGGCTCGAACACAGGATCCTGCACACCATAGCTAAAGTGATTTACCACTAAGCCATGTCAGACATACATAACCCTGATGTTTTCACAAACATATCATCCAGCACAGTCATTCAACAGTACAGGAAATGTATTTCAACATGTAGATGTATATATTTATTTATATTACATGTGTTAACCATGTTAGTCTGACTGAGCTTTTGACAAATTTTTGGCAGAGCCCCAGGGAGAAAAGCTCCTCAGTGAATAAAATGTAACAAAGCCCCATTACGGTCAGCAAAAAAGTTACTATCAGGTTACAATAGCACATGTGTTTATATGTATTTCTATCTAAATAGTTATATAAATATCTATCTATATATATATATATATATATATATATATATATATATATAATATACCTACACACACACACACACACATATATATATATATATATATATATATATATATATATATACACATATGCATACATATATAGATATATATGAATATATATATATATATATATATATATATATATATATATATATATATGTATATGTGTGTCTATATATAGCTAGGAATGTATATATGTAAGCATATATATATATCTATATATGTATATACAGATATATAGCTATAGATATAAAAGAGAACATAACAAATACATTCATGACCACAGGCACCATTAATGGGGGTGAGGGTCCCAAGCTGCATACATCTTGCACGTATTTATATTACCCACACACACACACACACACACACACACACACACACACACACACACACACACACACACACACAGCCAAACAGGTCTGCCCTGCAATACAATACCACCTGTTGCAAGTCCCATAACCAGGACCCGGCACAACATAGACACAAGATGTTAACAGTAATCCATCCCACCTGTATGATGTCAGGCTGGTATCAATACCATATCATGCAGTACAGTCTGGCTACCATAGGGAATGTACAATGTGGAAGCAATAAACAGTCCTAAGATACATACACACACACACACACACACATATATATGCAGATACACACACACACACACACACATATATATATATATATATATATATATATATATATATATATATATATATATGTAACTACACATACACACACAGAGATATGTATAGGAAGATACATATTTAGAGGGTGCACACCATACAGAACAGTCAGTATTCCTATAGTTGCCACCTTACCAAATAGACACTGTATGAGTCAGCCATACAAAAGACAATTGTTTCCTGAAACATATACCCACAGAGAGGTCAAAGGATATAACACCACACACAGGTTTGCATACATGAGAAAGCTTTATTTGTGTACTTTTACAGCTTTAAATGCCATGTCATATAGTTGTTTAGACTTTGAAATACATATAAACAGACTAATCCAACTCTCAAATAGATCAATTAATACAGTATTCCGGAAAGCATAACATATGTTGCTGTCCAGGCCAAGGCCTTCAAGTAGTACAACAGTAAAGACTGACTGGGCCACAGGATAGCAATCAATCAACAGTAAGTAAGGCAGATGTATAGTCCAGCAGCCTCTAACTACACTCTGTATGCAATCCCTATGGGGAAAAGACTTCAGTTGACACAATGGGATGTATCTGTTACATAACAAGGCATAACTGAAATCATCACAATCACACTGACAAACAGAACAGTCTGTATGGCAGGAAGCAGTAGGCCTGCATTTTTCCAAGGTGAATTGTATGGTAATGTACATCCAGATAACCTTAAGGCAGCTTACTCCTGATATCTCTCACATGTTGTAACAGCCTAGGTTAGTTATGGTGCACCCCCCCCCCCCATAGACTGACATACAGGGGCATATAACACTGTTACATACACTGACCTCTGGACTGTAGAAGGGCACACATGTATTGTGCAGATGAAGCCCAGACATATATGGACCCAACCCCAAAACATATTGTTTAATTAATTGGAATATTGCCAGATTGATTGAATGTAATTATGTTGATGTGGTATATAAAGGACTAGAATGTTTTTTTTTAATTGTTCAATTAGAAGGCAAGAAGTCAAGGTACCAGAACGATTGCATTAATAAAACACTTGTCCTTGGTTGGCATTTTTTGCTCCTTTCCTGGTTGTGGCATCATATGCTTCTAGAGAGTGTCATATGGACAAAGCCTGGTATATAGGTGGAAGACAGAGGCCGGAACACAGGCTCATATGTGAAATAGTGCTGTCATACAATAATCAAGTTGCTGGTGTTACAGGATAGTCTGCAACATACCCTTAGTCAGGAATATGATGTCAGAAACACAAATGGATGTAGCCATGTACAGATAGCACTCAACACACACATTGCCAGTGATATATCTGACACAAGACCTGTGTGGTGGACAGACAAAACCTAACAGGCACACGTCTGGCCATCAAGTGTATAGGCCCACAGTGGAGAGCTATGCAGCCAGACTGCATTCCATGTTAAACTAGTATGTACACACAAACCCTGTAACACTGGTGCTATGCAATGCATACAACAACAATACTCACACTCTGTCTGTAGTTCTGGAACCTCATACAAATATGTAGCTGGCCTGAGTGTGCAAGTTCTCTTGTAAGAGGTATTGCTACCTGCTGTCTGTAACACTGCTGCCCACACACAGGAAGGATGTCTACCATACAGGAAAGGAAAAATGACCACACCCACATGATGTAAGGATTTATAGTAGTGGGGTGCCATGACAGTGGTAATTGGAAGTACTACACAGCATGCACTGACTGGTGCAGAGGCCATAACCTGATCAAGTGCATTACCTACAAAAGCCATGCTGCAATCTATTCCAAGCAACTCAATCCATTTACTGGAGAGAGAGAGAGAGAGAGAGACAGAGAGAGACAGAGACAGAGAGACAGATAGAGAGAGAGGGGGGGGGGGAGAAAGAGAAACCAGATCCACAGTCAAAACCAAAACCGAAACAGAAACAGAAACAAAGAAAGCAGGCTAAGGCCATAGCTAAGGAAAAAGAAAAAAAAACTCCTACAAGGAAACCATTCACAACAGACCTCATTCCCACAACAGGTATGTGAAGTATACATGCATGTAACTGACTGTAGTACTTGGTCCATAATACTGGGATAGATGATGTGGAATGATATATATGTGCCATCAGATGTTGTTGTAATGATGTTCAGCTGAACAACTGCAATGGACAATGGATGTCCCTGTAGGTAGTGGGCCATACCCATCAACTGTGCAGGGCAGCACTAACTGACTGACAAGATGTAAGCCAGCATAGTGTGTGCTGTGTAATGGAAAGGATGTGTATTACTGTGGCCAATAGCTGGTGGTGGAAGTAATGCCATCATGATGGACATGTGGGTTCCAGAGCCCATCACTTGCAGGACACCCAGGTTAACATGTATTGTAGCATGCTGAAATGCCATAGGTGTGTAATAGGCTTACCTGCAATCTGACCTTATATATACTCCCATAATTTTAGGCTGTGTCCATCTGTGACACCTCTCTGTGGCAAGGCAGAACAGTGCAGCTGTGCAGGAAGGAGAGTTAGAGATTGTGGACCTGATGTCTGAATGTACCCCATATATAGGTATATATGTGTGTACATGTATATATATATATATATATATATATATATATATATATATATATATATATATATATACATGTATGTCTACAGATATACAGATACTCATATGTAGACATATATATATATATAAACACATATATACAACATAAAATATATCTACACACACACACACACACACACACACACACACATATATATATATATATATATATATATATATAAATATATATAAGTGTGTGTGTGTGTGTGTGTGTGAGTATGTCTACATATATACAAACACACACATATGTATGTAACTACATGTCCCCTATATTAACACCACAGTGCTGCATGCTATGTGTGAGGGAACATCACACATAGCAATACACACAGATATATACAGCTGTAAGTGTGTTCAACATGGACGGGTATGTCACATGTGAAACCCTTGTTGGGACCACATTGCCCTTGTCTGAGAAGTAGGGAATGGGAATATGAGGAAAGATAGGAGGTATATTTGTGGAGGTGGTTCAGGTTGGTAGATACAGAGGACAGAAAATACAACAGGATAAGCAGTGTTCACAAAACCAAAGTTCTTCAAGAAATAAATCCAAATCAGCCAGTCTACACCATGGAAAACAAATTTATTTAGCGCGTTCCTCTTGGTTAATACCAAGACTTCATCAGAATTAAAAAAACACACCAAGGAAGAGCTTAAATATACTTGATTAATTAACCACTTAATCAATTGAATCATTATAAAAACGTATGTTCTTTTAAAAAGACAGACCTCATTTTATACAATAAATTCAGCTGGTCAAAGCCCTACACTTTAAAACTGGGGCTATAGACAAGGTTTCATTAAGACCAGGTTCAAGGAATGAACAAAGTAAAAATTGCCATGTTAATTTACATAATTCAATATCCAAATCCCACCAGCCGCCTCTTGAAGATCTATGTACAACTTCTAAAATACAAAATCTTAAAACTTAACTTTTTAAAATCTACACATTCCAATGAGTGTCTAAACTAAGCATTTTTGTCATTTTTATGTAGGATTGCATAAAAATGTTCATAAATACGTTTACAAAGCTGTCTTTTTGTTTTCCCTACATAAAAATGTTTACATGAATCACATACAGCCAAGTAAACTAAACCTTTTATTTAAAATATTTGGGGAACAGCCGAAATTTGTGAACAAAATGGGTAAGAATCTGAAATACTTGCTTGAGCATAACATCATTTTACGTAATCCATTTGAGAAAGGAACTAATAAATGTGGTTGTTACTCATACTGCAAATATATTTTGGATAAAAAAATAATCTGTTTACCAAATAGGGCTCACCAGGTGTTTTTTTAAACCAGAGAATTGCACATCAAAAGGTTTAGTTTACTTGGCTGCATGTGATTCATGTAAACATTTTTATATAGGGAAAACAGAAAGATAGCTTTGCAAATGTATTTATGAACATGTTTATGCAATTCATAAAAATGACAAAAAAATGCTTTGTTTAGACACTCATTGGAATGTGTAGAGTTTAAAAAGTTCAGATTTGGTATTTTAGAAGTTGTACATAGATCTTCAAGAGGGGGCTGGTGGGAATTGGATATTGAATTATGTGAATTAAAATGGCAATTTTTACTTTGTTCATTCCTTGAACCTGGTGTTAATGAAACCTTGTCTATAGCCCAATTTTAAAGTGTAGGGCTTTGACTAGATGAATTTATTGTATAAAATGAGGTCTGTCTTTTTAAAATAACATACCTTTTTCTAATTATTTAGTTGATTAAGTGGTTAATTGATCAAGTATATTTAAGCTCTTGCTTGGTGTGTTTTTTATTCAGATGAAGTTGTGGTATTAACCAAGACGAAAGTGCAAAATAAATTCATTTTCTGTGCTGTAGACTGGCTGATTTGGATTTATTTCTTGAAGAACTTTGGTTTTGTGGACATTGCTTATCCTGTTGTATTTTCTGAATTCATGATGTGAGGGTGAGATATTCTGCCTTTGTCACTGGATTTGTGAATGTTTTTGGTGGAATTGGTGTCCTGAAGCCTTTTTACTTTGGTATATATCAGCTAATACTTGCCGCAGCAGGTTTGTTTTTGATTTTACAATGCAAGAGCTGGGCTGTCATGGACTAGGTGATGATTTTAATGGAGTGGATGCTATGGAAGTACTTGGAGTGAATGAATCAGACTTAGAAGTAAGCCTAACACAAGCTTTGGCCATTTTATCTCAGCAGAACAAGAATATGGCTTGTATGATGCAGAAACTACAAGATCCATCATCCTCTGTGTCTGCTAGTGATGACTGATGACAACTACACATAATCAAGGGGACTTTTCATTTCCTACTTCCAGTAACATGAACGCTACTAGTGTGAGTAGAAAACAGGCTGTGGAGCATATAAGCCCCAAAACTAACTTTCATGAATGGATAAAAAAGGATTTTAATTTGTTTGGGGCCAAAACAGAAAATAAACCAAAGGATCAACGACCAAGGACATTAAATAAAAAACTTTCTGACTTAGAACAGAAGTTCACTAAGGTGAGAAATTTACAATGTGACAATTCCTATTTAAATGAATGCCTGAAGCATAAGCAAGTGCCTAAAGGCTTATGCCTTTATAAGTTTCCTACAGGCATTAGCTTAAAAGAAAATGACGAAAAGGAATCAGTTGAAATGTTTGACCGGTTCGGTTTGGAACTTGTAAATTTTATTGTTGGTTTAAATAACACATATATTAATGAAATTTTTGATGAAGTTACTGTTCTAAACAATTAAATTACTGAAGATTTATTGTTTGATTTAAATATTGACAAATATGATAATATGTTTAACCATATTGAGTGACAAGTGGCTGTTAACACGGATAGGAAAAGAAAAAAAACTTAATAGAGATAACGATGAATATATGAAAGGCATGGCCTGTCCTATGCCTAAAGTGTATAACCAGTTTTTTGGTTTGACAGACAATAACAGGAGAGAATATGTGGAAGGTAGGGGGAAAGTAGTAGAGACAAAGAATATTTATGCATTTGATACAGCACATAGTAATGAACAGGAATTTTCTGAGCAGGCACCCCTTAGGAGATCAGAAAGGATAGGGAACTGCAACAGACAAAGAACTGACAATGAAAACAACTTTAATTCTTTTCATTTCACCCCAGCACCTCAGGGTACTTGGAACCACCTCAGGGGACAGCAATGGGGGAGGTACAAAAACTGATTTCAGACAATGAATGCTTAGTTAAGAGAAGGGTGGTTGTTAATAACAATTCCCAAGGAAATATCAAAGTGCTGAATGATGGGACAACATTGAGTTTGCAAGGCTTCAATATTTTCAATTATACCCATTTAGAAGTAAATCAAGAGCATTTTTCTCTTTTTAATAAAAGCTTTAAATTTATACCTAGTTCTATCATTAGTTTACCAGAAACAATGACTGAGATTATGTTTTTTTGAGGAAACTGGGGTTGCAATCCTTGTTCTATAATAATCGAGGAACTTTGAGACAGACAAATAACTATAGTGAAATTTTGAAACTTAAAAGTACATTCAACCCCCCCCCTACTGCTCCCATTGTTACTACTTATGAAAACTTGTGTTTAAGGGATACGCACTCATTCTTAAGCTCACATAAAAAAAAAAAACATTTCAACTTGAATCGATAGGAGATGGCACTGTTAAAACAAATTAAATGTGATGACTCCATTAGGGTAATGAATCTCGATAAAAGGAGGGGGGATGGTGTTAGTGGAGAATATTGAGTACAGTGCAAAAATGATGGACATTTTTTATGATACCTCCAGGTATATGGAAGCTTCCTATAATAAAGTTATGATTGCCCATAGGAAGGTCCAACTGTTTTGGAGGACTCTCATTTCCAGGGCATCATTTCAGAAGAACTGTATGAGTTTCTTAAAACTGAGCATCCCACCATACCACAAGCATTTGAATACCAAAGGTCCATTAGGACGTAAGCAATCCACACTATAGAGTGATTATCACATCTAAAGGAAGTTCTACCTACCCCATAGGTGTGTTTATAAATAGACTGTTCAAACCAATTGTGGTTAAGATTAATTATATACTGAACACTTCTTAGGGCTACCTGTCTAGATTAAAGGTAGAATTATTTTCCCCAGAAGTTTCCTTCACAACAATGGCTGTAGTTGACATTTTTACTAGCATCCTTCATAAAGAGGGACTTGAATTATTTTTGGAGGCTATGCTGGACCTAACAGATTTAAATAGTACTATGATGAATTTTGCTGTAAGTGTTATGGAAATGATTTTGGATAACAATTTTTATTATGTTTGAGGGTAGCTACTTTAAGCAGATACAGGGTGTAGCAATGGGGGCCACTTGCGCCCCCATTTACACAAATATGGTTATGTATGCTTGGGAATGTAAGTATGTCTTTCCATTAGAATTTAATGAAAGATGGAGTTTATATCTTCATATTTTAGATGATATTTTTATTCTTTGGAAAGAACCTATTTCAGCCCACACAGATTTGGCTACCCATTTAAATGACTTACATTCATTCCTTACATTCACTAGTAAAAATTTGAATATTAGTATCGACATTTTAGACATAAGGTTGAGCAAAGGCATGGGAGCAAAGAAAGTTTGCTCCACTAATTTTAGAAAAGAGACGTTTTTCTTATTTGAACTACAATAGTCAACATCCCTTCAAAACTAGAAAAAATATTTTCAAAGGCCAGCTAGTGAGGGCTACGAGAATGTGTTCTAACTGGGACTTACTGAGGAAGGAGGTTCTATTTATAATATAATTATTTCTAGAGAGAGGGTACCCCGAAGATCTTATTAGTAAATTGAGCAAAGAGGTGTTACAAGCTTGGGGTACAAAATTTAAACCCATTTTGGGTGTGGGTATCAGTTCAACAGGGACCACTTTGGACACCTTAAATCAGCAGTTTACAAGTAGTATGGTGCTTCCATTTGGTGAAAGTTCCCAAGAAGTTAAAGCTATAATGCTAAAATACTAGACTATTTTTAGGAGTAAGCCTGATTTATTTAAAATTTTTGGGGAAGAGCCAAAATTTGTGAACAAAAGGGGTAAGAATCTGAAATATTTGTTTGAGCATAACATCACTTTACATAATCCATTTGAGAAAGAAACTAATAAATGTGGTTGTTGCTCATACTGCAAATATATTTTGGATGAAAAAATAATCTGTTTACCAAATAGGGCTCACTAGGTGTTTTTTAAACCAGGGAATTGCACAACAAAAGGTTTAGTTTACTTGGCTGTATGTGATTCATGTAAACATTTTTATGTAGGGAAAACAGAGAGACAGCTTTGTAAACATATTTATGAACATGTTTATGCAATCCTACATAAAAATGGCAAAATGCTTTGTTTAGACACTCATTGGAATGTGTAGATTTTAAAAAGTACAGATTTGGTATTTTAGAAGTTGTACATAGATCTTCAAGAGGGGGCTGGTGGGAATATGATATTGAATTATGTGAATTAAAATGGCAGTTTTTGCTTTGTTCATTCCCTGAACCTGGCCTTAATGAAACCTTGTCTATAGCCCCAGTTTTAAGGTATAGGGCTTTGACCAGCTGAATTTATTGTATAAAATGAGGTCTGTCTTTTTAAAAGAACATACTTTTTTATAATTATTCAATTGATTAATTGGTTAATTAATCAAGTATATTTAACCTCTTCCTTGGTGCGTATTTTTTTATTCTGATAAAGTCTTGGTATTAATCAAGAGGAAAGCACTAAATAAATTTGTTTTCCATGGTGTAGACTGGCTGATTTGGATTTATTTCTTGAAGAACTTTGGTTTTGTGGACACTGCTTATCCTGTTGTATTTTCTGAATTCATGATGCAAGGGTGTGATATGCTGCCTTTGTGACTGCAGATATAGAGGACAGCCAACAGGTGTGGTATATGACACATGTAGTGGGTAAACACCCTGGATGGTGTGTGTTGTCTATGATGTGGATGCCCCATGAGCCCCCATATGGAAACACTGGGAACAAGACCCCCACCCATTGCTAGTCACAACAGCATTTCCACGGCCTTGAAGGTGCCTGGTCTGAAGGCTGAGCAGGAGAAGCATGTGGACCCTGAGATTGTGTGCTGGATGCTTCAAGGTGATGTAGCACATCCCACAAGTTTCTGTGGAGCACCATATGGACAGACCCTGGACCTCACCCTGGGTGACAGGATCATGTCTGTGTGTGCTCCCAGGGGGGTCAGCATCCCCTGAGATGGTTCCACCTGACAATAGTGCTGGACCAGTAGATGAGGAGGCCCCAGGGTGGGTCCCACATGTGATGTGGCCTAGTAACATGACCAGATGAGGTGGGAGAGGTGGTTCTGCTGGCAATTATTCCCTAAACATGTTATTGTGTCACTGTTGTAGAACATATGTGGATAGTAATAGTCCACACTATCCCAGAACATGTCCAACAGCATGCATAGATATCCCCATTAATACATAATGACAAATGTCCAGCAATCACATAGCAAGCATACCACATGCATATATGGAACCATAGTGGCCCTGACAATGGCATGCAGGTGAAATAGTCTGTAACAGGCCAGCAATGATAGTGTCCACACAGGGAACATGGCTACAAACACATATAACAAAGTGTGGTACAATACAATATATGTCCCAATGGTAGGTAAGCTGTAGCCATACCTACTGAGTTGTGTGAATAGTTTGTTGTCACTGATATGGTGGGGGGTTGTCAGAGACATGTATTAAGAACTGTTGTAACCTTGCTGTATGGGTTGCTCAGACCTGTTTCCATCTTTGTCTTTCAGGCAAGATGTCCCACAGCTGTTTACCAGGATATTCAGTGATGGAAAATGAGGTCATTTTGAACCACCTTATACAGCACTATGCGGTTCTGTTCAGCAGGACCACCCATGAGCAGCAGGAGCAAACCACCCTGTGGAACAATCTAGTTCACAGGGTCAATGATGTCGGCCTGCATAATCGCAGTTTTGAGCAGGTCCAGCATCATTGTACTGACCTGCTTCGCAATGCCCTTCGGCATGCTACTGCAGTCTGGGGGATCACCTCGCAACAGGGAGGGGGGTCATGCCATCCATCCTCCCGACACATGTTGAGGAGCCCCTCTTGGCACCTGCCCACCCACATACACCCAACAACTTGCAGAGACAATTGTGGAGGTGGGTGCTACCCACGCACTGTCTGAGGAGCATGCAGGTAAGGCCACAGGGCACATCAGTAGACCACTGTTGCGTATGCATCCACATCTGTACAGGTAGATCATGCATATGTGATAATGGTTTATGTTCATGCTTGCTAATACACCGGACATGTAATGGCTATGGTATATTCCATGCGCACATCTAACACACCTACCCCTAATGTATGCCGTATATGTTCACATATTGTTGCTGTTAAATGCACTGCATCACAGTGGTGACCATGATGGGGTATCTGAACGGTATGTCAGACACCTGCAAGATAACTAACATCCTGACATTGCAAAATGTGTCCACAGGGATAAACATAATGGTGGGACACATGGCCTACAGTAGGGACGTGTGTGAAACATCTCCCCTATACAGTGCTACAACAGTGTATATACCAGTATTACAATGGCAACTGCTACAGATCTACACTATGGCATAACATAATACTATGGTCCACATTATTAGCTGGGAGTAGGCTGTTACATGTGCTGTTCAGTGTTTGGCACACTGCAAACTGACACACACGTGTAGGCCGTACATGTCAAGCATCTGCAAAACGTCTGAAGGTGGGGAGGGTGTGTCATCATGACACACCTGTGCACTGCAGCAGGGATCCTAAGGATGCTAAAAATGGCTGTATCTGCACACAGTCAGGTTCAGGAACTGTGGCACATGTAACCCTAACTCCACAGCAATAGTGACGGCAGTGTGTGAACTCCAAGGGATGTGCACATGAGTAGATCTTGCAATCATGCAGAGTTGAGGGACATGTGTAGGGCAGACTGACCATATAATGACAAATGCAGATGGCCCATGCTAGTATACCCCTGCCAGGAATAGTGACTGCTGTAGTACACATAACAATAAGTGCAACAAACTGTCATGATAATGGCGTGCACACATATGCACCCATGGAGTGCATGCATCGCGGTCAGCATCTGCACACCTAACACATTTCTTTAGACACTGCATGTGAATGTACAGGACATATCAGGCTCATGTACTGTTAACATATGCAGTGATGTGGTACCATGGCACATCAAGGAATAGTGCGTCATATCAATAAGGGTGTGTATACTCCCCATAGCCATGGTAAGGTCTGACGGTTGATAGTGTAATAGTATTATATTGGTCATACATGCACTGCTGATGTTGAGATCTGTAAAGCAGACATCAGGTATTCACAAATGACATCTGTCCACATATCATCCCAGGTATGTGTCCGTCGAACACATAGGGGCTGTGAGCATTAGAGCAGACATAACTGACACAGTAATGCACATTCAGCAATGGTTTGTATACCTGTGAGGTTTGGTACACAGTACATGACAGGTTGCAGAACGGGTGCACAGCAATACTGTGTACATGGGTGCAGTGTTTGCCATGGGAAGGGGCATCACCCACTAACACAGCCCATGCATAACACACAGATAAACTGTTGCCAGCCTCAATTGACTATAGCTGCACTGCATGCTGTTGAGTACCATATGTTATGCATGTTGACAGATGGGTAATGGGAGGACTGTGTGTACTATCTTTGCGTAACCTCACCTGTAGGTGTGTGTGTGTGTGTGTGTGTGTGTGTGTGTGTGTGTGTGTGTGTGTATGTGGGGGGTTATTTAGTCTGTAAGTGAAATCTGGTGGAGTGAAGGGGAGTTGATGCATGTAGGATGTGTGTGTGCATGTGTGTGTGTTTATGTGGGTGTCCATGTATGCACATGTGTGATTGTGGGGTTGTTCATACGGCAGTACTTCCCTTTGGGATCGTGCAGTACATGGACATGGACTGACACATGAGACACCATGAATACTTGTCTTATATGTAATCACAGGACAGTTGATAGTATAATAAGGTCTGTAGCATGGAACATGCATTCGGAGGGAAAGTAGACACCAGGTATATCCTTAATATTGCAATCAGCAGAAAGGTGAATGACTACCCATGTATGCCGCACTACAGATGCATTGGGGAATTACTAGACAACACCAGGGATTGTATCCATATATTACAGTTGTCACATGATAGGTTGATTGAGCAGCATATCTGGCATGTACTGAGCAATACTTACACATGACACTCCAGTGCCTGACATTATGGAGTGAACATAGTAGCCCCTAACATATAGGGTCCATGCTCACAATGTCTGGAAATACCCAGGGTGAACACTGGATGACAGCAGTGAGGCCATGTAAAACATACTCCACTCAAGTCAAGGAGGTAATGGAGTAACAGGTCTTGTGTTGTGGTCACTCATCTAGGCATTTAGAGGAATGATACGCTAATGGGTGGTATTACTGACTGTATGTTACCAAGTGTGATCCAGGATGGGGAATTTATGTGAATAAACGTGGGACTGTCTGTAAAATCAGGGACAGGTAGGTATTAAGGTGGAATGTCGGTGTGTGTGTGTGTGTGTGTGTGTGTGTGTGTGTGTGTGTGTGTGTGTGTGTGTGTGTGTGTGTGTGTGTGTGTGTATGTGTGTACAGTTATGCAGTGCTGTACAGGTCTTAAAGTGCATTTCTTGTTTCCCGCCACAGGTGGCGAGGTGGGTCAGGTTCCCTCCTGCATGCAATCTGATGTTGGTGTCCATACGGACACCGAAGATGATGATAGTACTGTTGTGGCACAGGCGGGGGTGTCAGAGGCCAAAACTGCACCATCATTTGACATCCACCTCTTAGCCTCCCTAACCCGGCACATAGTTACAGTGCCTATACATACCCCATCACCAGTGGCCATAGCAGAGGGACAGTTGGCGGTTGGTGGCAGTGCACAGGAGAGTGTGGTATCTATGCCTACTCTGTCTCGTCACAGCAGACATAGCCAGATGTCTGTCAGGACACCACATAGGCAGATGTACCAGGGTGCTAGTGGTAGGGCCACTGGTCATCAGGCTTCTGGCAGAAGTGTCACGACTGGTACCACCAGGAGCATGTTTCAGACTGTCCTGGGGGCACAGACACATATGGAACTGTACACCAGACAGGGCCTAAGGCTGCAGACAGCTGCTCTCACATCTGCAAATGACAACTTCCATGAACTTTCTGGTGCCCTCTGTGATTATATCAAGGTCATGGGTAGATGGCTGGGTGAGATGGTGGGCCTCATCAACCGTGGTTTGTCCATGCTTGAACATGTGGTGGGAGTGCGGCAACGGCAGTGTGGACGTAGGCCAGCAACACCAACAGCTGGCAGTCGACGTGGACATGCTAGGACACCAAGGCACTCTTGTAGTGGCAGTACCATCCCCAGCACTGCATGGGGGTCACTGTCCACACCACACCACAGTGGGCCACGTGCATGTGGCCCTGGCCAGTCCAAGGAGGGAGCTGGTTCCAGGGCACAACTGTCATCATCAGGGCAGGGTAGCACATCGAGGCCTGTACCTGAATATGTCCATGGAACCCCTGGCAGGCACAGTTCATGTGTCCGTGGTCAGAGGCAGTGAACTGCACACCCTGCCAGGTATGGTCTGCAGCTGTTCAAGAAACACCTGTATAGAGCAGCCAAAACCTTGTCACCACAATAAACAGAACACTCTGGAGGGATAGATTCCTGTCCAAGAGACTTCCCATACACTGGAACAGACTACCTATCTATAGCAAACAAAGCTCCTCATTAGCACTCTTCAAGAAAATTCTTAATGATTGGATGGGAGATAGGAAATTCACCACAGGGATCACATCTGTGGCTCTGCTCGATAGTGGCACAGGAAAATTATTTTCTTGGGTGGCAAAAGCCAGGGTACTTTTTGGCTAGGCCTATATAAGCCCTAGGGCCAATAGCCTTGTACCTACCTATGAACATGGCAGAACTGTGTGCATGCATACCCACACACTATACGAACAGACCTAGGACAACCCCATACCTACACACACCACATCACCATGCCCATTTCAACTAATTACATCCCTCACCCACACACATGGTGTCAAACGTATGGCCCTCCCTCAGTCTCTGGAAAACCAACAACACACCCTGTGCATATGATGATACCTGTGCCACATCCCTGTCATCCATAACATCAATGCAGGGACAGGCTAATATGGTTCTGATGCACACAGTGACTGTACTACAGTGTACCAATGTACTGCTGTGTAACATGCTGTCAGGAGTAATGTTTAATGCATACCTGTCAGGTAGTGTAGCTATCCAGCCATTATGCATTATAGCTGTTAGTAACACTGAGTGATTGTGGTCTCCATAATGTTATCTATTTGTGTTGTAGGTGTACATGTGTCAGCAGGAGGATGGTTTGCAGTCATATTCCACAAGGGGTATGGCACTGTGGTGACACCATGGCTGTGATACATCCTGGGTACAGTTGAACACGTCACAGGTTTGTATAACAGTTATTGCCTGAGCCACATGGACAGGTTACCCGCTGGGACATGTATAATCAGCAACCTGATGTAGATCCATTCACATACATGCACACTTTTACTTGGCAAAACTGGGTCTAGACCCCTACCTAGGTATGAAGTGCTACTGACATGTGTGGCTTTCATTGCACACACCACACAGTGTTTAGGGTGAGGTGTGTTCCAGGTTACACGTTACATGCAGAACATCCCCAGATGTACAGTATGGCAATGGGGGATGTGGTTGTATATGGACAATACATAGTGTGACATACCATTACATACACATTAACAGATACATAGGCAGACACGCATCAGAGAGACCTGGGCCTATCGGTGCTAACTAACTTGTCAGTGTGTCCAATGTGTTACAGGTAGGCTGCACACAGCACATGCATACCTGGGCTGGATTGTGGCATCAGTTACCTGTATGGTTGATGGTCACAGTGGTCACCATACAGTGGTACATGGGACATATACCGGGTGTACCATGGTGCAATGACAGTGTACACAGCACCCACAACCCACAGTGGATATTGTACTTACTGGAACCTATGAAGACACTCTGACATGCCCACCATCACACATTGCCCACAACTGCGATACAACCCATTGTACATCCCAACAGTGGTACTACAGGGATATGCATCTAATGCACATGCCACAGGCATAGCAGGGTGTTGCATTGTCATGCCACACATATGGGCAGCAACAACACTATCCGTACTACTGTGTGGCAATATGTATTGTGCCTCGGAATACTGTACCCTACAGATATCCAGACATGCATACATACACACACTTGCCAGAACTCAATGGATATCCCATGACTATCGACCCTTTTGTACAACATTGTTGTGCTGTTACTGCAAGGCTCATGTATCTGTTAGGGCAAAGAGCGTAACAGAGTACATGTAATGTCCGATGCAGCAGCAGCCACATCTTACTATGGCAATGGGTGTTGCGGTGGTTGTGAAGGCCCTCATGGTATTCCCAACAACAGGTGTACTAACACACAGGCACTGCTATCCTCAGTAATGCACATGTACACATGTGTCAGTACTGGGGTACATTGCTGCAGGTGGTCATAGGTGTGTACCTGGCTATTATCCATGGAGAGATGGGTAGTGTAGGGGTTGTTTGTACAGTGGTATCATGCCACCTGCCATGTGCCAGCAGGCAATCTATCAACAGACACCACTGTGGTGACCCTCAGGGTGAGAGTGACATGCATCAGCCAATCCTCTGGGTGCCTCCTGCAAATGGCCACTGAGGTGATCCAGTTAACATGTATGCAACATATAATACAACATATTGTTAGTGTCTGTGATGGAGACGTGTACCCAAGCATGTTCTGTTGACTGTGATAGTGTAGTGGAGGTACCCATGGCATGTGGTGCATACAGGGTGTTGTCTACTATATGTGCCTGTTATAACACAGCTGGGCAGACATGTCAGTGTCAGTCAAGCATAGGTTGCCTGTACGTATCCAAGCTGGATACCTGCCATCTGCACATCTGTACATGGACTGATAGACATCATCTTGGCAAGTAGCTATGCAGTAGGAAGAATGCATCAACAGATAGATGTCTAACACCAATATGTATGCCATTACTACATGTTGGCAGCCCTCACTGACATGTGCTGTACAGACAGTAGTTTATAGTTACTTTCCACATGTCAGATCATTATACAGTAGGGGATATATACTGTGACACAGCTCGCACAATAAGAACATGACAGTGAGGCCTCAGAGTCCAGATATGCCTGCAGGTGTGCTTATTGTCAGTACTGCATTTAGGAATCTACTCTTGCCTGGGAAAGCACTATCAACAGTAGTACCACCATGATACACTACATGCCAGTGTGACAGCACGTAACCTGGGTTACTACCCTTGTATGTAACACATTCACACAGATAATAGTGCTGTACAGGTCTTATAAACTTGAGTGTGCCAGACATGACACTCATACCCCTTGCTAGTGTAATGACAGCACATAGACGCATGTATTGTACATGGCATTACATACACTTATTACAGATATCATTACCCTGCTATGTTATCAGACTGGCATATGAGTACTGGTTACCAGGGATGAGCCATGCTTAGCAGATGTCAGCATTGCTACACTATAACAGCTAAGCAGATTTACGCACTGGTAAACGAAGCCTACATGGTGTAAGTGCCCGTACATTTAACCATACCTTAGCACTGCTTAGTTTTGCACAAACCCATGTAAACATGCTTAAAGTTGCTCAAAACTGCCTTAACCACTCTTTATCCAACGGCCTTTGTTTTGCCCTGCAAAAAAATACACAGCCCTTGCAGGTCTTGAACCCAGGGCCTTGTACACTATACTCACAACAGTTAACCACTACGCCATGACAGCTGTGAAAACAGGCTGTTGTTTTCCTTTCACTACACATATTGAATAGTATTGAACAATTGCTTTGACTTCCACAATTGTGTAGTACTTATTATTGATATTACTGTTGCATCACATATGTTGCTATATCTAAATATAAACATATCAGTTACATACGGTGAGATACATCTGGAAAGGTATACACAACCGTGATGTTTACACGTGACAGGAATATGGCTATATACATAAACATATGTAGATATATGTCTACATGTACATACACATATATAGTCATACATATGTATGTCTACACATCTGTATAGTACATCATATATATGGCCATTTTTAAATCTGTGTGTTTGTATATAAATATATATATATATATATATATATATATATATATATATATATATATGTGTGTGTGTGTGTGTGTATAGACATCCTATGTGTATAGATATACCTATTTATGTCGATATATATGTAGATATCTAGAACTATATGTGCATATATATCTAATCAGATATACCTATTTATGTCGATATATATGTAGATGTCTATAACTATATATGCATATATATCTATGTATCTGTATATGTACAGACATATATTGCTGTGTATATGTATATATTTGAGTTTGTATATGTAGATATATAGATATATATATATATATATATATATATATATATATATATATATATAGGTACATATATATCCATGTATGAATGTAGATATGTATATGTGTATATATCTATATAGTTATATGGATATGTGTGTATATATACACACACACACATATATATATATATATATATATATATATATATATATATATAAAATATACACACACACATATATATATATATATATATATATATATATATATATACACACATAATGTTTACCATATGACCAGAACATAGAGTGGAGTCCTACCTCAGCACCAATAGCCCAACCTCTTAGTGCAAGGGGATGCCATGTATGTATTGCAGGTATATATGTAGACTGTTGCTACTGTAATAGGGGTTGTCTTAACAGACATGTTGTTTGTGGGAGGTCACGTCTGCTTTTGACATGTACACCATTGGCTACTGACAGACATCCTAAGGATATCATACTACAGTACCACTGCTAGTACTGTAATGAACCTGTGGACTACAGCACAGATAGGACCAATATATGTGGACAGTCTGGCACTCTGTGGTCAGTCCAGATCTGTACACAAATCCCCTTCATGCAAGACATGTGGACCACTTCTCACAGAGTGGATGTTAACAGCCATGTACATGGGTATATCATGCAAATACTGGAATACATATGCCCAGACAGTTTATGGATTCACATATGTCAGTCTGTCCTGACACATAATACCTGGTAGTGCAGAGGTCCCATGGCCACATACTACCCAGTAGTTAGTGACATACATCTGTACAGAATCCCGCTGCTTTGTCAGAAATACACAACAGTTATGGAGGCTTGGCAGCAGTATGTCTTGCAAATAACTGGACAGAACAGCACAATGGGTAATTATACTAAGCAGCTAGGCATGTCACAGAGCACTGTGCAAACTACAGGCAGACTGCCACAACACTGGACTACATTTTATATGGGGGAATACACATTTCCCTGTAAATATAAACTCTACACGAATGTCACAGCACAGAGTAACAGACACCTGAGAGAAAAGGCATACCCACAACCAATGTGAACACTGCCACATCCAAAAATGGTACACACGCTTAATATAACACTATATGGACTGTCTGATAACCACCATCCTCATATGTGTCACTGACATACTAACCCTACATACACTGGGTCATGACACAGTGTGGTCTGATGCCTATCTGTGGTATGGGACACGTGTGTGTCTGGCCCTACAGACATGTGAGCCAATAGGGTACCATACACTGGAGCAGCATGTAACATCAGATAGAACAGGACCAAGAACAATGGAATCTACCACAGTCTGTGCACAGACCAAGGTACGTATGTGCAATACACATACTGTCAATAATCACCATAAATACACAGTCCCCAGTACTGTACACACAACTGCAGAATGCCCAGGTTATGTCCTCAGAAATAACCCCTACTATACATAACATGTCTAGCAGTCTGATATCTGACTGGCTTGTTATCAGGTATAAAAATAAAAATAATTGCCAGTCAATGGCCGTACACTTCAAGATAAAATTTAATTATGACAAAGACAAATGTAAAACCCCATATTTAACGCTTTCATCTCTCCAGTGAGACTTTTATTTTATTTATTTTACATTTGTTGACCGGGCTAATCCAACTGGATACATGTCCATTTTCAGTGGAGGCCCGAGGAGAAAAGCTCCAGTAAAAAAAACATATTAAAAACATATTAAAAACATCCTCGGAAAAAAAAAAGCACAGAGATATATCGTACAACTATTAGAAAATAACATTAATATAGAATGATGCATCATCAGATTAACAAAAATTTACAATTTACATATTTTGATTTGTAAAAATTTACAAATACCAAAACATAATTTACAAGAAAGTACCGTTAAAAAGTAAGTTAAAGAATCAAACATGGAAAGTAATACTCAGGAATGATAATGTTAGAAATTAAGAGAAAAGATTAGTTTATACAGAGTTACATAAAGAGGTTTATAGTTCAGAATATTCTGTTTTAAATGAAACAGGAAAATTAGTGAATAATTGTTAGTCAGGGTTGGTACAAGAGCATAACCAGTGGTTAGAGAGGAAATGTTTTAGGTTAGTTTTAAATAGTGGGAGAGAGGTTAGGGTTGTAAGGTCTTGTGGTAATTGATTCCATATTTTACCAACTGAGTTAGAAAATATGGAGTCGCCTGCTGAGTTATATGATAAGGAAGTGTAAATCAACATTTTGTTAGCGGAACATAGATTCCTCAGGTTGTTATATGACCTTATGAAGGTAGAAAGAATTGGGGTGCTGTTGGGTTGGTATAGGGCTTTGTGGGCAATTATAAGTTGGTTGAATTGTAATTGGTGAGGTAATTCAAGCCAGCCTAGTTGTTTTAGGTTCTGGCAGTGATGAGTCCTGTAAGGAGAGTTTGTAGCAAATCTGGCAATATTGTTGTATGATCTAGCTAGTTTGTTAAGGTTATTTTTAGAAAGATTGGTATATATGGGAGAAGCATATAATAGGGTAGAGAATAGGTGAGTTCTAGATATTGTGGTCCTGGCTTCAGGTGTTAGGAAAGGTTTAATTCTATATTGGGATCCGAGTTTTCTGTTAATATTCTTTATTGTGGTGTTTATGTGACTATCAAACTTTAGTTGATTGTCAATTGTAATACCTAGGAGTTTGGTGGTGGGGTCTGGAGAAATAACGGTACCATTACTGGATATGAGTGTGAAATGAAGAGGGGGAGACAAGTAAGAGGGTGTAAAGAGCAAAAGTTTGTTTTTTTTAGGGTTAAGGAGAAGACAATGGTTAGAGAACCATTGTTCTATAGTGGTGAAAGCTTTTTGTGTGAGAGAATGAAGTTCAGTTTGGGATGTGCCAGAACAGATTATGGTAGAGTCATCTGCATATTGAATGCAGGTAGAGAGTGGAGTAGAAAGATGAAGGTCATTTATGAAAATGGAAAACAATAGTGGTCCTAAAATGGAGCCCTGAGGGACACCTAGGGAGGTGGGAAGGAGGTCTGAAAGATGGTTTTGCCAGAGAACCGCTTGTTTTCGGTTTTCCAGGTAAGATGTAAACCAGTTCATAGCAGGATTGTCGAGAGAGAGGAACTTCAGAAGGTGGAGGAGAAGCTGATGATTGACCATGTCAAAGGCTTTGGATAGGTCTGCAAAGAATGCTGAGGAAGGAATATTTTTATTGCGATTTTTGTTGATACTGTTAGTAAAGGATAACAAGGCTGTGGTGGTACTATGGAATGGCCGAAAACCATGTTGACAGCTAGAAGATTATGGAGGAGTAGGTGGTTTAGTAATTGTTTGTGGATGCATTTCTCCATTATTTTAGCGAGTGGAGAGAGTAGAGTTATGGGGCGATAGTTGGAGAAATCAGTGGAGTCTCCACCTTTGTGAAGAGGAATAATGTGTGAGATTTTCCAGATAGATGGGATAGTTCCTTCATTTATGGTTCTATTAATCAATATGGAGATGGGATAGCTTTGGCTCCTATTTGAAGGTATTCTGCTGGTAATTTATCAGCTGAGGGGGTAGTCGGTTTTAATTTTTGAAGTAAGGAGGAGATATAGGAGGTGGGTATAGGTTCGAGATGGAAGGGGGGGGATGGAGCTAGGAGTGGGCAATTTGGAAGTATCAGGTTTTTGTTGATTTGCTAGATTTAGTATAGCAGTAGTAAAGAAATTATTAAAGGCATTTGCTGTTTGGGTTGGGCAGTCACAGTTGGAGCCTAGTGGATTAGGTGTGGCTACTTTACCTGGTGATAGTAGTGTATTAATAGTAATCCAGAATCTTTGTGGTTGTTGAAGGGATGATTGTTGTAGTTGAATACAAAAGTTATTTTTATCTTGTAGGATAGCTTTTCTTGTTATGTTTCTTTGTTGTCTAAAAGTTTGGTGATCAGTATTATTCCTTGTGGTATGCCATTTTGCCCAAGATTTGTTTCTATTAAGGATTAGTTTCTTAGTATGATTTGAGAGCCATTTGGTTGGTTTAGTTTTCATTCTTATGGAGCGCATTGGGGCATGATGGTCTAATATAGCCAGGAAAGTGGTATTGAAGTAATTAACTGCTTCATTTATAGGGAGAGACTTAAGAGGTGACCAGTTGCATTGCGCAAGTTCAGTTTGAAACAGTTCATGGTCAAAATGTTTTTTGGTACGGACTGTTCTGACTGAAATAGGGATAGCTAAACTTGTTTTATGTCTGATAATATATATTAGAGAGTGGTCACTAAGGTCATCTGGGAGGGTTCCTGTTGTATATTTTTGTTGTGGGCTATTTGTTAGTATCCAGTCCAGGATACTTTCTTTATTATTAAGTTTATTTGTTCTAGTTGGAGAGTTTATAGCTTGTGAGAAGCCAAACAGGTTGATCAGGGTGGCTGGGTTAGTGTGGCTACATAAATTCCAGTCTATATTAAAGTCTCCTAGGAGTATTGTTTCCTGAGGGAGATTTTTAGAAAGCCAGTTTAGTAAGCCTTCTAGTATTGCAATATTTTTACCTGGGGGAAGGTAGGTGCAGATGATGTTAACTGATTTATGAGAGTTAAGCTGCAGTTTAGACATAATTATTTCTACATTATTATCTGAGGGTAGGTTATGATTTATTTTGGTAATTTGTAGTCCTGCTTTAAAGAGAATTGCTACCCCTCCACATTTTTTATTAGTGCGGTCTTGTCTAAAGATATTATAGCCTGGGGGGAAAACTTCGTTATCTTTTATTGTGGGTTTTAGCCAAGTTTCTGTTAAGCAGAGGATGTCAAACTGCTGAACATCTAGAAGGGCATGAATTTGTGGTATTTTGTTGCAAATACTACATATGTTTAGATGGGTTATTGAGAGTGATTTGGAAGGTTTGGTTGCTGGTAAAGGGATTGTTTTGTTTTGGTTGCAGTTAGTGGGGGGGTGGGGAAGGGTTTGGACCAGGGTTGGGGTGAATGTCTCCATCTATTAAGGAGTGGAGTAGTATAAAGTTGTAGTATTGCAGAGGCTTAGGAATACAAAGATAAAGTGCATTGCCTACATCTTTTTATAATAAAATCATTAACTGACCCACCAATCAACACTAGATTCAGTTAAATTGATACTAAACATTTAAAGAAACAGCATGTACAAGTCCCTAATAATGTGTTACCTATCCCTGCATTTAAATACAATAATGATATACACAAATATATAATCTTAAATGTTCAAAACATTTTTCTGTGATATAAAAATAACATAAAAACATCACCTAATACCTTCAAACAGAATTAGCTTTTTCCACTAGAAGGGGTGTGATGGAGATGCTCTCATTCATACCTGGTGGTAGCATTATTGCAAATTTTAACTGCCATTCCATCTCCTCCTCTAGGGTTAGTAATCATTTTTTTCTAAAATTCCAAACAAAAATCTTTTGACATCACAAGTAAGTGTATGCCTATAAAGCACGTTACTTAATTTCTTGTTCTTTATATCATTCATATGCTCATAAACTCTTGATTTTAAAGCATGCTCCATCTTTCCTACATAGAAAGATGTACAGGAATCACATATTGCTAAATATACCATTCTAGAAGTGCAACAATTACTTTTTTTTTTAAATACCAAACTTTGCATATAACTATTTATCCTTAGGGTAGCATCCTTCAAAATAAATGGGCATTGGCTACATCTGCCACAAGGTAAAGTTCCTTGGACTAAATTATCCTGTTTTGTGTATTTGGATTCCAATAGTTTCTTAAAATTTGGTGCTGTCTTTGTGACGAATCTAGGTTTAGTCCCAACCTTCCCCAATACCTCTTTGTTAGTCCTGAATATATTCCAATTTTGTATGAATGCTTTTTGTATACTATCAGTTAAATGATTGAATTGTAATACACAAGCTTTACTATATGTGTTGTTAACTAGGGTATTATGTTCCTTAACCAAGCCCACTCCCAGAAGTGGCTTATAATAAGTATCCCATTTCCTGTAGACCTCCTCAATAATTTCCTCTGTGAGAAGCCTAGGATACCCTCTCCCTAGAAACATTTCCATGATGGTATCCAATTCAGACCTTACATCCTCCACATGTGATGTCATACGGGCTGCTCTTATTGCCTGTCCCCTTATAATGCTCTTTTTCTGTTGAAGGGGATGGTTACTATTAAAATGTAAGTAACCATTACAAAAAGTGTCTTTTCTAAATATTCTTGATTTAAAACCCATAATATCATATAAAATTGAGGTATCCATGCCATAGTTTTACACAGTTTTCGGTCTGTTTTACTTCATGGATACCCTGGACACTTTTAATTTGTCAGGGACTGCCGTTGTTGACGTTAGTTCTCCAACCAAACTTTTAGAGCTGAGGGAAGAAGTTCACCAGCTGAAGGGCAATTTGACCAGGTTGATAGAACGTTTGACTCAAAGGAAGTAATTTCCTTGCATGGAGGCAGAGACAGTGACGAGAACACACAGCCAAGCATGAATATGCATGAGGTTAACCATGAAAGGAAGCGAGATTTGAGCCCGATTGGTTCATCGAGTCAGATGACCAGGAGGCAGGAACTACAACATTCAGAAGGTATGGTGCTACGAGGACAGTGCTCTGCCTCAACTGATGTTTCAAATGCAGGATTTACTTCAACGGTCATTTTACAACACAAGAATGCATCAACGGATGACATATGAGGAAATCAAAAACACACTAAAGGTACTGTACCAGCCCAAAATGCTACCGGTTGTGTAGATACATGAATAAAGGTTTTTTAGTTACCAACGGCAGCCGAGAACACTGACATTGTTTTAAACAATGATAATAACGCCAAGTTTAACAAATTATTAACTAAACAATTTACTTTTGCGAATTCTAGCAATAGTGATGAGACATTATCCAGGGTTTCATCACAAAATGATGGCAAAGATTTTGGTTCTTTAATTTTCCACTTGGAAAAGAGACTATTTAAATTTAAAATAATTCAGATGGACATTGCCTACTTAAATTAATGTTTAGCTTTGAATGTTGTCCCACAGGGACTTTGAATGTATACATTTTCTTTTGGTGTCTTCTATGATAGTGAAGTTATTCAAGACTTCACACAATTTTTTGATGAAGTAGGAATGAATTTAATGAAGAAAACTCTTTATTATTATGAAAGGTAGAAGGCCGCTTAATCACAGGAAGTTGAAGGTCTGGATGTAAAAATTATGGAGGATTTACTTTTTCACAGTATACCAGTTTGTATTATAAGATATTGGATAAAGGTGACAGGAGGTGTAATAATATCTTTCATAAGAAAAAACCTTAACTTGAGCATGACTTAAAATAATACCAAAACAAACAGATGTATTTTACACCACACATTCTTAATGATAAAAATGATGTAAAAGGACAACAAGAGGGGGAATTTAGAAGTTATAGTGAGGTTTTGCGGGACAATCAAGGGAATAGAAGTACTGGTGAAGGTATGATGGATGAGAGTGAGGGTTTTCAGATGGTCAGACGCTCGGAAAGATTAGCCCAGAGAAATGTACAAAAAGGGGATTACAGGCCCGACAATTACCCAAAGACACAGAAAAAGTATTTTTATCAGAACAAGACCAGGTACAGGAATTAACCAAGCTTATTGTAAATACTTACAATGGGTTTACAATTTACGATTACACAGACAGAGAGATCACTGCTAATTATTTTAATTTATTGGCTAAAGGTATTAAATTCATCCCAGAAAGCAAGGGTAACTTGGTGGATGATATTGCGGCTCTTAAGTTATACACCAGGAAATTAAATTTGGAACTCCATTTTCAGGAGTCAGTAATAGGAACATCAGACACACCATCTCAGGAGCATACTATGTGGAAAAAAAGAAGTACATATAACCCACCCTACATCCCCTTTTGGATACTTTTGAAAAATTAGTAATGGAGGATATATATATATATATATACCATCCATAGATCCAACAGACAGATCCCCTTGGAATTTGACCAGGGAAGAACACGGGTTATTATTAGAGTTAAGGGGAGATAAAATATTACGTATCATAAACCCAGATAAAGGGGGTGGGGTGGTTTTATTTAAACAAGATGATTACATTAATGAAATGCAACAATTTCTCTTTGAGGCAGAAACATATATAATTGTGTCTAGGAATCAAATTAATGTTTCATATTCCAGAACAGACTCATACCTCGAAGAATTCTTGCTAGATAGTAGAATAGATGTGGATCTGTACAATTTTTTGTGTAGTAAACATCACACCATTCTTTGGAATATCAAAAATACACAAAAGTGTATTAAAACCTCCTTTTAGACCCATTGTAGCCGCAAAGGGTTCTAAAACACACCCCTTAGCGGTATTTGTTGATCAAAGTGTCCAGCATGTGATAGAAAAAAAACATCTCATCTGGTCAAGGACTCTTGGGATTTCTTAGGCACTCTAAAACAAGAATTATGGTCCCAGGATTTGATATTTTTAATCATAGATATCAAGGACCTCTTTACCGTTATTCCTAAGGAAGAGGGTCTAGATTTTTTTGAGGAGACATTATTTCAACACTTAGATTTGTCTCATGATAAAGTTACTTTGATTTGTGAAATCATGAGGTTGATACTGGAGAACAATTTCATCTGGTATGAAGGGGAATACTTTCAGGAAATTCAAGGGGTTGCAATGGGGGCGGCTTGTGCCCCGGTCTATGCAAACTTAGTTCTTCTTGGTTGGGAAAGTAAATCTGTGATAGATTGTCTATTCTGGAAACAAATAAAATCATATTCATGTTTTCTTGATGATATTTTTATTTTGTGGCAGGGTACAGTTGTAGAGATATAAGAATTTATTAGCTATTTTAGTGGGACAACTAAATTCCTTGAATTTACTTATAGTTACAATAAACATAGTATTCATTACTTGGATACCTCAATTTCGCATGATATCAGGGGTTTTAAATCAAGAACATTTAGAAAAGACACTTTTTGTAATGGTTATTTACACTTTAATAGTAACCATATCCTTCAACAGAAAAAGAGCATTATAAGGGGACAGTCAATAAGAGCAGTCCGTATGACATCACACGTGGAGGATGTAAGGTCTGAATTGGATACCATCATGGAAATGTTTCTAGGGAGAGGGTATCCTAGGCTTCTCACAGAGGAAATTATTGAGGATGTCTACAGGAAATGGGGTACTTATTATAAGCCACTTCTGGGAGTGGGCTTGGTTAAGGAACATAATACCTTAGTTAACACATATAGTAAAGCTTGTGTATTACAATTCAGTCATTTAACTGATAGTATACAAAAAGCATTCATACAAAATTGGAATATATTCAGGACTAACAAAGAGGTATTGGGGAAGGTTGGGACTAAACCTAGATTTGTCATGAAGACAGCACCAAATTTTAAGAAACTATTGGAATCCAAATACACAAAACAGGATAATTTAGTCCAAGGAACTTTACCTTGTGGCAGATGTAGCCAATGCCCATTTATTTTGAAGGATGCTACCCTAAGGATAAATAGTTATATGCAAAGTTTGGTATTTTTTAAAAAAAAGTAATTGTTGCACTTTTAGGGTGGTATATTTAGCAATATGTGATTCCTGTACATATTTCTATTTAGGAAAGATGGAGCGTGCTTTAAAATCAAGAGTTTATGAGCATATGAATGATATAAAGAACAAGAAATTAAGTAACACTCTTTATAGGCATACACTTACTTGTGATGTCTAAAGATTTTTGTTTGGAATTTTAGAAAAAATTATTACTAACCCTAGAGGGGGAGATTGGAAAAATGTTTTGAAAAGGAAGGAGATGGAATGGCAGTTAAAATTAGCAGCAATGCTACCACCAGGTCTGAATGAGAGCATTTCCATCCCACCCCTTCTAGTGAAAAAAAGCTAATACTGTTTGAAGGTATTAGATGATGTATTTGTGTTATTTTTATATCACAAAAAAAATTTTTGAACATTTAAGATTATATATTTGTATATATCATTTTTGGATTTAAATGTTGGGATAGGTAACACAAGAATAGGGACTTGTACATGCTGTTTCTTTAAATGTTTAGTATCAATTTAACTGAATCTAGTGTTGATTGGTGGGTCAATTAATGATTTTATTATAAAAAGATGTAGGCAATGCACTTTTTCTTTGTATTCTGAAGAAGTCTCATTGGAGAGATGAAAGCGTTAAATACGTGGATTTACATTTGTCTTTGTCATAATTAAATTTTATTTTGAAGCGTATGGCCGGTGACTGGCAATTATTTTTATTTTTAATCAGTTATACAGTTTTCATTGTTATTTTTTATCAGGTATGATGTCAATAAATAATGGTGTACAGAACATATGCACCTCTTACTGCATGACATATGTACAAAAGTTGACAGACTTGTGGCTGGAGCTGCAAACAGTGGGCCACTGTTGGCATGTTGCTGTGATAACCTTATACATTTACTGTCGTAGCAGGGTTTGTTGTGACATATGTCCTCTGAGGGATATGAAGTCAGTAACTCTCATGGCTGTCACCATGTACTGACTGCAATCCTCAGACTATGCTTCTGCAGTTCTAAGATAGGTGTTCTGTGAGTAACACAAGAAACATAAGGCTCCACACACTACCCAGTCTGCAGATAACCCTACAGGTGGGAGTTTCCTCAAACACATAACACTGTCATGACAGGTATTAAATCATGTAGACCAGCCATATCCACACACACCCTGTTAAACCAACATTACTCCAAATGCAGATGAGCAACACTAACATTCTGTAGTCATGTCTGGCACATCCCCCTCCTGTCTGTTGGCCTGTTTCCACAGTGTATGTTGTTAGAGGTAAATCCTAATACTATCTGTGATGCTGTTTGCCAAACACCAAATTGAGGTCCTGCTCACAGTGAATGAAAAGGCCCAACACCCACATGATGTTCCTTGATATTGGAGTGTGTTTCCATGCAGTTGGCTTTGGGAATGTTACCACAGCTGTTCCACATGCAAGCAACTAGAGGGGGACTGCAACTCATGCAGAGGCCATCGGCTGATCATGAGCATCACTTACAAAACACAAGCTGCTGCCTAAGCAAAGCTGGTGTACTTCTCCACATCCACCAGAGAGGGAGTGAGAGAGACAGACAAAGACAAAGTAAGTCAGGGAGGGGGTGGGAGAGTAAAACCTAAGCATGTTTGTGTCACACTCCTACCAGTACAGGGTTTCAAACCCCTAACTGACTATGTCTTGTTATCTCATGTCTATGCAGTTATTGCATGCACCACGTAGCTCACATGCTGGGGAGTTGTCCAAAGGTATATCTGATGGTGATTAACATCTGCAATAGTGATATAGGAGCGATAAGGTAGGTGTAGTACACATGCCTGTCCACATGAACAGGTGTCAACGTCAACACAGCCACACTCTCTCAGGGACTCACACACACTGACACAGTTGGCAAGATCAGGAATAGACTTCCTAACTAGCTAGTTTGCCACAATACAGTAATGCGCAGGTATCACATGCACCACAGGAGTTATCTGGATTATATATGGGCAAAGGGTATGTGAAGGTGTCTGACATCAGACGGCATGCTTCAGTAGACCAATGGGAGTTGTAGTGAGTGTGAATGTGTCTGAAAGCATCATACTCCACACACACACACACACACACACACACACACACACACACACACACACACACACACACACACACGGTGCCAGTACTGACATGCATGAGTGCATTGCTTCACAGGTGTGTAGTGTTTGACTGTGCCAGAAGGCTGTACAAGGCAAGGTGAAGGGTATACCTTGGCATCAGGCCACATGACAATGGTCTACAGTGTGGCTCAGGGGTGTAGTGTCTGGATTGGACCACACAGGTGGGTACTGTATTCACCATCCAGTCACCTGGGTTACTATTGTGTGTGGCCAGTGCTGTGCAATGCTTGACATGTATGTGTTCTATAGCCCATGACATGGATGGTGTCTGGGATGTGCACACATCCCACATGCATGTTCAGTGACAGGTGGAACTGTACCTGGGGTGTCTGGCCCATGTGCACACAGATTGTTATCATCAGATGTGCCAGTCCTGGCCTCATGTGGCGGGAACTGGTAATGGACACCAGGCTGACCCTGCATCTACATTGATAGCATGATACAGGTATTCCCTGGTGTCAGTGTCATCTGTCCATACAGGGCATGTATTTAAGGCATGGTATGTCCTTTGTGGGTCACATTTGATGGCACCACAGTTGTTGCAGGCATCCAGTGGGGAACATAGTGAAGGTGCACTGTCTGCAGTTATGTGCCTATTGTAGTGATGGGACAGGGTGTCATGCCCTCTGTAGTCCACTGCAATCATACCGTGGTTACTACCTGTGGGGAATATGCAGGGTACTACCAACAAAGCAGTTGTTGCCTAGGCAAGTGTGTTTGTGTATGAGACATGGGTTGAGAGATTCCTATCCAATGTGTGTGCAAAGCATGACTGGTACATACTGAGGAGTGTATGGTCCACTGTTGTTGCCAGACATGGGCTTCATTTCTTTGTGTGTGAGCATGCCCAGTATGACCTTTTATTATTTTGTTGTCTGACATAGTCTTCATTTCTCTAAGTGTGGGAGCATGCCTAGTATGCCCTTCATATTGAATGTGTGGATCCATTCCAGGTAGATTGTACTCCAGTGCAGACGTTTGTGTTCTACACCTACAGCTAACAAACCTTTTCTGCAGGGTATCTGTAGATCAGTTGACAATATGGGGTCAAACTGTCAAGGGATAGTGTGCACTGTAGGTGATTGTGTCTGTGCTGCTTCTGCTATATGGTCCTGGTGTTAGCAGAGATATTCAGACATGTGTACTGTTATACACTGTGATGTTTTATGTCATCAAGTACTGTCAGGTAGATGTTTTTGCTTGCAGTGATGTCCTGGGGAACACAGGGTGAATGCAGCTGTGTCCAGTACTGTGGTTAAACACCTACATATTCCTGCAAACTAATGCCATTCTGGAGGGGGAGCTGCAGACACTTGCTGCTGGGTTTGTGTAACTGGTTCAGTACCTTGGTACAGTGATGGCAGAGGATCCCATACTTGTACATCCATCGACATGACAGTATGGCCTTATCTTGCTGTGGCAATACCTCACAGCTGTACAGATTCACACAGGTTACCCAGAGGCAGGGGTCATGTCAGGACATTAGCCCTATTGTGGTTTACGAGCAGGTTTTTAGCCACCCAGTCTTGTGTTTGCAGTCAGGGATAGTATGTGCACATGGCTGTGTTTCAGACTACGCACATTCCATGCTGTCCATGCTCCCCCCCCCATTATTCTATCTTCTTCCATACATTATGCAAACATTCTCTGATATTTTCCCTACAGTTATCACCTCATCACAGCAGTGTATTGGTGTTGGTCCACAGTTCATGCAGTGGGGCATGGTGGACATGTTGCTGTGCTTTGTCCACATGGCCTTGCATATGGGTTCTGTGGACTGTGTTATGTTGTTATTTGGGAGTCCATGACATAACACACATTGGCAGTACAGGTGAGACACAGGCCTTTGGCAGAGAACTGTAGGCCATTTGGTAGTGATGCAGGCCAGCTGTAGCAGGCCATTGCATTCTGTCAGTCCTACAGTCCCAGACCACAATACAGTATATTCTCCTGGGGGTGACAGGGTAGGTGTGCTAGGTGTTCATGCCACTACTTTCTGTCAGTATTGATCAAGTGGTGTGGATGCTGGCAGGGTGCTGCTTACAGCTATGGACACATCTGCTTGGGACACCTGCACTGCATGCTGCATTCGCTATTGCCATACACAGGTGGGGGGTCATATTGTACCCATTCCCAACAGCAGGGATAAGGCCTGAAAGGTACCTGTGGGTGGTAGTTGGGTGAGCTGGGTGCATGCGTGCTATGGACACTACTTGCATCTGACTCACAGATATCTGTGAGTCATTCCACTTATGCTGGCTTATGCAGGGCCACCAGCTGTTTCTCAATACATCATTTCTATGACCTTTGTGGTCTACAAGTATTTGGCCAGATGACATTGGTATTCCCTACTACAAGCCCAGATAATGTGCTGCAAACCTGTATGTACAATTCCAAGGGTGCGTCCATTTAATGGTTACACATCATACACTGTCTGTCTGGGGTACTTCCCCTATGTACTGCTTGTATATCTGGTCCAACAGTCATGCCATGTCCATCTTTCAGATGGTGATGCATATTACCTCCATACATTTACAATGGCTGACTGCTAGAATGTGTAATACTGGGAAGCATTGTGTTTGACACTGCAGTTGTGAGGACTTGGCCATGTCATTGGCAGTACTGAGCAATGATCATCAGGACAAACCTCACCATGCATACATACTGACCACTCTCACACAACATGAAACACACACCAACTTAACACACACATACCTGCATATTGTACAAATGCTACAATTTTTAGGTTCACAGGTTCAAATCCTGCTACCTTGGCCACCTCAGGAAATATGTGCTCCACTGGTATTATACCTACACATATATGTTACTACATTTCTATATAGGATTTGGGGGGGGCACACCAGACTGTTACTACGTGTCTATATCATATTGGGGGGGGGCACACCAGACATTTACTACATTTCTACATAGGATTGGGGGGATACACACCTGACTGTTAATACGTGTCTACATAGGAATGGGTGGCACACCTGACTGTTACTACATTTCTACATAGGATTGAGGGGGCACACCTGACTGTTACTACATGCCTACATCGGATGGGGGAGCACACCTGACTGTTACTACATTTCTACATAGGATTGGGGGGTACACCTGACACTTATACCCATTTGCTATGACTGTACTGGTATGTCAGGTATTCCATTTCATTCTGTATTCTAACCTATCATGCTGACTAGAGGCATATCAGTGTACTACAGGTCTCAGGTTTGATTGACCTACATATCAGTTTCTGACTTCTTACCCTTCAGAACTAACATTCCACTGCCTGACCTGATGTAGTCTGTCTGTGTAGGCCTGGGGGGGAGGTTACCCATAGCCATCATTCAGAGGCCTTAGCACAGCCTTTGTTTGTGTTTGTCTACACCTGTCCTGCTGGCTGAGACTGTTGTTGGGTATTTGAGCCTCCCTGATTGACATGTGTGTATCATATGGACACACATGTGGCCCAACACATTTCCTACAGTGGGTTTTGTCACCACGTGTGGTACTGGCTACTATGGTGACATCAGTATTTGTTACAGATCTCATGCTGACACTATAGGTGTCTACTATCTGCTGGCATCCCATTCAGCCACCCGATTCCCTTGCATGCTCACACCCATACCATAGATACAAGTAACAACACATACTACTCCATTCAGCAATTGGTAAGAAGAGTGACTTACCTTGTGGGTGTGCCAGTATTGAGGATGGTGCTGGAGGGCTACCTATGTCAGATGCACATAGTACACTCCCTATACATGGTTGAGCACAGGTAGTGTCATGTTTGGCATCCTTTTCACTGTATGTGTGAATCAGAGAGAGGTTTCATTCCCTGGGTCCCTACTGTGTCAGTGTATGTTCTATGCGTTGCCTATTTGCCAAGGCCAGGGCATACTGGGCAGACCTCCTTCTGCCTACTGGGGTAGGCTCAGGTTGTTCCTACTCTGAGTCACTCTGTGCCTTTGCAGGCCTTGGCAATGGTGGGGGGGCTGTCTGGCCCTGCCCTGTGCTGTTCCTGCTGCAGCTGTTTCTGCAGGATCATATTGTGTAGTATGGCACATACAATGATAATTTGAGTACATGTAGCTGGTGAGTCCTGCAAGGTGCCACTGGATGTGTCCAGGCACTGGAACTGTGACTCAAGCATCCCAAACACATGCTCTATTATAATTCTGGTCTGTGCGTGTGCCTAATTATGGAATTCCTGTCCAGGTGTATGTGCATTTCTGATGGGTGTCATCAGCCACGGCTCCAGTGCATAACCAACATCCCCCACTAGGTGACTGTTAGAGATGTCCCCATTGGCAAATCTCTGATACGCCTGCGTCAGATGCCAGATGTGGGAGTCGTGATAGCTTCCAGGGCAGCCAGCACACACATTCATTATAATGCCCTGGGCATCACACATGACCTGGCAGATGATGGAAGGGAAGCTCTTGCAGTTGATGTAGACCCTACCCTGCTCACCATGTGGTGCTTTGATGCATATGTGCATGCAGTCTATAGCACCCACTACCTCAGGGTATTCTGCTATTTGGTGGAAGAGATGCATATTGCTGGCCAATGCCTCACAGGTGTTGGGAAAATATACATACTCATCGGCATGTGCTGACATGGCATCCAGGAAATGGTGGAGTACCCTAGATGCTGATGCCTGTGAGATCCCCATGATATCTCCAGTTGGCCTTTGGAAGGTACCTGTGGCTAGTATTCTTAGGCCTACACATACCTTGGTATCCACTAGGATGGGTTCCCCTGTTAGTTCTGTGTGTCAGGTGTGGCCGGCACAACTCAACAATTTGCTGTAGGAGGTCCCTGTCCACCGTATAGCACTCCACTATCTCTAGCTCATGTAACCCCTGGTAGGTTACCCTGGGTCTGTACACTCTTCTCTGTTTCCTCACTGTGGGTTGGTCGACAGCATTCTCATCCTCACCACCCTCAGCCTCTTCCACATGTTGATGCAAGATAGCTACTGCAGCCCCTATCATTTTGTTGTTTTTGTTTGTGAAAATTTCCTCATTTGTATACACTGGTGGTGTAGAGTATGTGGGAAAAACTAGAGGGAAAGGTGTTTGCATAGTTTATAGCTGCCTGTGTAATTGGCTGATTCTGATACATTTCACCTGCCAGATATGCTAGTTCTCCTTGGTTACCTTCCTACTGCTGTTTTCCCTTCCCATTGCCTTCTTGTTTAAGCCCAGGGGCGCGCTTTGCAAACACAGTGCTCAAATGTGCACAGAGCTGCTATTTCCTGGTTTACTTTTTTGTTTTCCTTTAAAACCCGGTGTGCACACACCCACTTAGGCAATGCAAAGAGTGCTAGGCAGCCTCAGACACACCCCCTTGCTTAGCTCTGCTAAGCTAAAGGCAAACCTGAGACACAGGGCTCCAATCCGCTTACAGTATGCCTGACACCCCCCATGATGTCAGCTAACTCTTATGCTTGAACCATGGTATTCCTGCACTTACACTGTTGCATGCTGATGCATAGTTACAGGTCCCATACTGAGCTTCCCCCATTAGCAACCACTATTCACTGGCCATGTTGTCTTCTGCCTGCCATTGAGTATAATGGCAAAACAGTGATTTTGGTTAGAATTTTTTTTGAGGTTATTTTTTATATTTTCGTCCGATCCCATTTGTGCATTGCTGCCCTACGCTTAAACAGCCTAAATCGGCAAAAAAGTAAAAGTTATTTTTTTTTTATTTGTGAAACAGTTTTCCAGGCCAATGGCCATATATTTGGCCTTTGGCATAGTTTCCCATTATATACACCCTTTTTTTGGCTCTGTCATGGCTCCGTTTTGTAGTTTGCAGAAACGTACTTGGTTACTAACCCCGAGTACATTTCTGCAGATTACATTAGTCCTGCAGAGCTGACTGGCAGCTTCCTGGATCACAAATTCATCTCATTTGCATGTTTTTCACCTGCAAATGGGGTAATTTGCATACAGGAGCTGTGTCCGTGCGGGAGTAGTGCCGGAGCACTCGTGCACATCCCTGCAGCTTACTCCTAGATCACACGGCGGACATATTACCTCCTGGTGCTCCTGCACTGTTCCTGCATGCGCAGGGCTTGCTGAATCCGGCGGTCTGTTATTAATTTAGCTGCACAGTAATATATTCTCTTTACTTCTGTTATATTACACAAATTTCTGTTATTAGTCTTGATTGCTGTGTTCATTTGTAACATTTGGGGTGCTATTGACTTTCTGTAATCTCCTTCTTTCATCGATCTTAATATGCCTATCCATTTCTATTAAATCAAGCAACCTTTCCCTGAGATCATTTTCTCCTAAACTGAGGGCACATTCTTTATTTACTGTGTTTATTCTACAGAAAGTTGAACATCTACCTGTGACATACACTCTTCAGCTGCATCCTGCATCATCCTTTGCTCTTTCATATGGGAACTCACTGGCCTATTACTTCACAACGTTGACTGAGTCAGAAAAATAGCAAGAAAAGTGAGCACAGAGTTGGGGATCACAATGATGTAAAAAATATGTTCTTTTTCCACAAGCCGTTGTAGTACAATGAAAACTTTTATTAAGCAAGATACACACAATCAGATAAGCGCTTTCGTCTCTGCTGATTCAGAGACTTCTTAAGGCAAACAGAGAAATAAGGATAAACCAACTCTTTAAATACTAAATTACAGCTTATGCAACTAAACCAACGCCCCTAATTAATGTTAAAACAAGCCCACCAGCACACAGTTCATAGTAAAGCATAAAACCTTCAGAAATCTGTAAATTACTAAAAACTATGTAAAAGCCTGTATATAATAATAAAACTGGTATCAAAAAGTATATATATATAATATAATAAATACAATATGATAAATGTGGAAACAGTATTAGCATAATCTCATGTAAAGCACACAATAAATAAAATTCATCTTTCTAATGCCTTAAGTTTTAGAAAACAGGACAATGAGAATGCATTAACTAAGCCTGGCCACTGTGTGGCGTTAGTTCTCAGTTCATAGTAAAGCATAAAACCTTCACAAATTTGTGAATTACTAAAAACTATGTAAAAGCCTGTATATAATAATAAAACTAGTATCAAAAAGTATATATATATATATATATATATAATATAATAAATACAATATAATAAATGTGGAAACAGTATTAACATAATCTCGTAAAGCACACAATAAATAAAACACATCTTTTTAAAGCCTTAAGTATTAGAAAACAGGACAATGAGAATGTATCATTTAAGCCTGGCCGCTGTGTGGCATTAGTTCTCAGTTGCCATAAAGCCTCATGTTTTTCCAAAATGAATGTCCATGGACCACCTCTTATGTCTGGGGTAAGTGCCTCAACGATAATAAATTTAATACATTTAAAACCACGACTGAGTCAGAGTTACCACTGTTTCCTGCTCCTTCCCTTCCTGTGCAACTCCAACTGAACTACTGGTTTCCTGCTGAAGGCTCCAGAGTGTCTTTATGTGAAAAGTAATCAGATAATTCCTGTTCCACCTGTTTCTCCTTAATGTGGGTGCTCATTATTCCATCATGCTTTGACATTACCTGAGATGGACTTTTCTATTCTAAACCCTTCACTTCACAGGTAATCCATAATTTCAGTTTCAGTTTCTATAACTTCTCCAATATTAATCATCTTGTCTACTTTCCTCCCTTGTTTTCTTATTTTTTGTATTGTGAAATTTTCCTTATCCAGATGTTTTTCGCTTCAGATATCTTTGGTGCTGCTTTTATTGTATTGATTAGTTTTGCTTTCTCATTTGCCTAAATATTACACCATAATAAACCTCTTTTTCTTTCCCATGTCCATATTTCTTCTTTAGATGTCTCCTGCTCCACCTGTTTCCTCTTACTATGGGGACTCGTTATTCCATTATGCTGTGACATAACCTGTGTTAGACACTAAATCTTCACTCCACAGGTATTCTATAACTTCAGTTTCTATTTGTTAAACTTCTACTTTACTAATTTTCTGCTTTGTGTTCCCCTTTGGGATCTTGTTTTTTGTATTGCGAATTTTTTTATGTATGGGTGCCTTTGCCTGTATTTCTCTTCAAATATCTTTGGACTTGCTTTGTTTATATTGATTAGTTTGACCTCCTTTGCATATATATTGCACCATATCAGGTCTCTCTTTTTTCCTATGTCCATATTTCTGTTTTGCACCTTTCAAAAATCTGTAGGTTTTGTTCTTCGTATTTTTGCACTTCCTCAGTTACTGTTCTTTTTCCAAATGACACAAAATTTCTTGGTCTATGTAATGTTTTTCATAGATTTATTGTATTAAAGAACACAGTTGTTCATTTAAAGCTTTTGACAGTTTTTCTTCTGCAAGCATTTTTCTTTCAGCCAATTTCTGTCTTAATCTTTTTGAATATCTTATATCTGTAAATTCTGGGCTTCTTGCACAATAGTTACAATCCATAATTTCTTTCTTATCCACAATAGTCCACTCTATCATCTTTATGGCTCTTTTTTGTCTTGGCAGTTATTGTGGTTTTTATGGACTGCTACTTCCTTTTTCAATAGGGGAGCCATATCCACCCTGAGCTTGGCCTATCCCCATTGTAGTCCTATTTCCCTGGATTCTACACTGTTATTTTTTCCAGTGCTGGCACCAGTTGGCATACCAGGATTGGGCACATTTTTGTCATGGGACTTGTGCAACCAGCTGTCTTTTTTATATTTGAACCTACGTCTGCCTATAATATATGCTATATAAAATACAATCTATATATCAGTGTCATCTTCGTGAGATTTTGTAATAAAATATTTATCTGTTGGTTTAATTTCTCCAAGTCTTTTGGGTTTCTAATACCATGACAGGAATGCCAGGAATGGACCCCATTCCTTAGTCAAAGTATGATTAAAGTTCATGAAATTAGTATTGTTTCAATCTTTGATGTTAGCTAGAAGTGCTCTTCAAACACATGTAATGTGCGTGTCTTGATAACATCTATATTTGACTGTAAATTCTTTTTTATAAGACCCTGTTACTCCTAATACTGTTGGAACTGTCTGGGTGTTATTCTTCCACACTGCCATCATTTCTGCCTGCATGTCCTGGTATTTTATGACTTTGTGTAAGACACTGTAATCACTGAGTGTAGCAATTTCAGTGATCAATGTTACTTTTGACTTCTTTTCTTGGACCACTATATCTGGTTTTCTTGCATTTATTTTTTGAACTATTGGTAATGGGTAAGCCCATGTGATATAAAACTTCATAATTTTCTTTAATGCTTTGTGGCATGTTTCCAATGCTTCTCAGCTACTTTAGTATTATAATGTTTGCACAATCCTCAATACAATGGTCTTGCCACATTATTATGCCTTTCAGGATACAGTCCTTCTGCCATTAATGTATCACATCCAGCAACAGGATGTGTGACTGTTTCCAATTCTGTTTTAAAAAAACTGCATTTGTCTGTTTCGTCTACATGCTGAATGGACTTTGTGAACAACATAGTCCACTATCCTGGGCTGCCAATATTAACCTTTCGTCTTTTGGTTTAAATTCACCTGTTCTTAACCATTCCTGCATTCGATCCTGATCAACATGGGGTTGTTCCAAACGTTTTATGCACTTGCAACTATATTTATGCATTTTCTCATTTCTTGCCTTCTCATCTGATCCTTCACTTTATATTCTTTCTTTTGTTTATTTTGGCACATTACGTTGCTGCTTGATTTTTATCTACCTCTGATTTCTATTCCTGCTTGACACTGATATGCTTCTGCTAAACTAAGCAGGGAAATCATTTAGACTTATTATCCTCATGTTTGAAAACTTTCACTATGTTTGGATCTTGTGAGGTCAACAGAAATGTATCCAGTCCTATGATTGCAAATCTATACATGTAATCAATTTCTAGGAGGCCCATACCGTCTTTAAAATGGGGAATATTTAATCTTAGTATCCACTGATTTTTTTTAAGTAATTTGATAAGCATTAAGCATTTTTCTTGTTTTCCTGTCCAACTGACCCAACACCTTTGGGGCCAGTCAATCACTCCAAAACTATACGTTAGGACATGAAGAGCAAATTGGTTTATTCCCTGGACTTTGTTCCTAGATGTCAAAGCTGTTTTCAATATTAATTTTAGTTTTCTAAAATATTCTTTACTAAGTTTTATTTGCATTTGTTCATGCTTTATTGTTGATCCTTCATCAATTCCAAGATATTTATATACTCCCTCCTGCTCAAGCTCCTTTATATCACATTCCTGTCTCAGATTGATATTTTCTTGGTGCTGCAATCTTCCTGCTTTAAATGTTGCTTTTGCACATTTATCAAGACCAGATAAAATTCTTATTATCATCTGAGAAAGTTTTGACCACTTGTACTTGTGCTTTCAGTTCCTCATTTGATGAACTATACAGTTTTATATCATCCACAAAAAGGAGATGAAAAGTTTTTATACTTTCTTGTTTTCTGGGAGCCAGGACCTAATCTGTTAAGTAGACAGCTTAATGGGTTAATGGCAAGACAAAAAAGCAGTGGTGACAAAGAGTCACCCTGGAATATCCCCATTTGATTTTTTATACCCGGAATAATAATTTGTCCTTTATCATGGCTTAATTGCAAAGTGGTTTACCACTGTTTCATGGTCGCTATAAATGTAATTGTTCAGTGTACAGTGTATCTTATATATTTGTAAGCACTCTTTTATCCATGAATGTGGGATGCTGTCAAAAGCTTTTTTGTAGTCTATCCATGCCAGACTTGGATTGTTTCCATTTTTACAGTTCTCCATTATGACTTTAACAACAAATTATCCTTTGTTCTATATGACTTTCTTTTGTTACTTTTTTTCTATTGCCACAATTGTGTTTTCTTCTAAATGACTATAAACCCTATCAGCATCGATTATAGTGTACAGTTTAGACATGGACAGAAGGCAAGTTACTGGTCTATAGTTTTTAGGATAACTTGTGGGCTCACTCTTAAGGATGAGTATTATTTTACCTGTTGTTAACCAGGTTGGTATCTGTTCTGGTTGTGCATATAAATAGTTCTTACTCATTGCAAAATTTTTCATATTAAGATATTAATATTTTTAGGCAGTAGCTAGGTACTGCATCTAGGCCTAGAGTTTCCAGTTAGGAGCTTTTCTTAATTTTGCTTCAGTTTCTCTAGCCGTTACTTGATCCCATTTCATATCCTGTACATTTGAACTTCTTATTCTTTCTTTCACTTCTATCCATTCAGCATCTTTGTTATGTTATCTGCTGTTTGGAACTGGGCATGTAGAAACAAACTATCAATACTACATTTTTTTTGTTTTATTTTTTATTTACACTTTTGTTGACCAGGATAGTACCACTAGACCAACAGCCTCTTTGCAATGTAGACCTGAAGTTGTATTCATAATAACTAGGGGAAATTTATCTTGTGTACCCCTACTGTTTTCAATAAGTTCCATGAAATCTTTGACTTCCACCTGAGCTACCACCAACTGAAGCAGGCGGGGCTTCTGTCTAACATTTCATCTGAAGGACGGCACGGCCAAGACTGCAGCACCCCCATTGTGCTGCACAGCAGTGTCAGGACTGAAAACATAATCCAGCTACTTGGTATGGGATTAAACCCTACAGCCTTCTGATCTTTTAGTATCAATGATTGTGTTCTATCTGTTGAGCTACCGAGACAAATCAGCAATTATGATGTCTTACACAAATAAAAATATTTAATACATCATTGCTAATTAAGGATCCAGATAACACTCCCATACCTTGTGCCATCACACAAAAGTATCTGGACATTACCCTGGCCCAAACACTGACCTTCACCAAACACACAGAACAGCAAGAAAACTGCATCCAGGAATATTCAGGAACCTGGATCCTGGATGTGTAAGGTCAGGGTGAGGATTTGGTAAAGGGGTAGTTTAGTGTTGTGTCTATTTGTTGGTGCATGCTTCTTGCATCTGAATCTGTTTTATGTAGTGATAGTGTTTTGGAAACGTGTTTTTTCTAAAGTAAGCGGGGGGGGGGCAGGAGCAGGCTTAGGGTATGAACACATTAGTAAGGTTTTGCAGGAGGGTGATGTGCCTGTATTTTGATGTATCTACATTTTGAGTGTCTGCCCTTTTTAAACACAATTATATATATATTTTATATCTTTTTAAATACAGTTATATATTTTTTATATCTATCTACACACACACACACACACACACACACACACACACACACACACACACACACACACACACCCACATACGCGCAGACACACACACACACACACACACACACACACACATATATATATATATATATATATATATATATATATATATATACATGGATCTAATTCACTTGACCTAAAACTCTTTAGACTGACACCCATTTGACCGACACCCAATTGACCTAAATTTTATTTGACTGACAACTCATTTGACTGACTCCCATTTCACCAACAGCTTACAATGCTGAATTTCAACATGCTAAATCTTAAACCATAGACAAGAAAACTTAGAACACCATTAACTAACCCTTTCCAGAACTTAAAAATGACTTACTTACCCTCTTAACAGAAATGGGACAATGTACAACCAAACTAGGTAGGGGGCTACACCTCCCACACCTGCTAATGTGGGTGTGCCCCTCCCAATTATATATACTAACTCCAGGATCACACTACAGTGTGGAAAAGGACATATACCTTTAACTTGCCTTATAGTACTCTACATGCTGCCACTGCTGATTGGAACACACAAAACATTTGCCATATTACTTTAGATACTGCCCATAAAAATGTAAAGAGACAAACCCACATTTAGAAACACGACAACACTACTTTCTGCATGACTATCGGAATTCTAATAGTCAGCACTGTAGGTTACAGTAATTCTTTTTATCACAAGCAACTCACAGGTGAAGGAAAACCCACAACAAGTCTATATCTTAACTGTCATTGAAATGGGAGTCAGTCAAATGAGTTGTCAGTTAAATGAAATTTAGGTCAGTTGGGTGACGGTCAAATGAGTGTCGGTCAAATGAGTGTCAGTCAAATGAGTATTAGGTCAGGTGAAGTAGACCCATATACATATATGTACTGGTGTGTGTGTGTGTATGTGTGTGTGTGTGTGTGTGTGTGTGTGTGTGTGTGTGTGTGTGTGTGTGTTTGTGTGTATAACATAGAAGGGCTCCCTATTATTGAAATGTCTGCACTCAATATGCTGAGTGCCAACAAGCTAAAAAAAGACCGAAAATGCAGAAGAGTGAATCTTATAGATCGCTCTTTTCCTTTAAACTTCTTTTTGCAAATGGAGCAAGTCCCCCTGCACCACCTACCCCTTTATATATACCAGTGCTAAGATTGCCACGCCTTGGTGTAAAGGGAATATTCTGAGAAATGGCTTCTCAGACTTAGTATATACAAGTCCATTCTCTTGACCATTCAGTATCCATATTTTGGGGCTCACTCTCGCAGGCCCCAAAAATTCAAATAGTTACAAGGGAGAAGACATACTCTATCTGAACAGCATTGTGTTTCACTTTTCTGCACAGCTACATAGATATGCATGTACCTGCATATGGTACAGGCATACATCTGTATTTACTACTGCAGGTGGCAGACGGCTTTCTGTGCTGAGAACATGACACAGCTATGCACAACACACATACATGGAGAAATATGCATCAGGACCCACAAAATGTATATTCAGCAAAAATAACAGTGCAAGCATTGCCATCTGCATTAAGCAGGTTCTAAAGGATACCTCACAAATTCAGGCAATATCACAATATATACAGGTAATATCTTCAATGCAAAAGCATTCCTCACCAGCAACATATGGCAGTACGTGGCAGGAATGCTAAAGTCATATACATATATGACTCAGAACTAAAAAACGATACAGTCCAGCGGATGTCATTTAATAGATAAGGGGATGTAATCATTCCATATATTTGCATGTCTCAGAATTATACAGACTTGAATGACATATTGAGCAACATATTTTGCTCTTCAATGCTGCACATTACTAAAAGGCCTCATTAGTACAGAATTTTCATAATCCTGTTATCTACAAAATGTGTAGCTTGCCAGGATCTAATAGCACAAAGTGCCAGTATTTACAAGCTCTCACTGATCTAGTAGTATATGTTAAAGTCTTCTAGTCTTACAGAAGAATTATTAAGATATGCCTACTCATCTCTAATTGGGGTTAATTTCATTTATTTTTTTATTTTACATACCGGGCTAGTCTAACTGGATATATGTCCATTTTCAGTAGAGGCCCGAGGAGAAAAGCTCCGAGACAAAAATTTTATACATACATAGAGTCCATAAAAACAGAGGTAAAACACAAACAAATGACATAAGTATAGCAACAGCTTAGCAAAAACTTTTAAAAATCAGTTTTAGTTTACACATAGAAGACAGATTGTTATATTACAGTTGTATTAAGAAAGAAAATAACAAAAAAAACATTTACTGTACTTGGGTTTCCTCAGGACCGCAAGGCAGTCAAAAAGCAGTCAGACAAATACAATTTCTGATTCAAGGACAATGTGGAGCATAGAGAAAATATCATAAAAAGTCTTTAATTGAGAAGTAATTAGACAAATGAGAGAATTAGTATCAGTCAGGATTAGAGCAGGGGCAGAGCCATTGGTTTTTAATGAGGATTTTCAATTGTTTCTTGAAAAGGTTGGTGGAAGTCACGGATGTTATTTCTCTTGGAAGTTTGTTCCAAATATTGCTAACAGCATTTGAGAACAGGCAGTCACAGGATTTATTGTTGCATTTTATGGTGGCTACTTGTAGCTTTTCTACAGATCTTTGGGTTGGTAAATTTTTATAGGCGTTAAAGAGGTTACAGAGTATGGGAGTATTTGTAGGATGATGTACGATCTTGTGGATAAAAATGAGTTGCTGGAAAAGTATTTGGTTGTGAACATCCAGCCATCCTAGATGTTTAAGATTATGGCAATGGTGGGTATGAAAGGGGGCACCCATGGCAAATTTGGCTATGTTGTTGTAGGAGGTTGCTAGTTTATTCAGGTTCTTTTGGATAAGTTAGTATAGATAGGGGAGGCGTAGAGACGGGTTGAAATGAGGTGGGTCTGAGTAATGGAAATCTCAGCTGAGGCTGAGAAAGGGCTTGATTTTATAAAGGAATCCAAGTTTTCTATTAACCGATTTAATAGTTGTATTTATGTGTGTGTTAAAGTTGAGATTGTTGTCAATAGTTACACCCAGGAGTTTGGTGGTGATGTCAGGAGCAATTTCTGTGCCATTATTTGATGTAATTATGAGATCTATAAGGGGGATTTCTGTGTAGGAGTAAAAAGTAATAATTAGTTTTTTTTTGGGTTAAGGAGGAGACATCTTTGATGGAAACAGTTTTCTGCTTGGGTAAAGACTGTTTGTGTGTTGGATTGTAGTTCTGCTTGGGACGATGCGGCACATATCAGAGTTGAATCATCGGCATATTGTATGCATGTAGCTTGGGGAAGGGAAGTTTTCAGATCATTAATGAAAATAGTAAAACAGAGTGGTCCAAGAATTGATCCTTGTCGAATTCCAAGGGTGACTGGAAGCTGAGAGGATAGTTTATTGTCCCACAGGACTGCTTGTTTTCTGTTATCCAAATAGGATTGGAACCATTGTACTAATTTAGAATGAAGAGAAAGTGATTTAAGTATCCCTGTCAATAGTTGGTAGTTAACCATATCAAAGGCCTTTGAGAGGTCTATGAAGAGGGCAGAAGATAGCTGGTTAGTATTCCTGTTTTTATTAATACAGTCTGTAAAGGATAGAAGAGCAGTTGTAGTACTATGGTAAGGTCTGAAACCATGTTGGCAGTCCACTAGTAACTCATTTTAGAGGAGATGATGCAGTAACTGATGGTGGATACATCTCTCCATAATTTTAGCTAGAGGAGAGAAAAGGGCTATGGGTCGGAAGTTTGATAAGTCATTGGAGGTACCACTCTTATGCAAAGGAATAATATGTGAGACTTTCCAGATGGATGGGACATAGGATTCCGAAATAGTTCTGTTTATTAAGATAGAAATAGGGTAGGCAAGTACACCCACTGCAATTTGCAGGTATTCAGCTGGGAGGAGGTCAGCTGATGGTGTACATGGTTTAAGTTTGAGAAGCAGGGAGTGTATGAGAGATGCTGGAACATGCTGGAGGTTATGTGTCTGGGGCATGTTGGGTAGTGAGGATAGTTTGGAGGTGGTAACAGGTGGTAAGGTGTTAGCTAGTGATTGAACTGTTTCAGAGAAAAAATTATTAAAGTTGTCAGCAATTTGGTTAGGAGAAGTTTGAGTTAAGTTTGAAGGGGTGGGTGTTTTGGACTGCCCTGGGTGGAGTAGTTTATTAATTCCTGACCAGAACTTTTCTGGGTTTTGCTGTTGGGTCTGTTGGAGTTTGAGGTAGTAGATCTTTTTGTCAAGGCATATAGATTTTTTTGTAGTATTACAAAGTTTTCTAAAGTTAAGGTGGTCAATTGGGTTTTTAGTTTTTCTCCATTTGGACCAGAGTTTATTTCTTAGTCAAATGTTAAGCCTGGTATCTTTGGAGATCCAGGGAGCTGGTTTGTTTTTAATTCTAACAGTGCAGTTGGGAGCATGGTGGTCTAGGATTTGCAAACAGTTTTTGTTAAAGAAAGAAACTGCATCGTCAAGAGGTAGGTATTTTAGGGGTGACCAATTGCAGGCTTTGAGCTCAGCTTGGAAGTTATATGGGTTGAATTCTATCTTGTTTCTGGTAGTTATAAATGCTGGTTGATTGTGAAAGTGGGTCTTTTGCATAGTAATGAAAGTAGGAGAATGGTCACTTATGTCATCTGGGAGTATACCTGTTTTATAGGCATGGTGTTACTATAGTAATGAAAGTAGAATGGTCACTTATGTCATCTGGGAGTATACCTGTTTTATAGGAATGGGGTTACTATAGTAATGAAAGTAGAATGGTCACTTATGTCATCTGGGAGTATACCTGTTTTATAGGTATGGGGTTACTATAGTAATGAAAGTAGAATGGTCACTTATGTCATCTGGGAGTATACCTGTTTTATAGGTATGGGGTTACTATAGTAATGAAAGTAGAATGGTCACTTATGTCATCTAGGAGTATACCTGTTTTATAGGCATGGGGTTACTATAGTAATGAAAGTAGGAGAATGGTCACTTATGTCATCTGGGAGTATACCTGTTTTATAGGCATGGGGTTACTATAGTAATGAAAGTAGGAGAATGGTCACTTATGTCATCTGGGAGTATAACTGTTTTATAGGCATGGGGTTACTATAGTAATGAAAGTAGGAGAATGGTCACTTATGTCATCTGGGAGTATACCTGTTTTATAGGCATGGGGTTACTATAGTAATGAAAGTAGGAGAATGGTCACTTATGTCATCTGGGAGTATACCTGTTTTATAGGCATGGGGTTACTATAGTAATGAAAGTAGGAGAATGGTCACTTATGTCATCTGGGAGTATACCTGTTTTATAGGCATGGGGTTACTATAGTAATGAAAGTAGGAGAATGGTCACTTATGTCATCTGGGAGTAAACCTGTTTTATAGGCATGGGGTTACTATAGTAATGAAAGTAGGAGAATGGTCACTTATGTCATCTGGGAGTATACCTGTTTTATAGGCATGGGGTTACTATAGTAATAAAAGTAGGAGAATGGTCACTTATGTCATCTGGGAGTATACCTGTTTTATAGGCATGGGGTTACTATAGTAATGAAAGTAGGAGAATGGTTACTTATGTCATCTGGGAGTATACCTGGTTTATAGGCATGGCGCTACTATAGTAATGAAAGTAGGAGAATGGTCACTTATGTCATCTGGGAGTATACCTGTTTTATAGGCATGGGGTTACTATAGTAATGAAAGTAGGAGAATGGTCACTTATGTCATCTGGGAGTATACCTGTTTTATAGGCATGGGGTTACTATAGTAATAAAAGTAGGAGAATGGTCACTTATGTCATCTGGGAGTATACCTGTTTTACAGGCATGGGGTTACTATAGTAATGAAAGTAGGAGAATGGTCACTTATGTCATCTGGGAGTATACCTGTTTTACAGGCATGGGGTTACTATAGTAATGAAAGTAGGAGAATGGTCACTTATGTCATCTGGGAGTATACCTGTTGTATAGGCATGGGGTTACTATAGTAATAAAAGTCGGAGAATGGTCACTTATGTCATCTGGGAGTATACCTGTTTTATAGGCATGGGGTTACTATAGTAATGAAAGTAGGAGAATGGTCACTTATGTCATCTGGGAGTATACCTGTTTTATAGGCATGGGGTTACTATAGTAATGAAAGTAGGAGAATGGTCACTTATGTCATCTGGGAGTATACCTGTTTTATAGGCATGGGGTTACTGTAGTAATGAAAGTAGGAGAATGGTCACTTATGTCATCTGGGAGTATACCTGTTTTATAGGCATGGGGTTACTATAGTAATGAAAGTAGGAGAATGGTCACTTATGTCATCTGGGAGTATACCTGTTTTATAGGCATGGGGTTACTATAGTAATGAAAGTAGGAGAATGGTCACTTATGTCATCTTGGAGTATACCTGTTTTATAGGCATGGGGTTACTATAGTAATGAAAGTTGGAGAATGGTCACTTATGTCATCTGGGAGTATACCTGTTTTATAGGCATGGGGTTACTGTAGTAATGAAAGTAGGAGAATGGTCACTTATGTCATCTGGGAGTATACCTGTTTTATAGGCATGGGGTTACTATAGTAATGAAAGTAGAATGGTCACTTATGTCATCTGGGAGTATACCTGTTTTATAGGTATGGGGTTACTATAGTAATGAAAGTAGGAGAATGGTCACTTATGTCATCTGGGAGTATACCTGTTTTATAGGCATGGGGTTACTATAGTAATGAAAGTAGGAGAATGGTCACTTATGTCATCTGTGAGTATACCTGTATTATAGGCATGGGGTTACTGTAGTAATGAAAGTAGGAGAATGGTCACTTATGTCATCTGGGAGTATACCTGTTTTATAGGCATGGGGTTACTATAGTAATGAAAGTAGGAGAATGGTCACTTATGTCATCTGGGAGTATACCTGTTTTATAGGTATGGGGTTACTATAGTAATGAAAGTAGGAGAATGGTCACTTATGTCATCTGGGAGTATACCTGTTTTATAGGCATGGGGTTACTATAGTAATGAAAGTAGAATGGTCACTTATGTCATCTGGGAGTATACCTGTTTTATAGGTATGGGGTTACTATAGTAATGAAAGTAGGAGAATGGTCACTTATGTCATCTGGGAGTATACCTGTTTTATAGGCATGGGGTTACTATAGTAATGAAAGTAGGAGAATGGTCACTTATGTCATCTGGGAGTATACCTGTTTTATAGGCATGGGGTTACTGTAGTAATGAAAGTAGGAGAATGGTCACTTATGTCATCTGGGAGTATACTTGTTTTATAGGCATGGGGTTACTGTAGTAATGAAAGTAGGAGAATTGTTACTTATGTCATCTGGGAGTATACCTGTTTTATAGGCATGGGGTTACTAAAGTAATGAAAGTAGAATGGTCACTTATGTCATCTGGGAGTATACCTGTAGGCATGGGGGTTTCTATTAACTAGTATCCAATCTAATATGGTTTGTTTCTTGCTAGGTTTGTGGGTTCTGGTAGGGAAGGTTATGGTTTGCTGGAAGCCAAAGAGGTTTATATGAATAGTTGGATTGGGAATGGTACATCCATTCCAATCAATATTGAAATCACCAAGGAGTATGGTTTCTTGTGGTAGGGACATGGAAAGCCAGCTAAAGGTATTTTCAAGAGTACTGATGTTATTACCTTGGGGATATATGAGCAAATAATATATAGCATTTTTGTATTAATTTGGAGCTTAGAGATTAGAATTTCAGCATTATTAGGTGGAGGTAGATGGGTATCTATTGCTGTAACCTTCATTTCAGATTTGAATAGAATTGCTACCCCACCACCCTTTTTATTTAGACGGTCATGTCTGAGAATGTTATAGCCTGGTGGGACAATATCATTGTCTTTAGTTGTGGGTTTAAGCCAAGTTTCAGTAAGACATAAGATATCAAAGGAATAGGTGTCTAATAGGGCATGTAGCTGGGTTATTTTATTATTTACACTGCGTATATTGAGGTGACCTATAAGTAGAAAGTCTGGGCTTTTTGGGAGTGGGAGAGGAGTAGAAGTATTTGCTGAATAAGTATTAAGGGTGGTATAGTTAGGACCCGGGTTTGGGTGGATGTCACCATGTAATAGTAAACAATTTTGAGGGTTAAATGATAGTTTGATAAGTTTACAGAGAGAAGGGTCTGCTTTTCTCAATTGGTGATATTTAATATGGGATAGTCAATGAAACTGTGGAAGAAGGTAGGATGAGAAAGATGTTATGTTACTGTGAGTTAGAGAGTTTATAAGAGTGAGGGGGCTTGTTTGTCTTAGGGGGTGTTGAAGTTTAGCAAAAGTTAGGGATTCATAACAAGTTATGTCATGAAATATCAATAGAAAGGTTAGTCCTGTGGATAGGAAAAGGATGTTATGATGTGTTAACCAGCAGTGGCTATACATAGTGAGGGGTGTAGGGAAGTGGAGGTTAAGATAGTTGGCCGAATTGAAAAACAGTTGAGTGGTGGGGTGAGAGAGGGACAGCTATCTGTTGAACAGATTGGGTTAAAGAAAAAGCGTCAAAAATTGTAAACTGATAAGAGCAATGTAGGTGGTTGATTGGTTGTCTAGCATTAGGGGTGTGTCTAAGGAAGTATAAGGTCAGGTGTATTGGGGTGGGTGAGATTTGGGAGTAGGGTAGGGGAGTGGAGTGAGCCCGCAGGGTGAACAGAGTGGGTAGACCCAAAGAAAGAAAGTCGGCAGGACAGATAGTATTAAACAAAACTATCTGTAAGGTGAAGGTAAGTACAGAGGGTGATTCAGGCTGGTTAGAGGTGTGCTTAGGGACTGTGTTGGGGGAATAGGATGAAAGTCAGAGGTAGGTAGTACTAATTAGCAAGCAGTTTGAGAAAAAAGAGGGTGAAAAAAGGAATTAGAGAGATGTTATGGTGAGAGAATTTGGAGAGGAGAGGTTATAGGTGTATCCATCTTTTATAAGTAAAATGTGAGTTTTATGATATTGTATTTTTGTAGATAAACTTGTGGTTTTGTTTTGTTTTATAGTTAATTTTTAACAATAAGTGTTCAATTGTTTAATTAATTCAGTTTTAGTATTAAAGTGAGTAGGGGATTTTATTGGTTGATTTAAAGAACAGCTGACACACACAAATATATATATATATATATATATATATATATATATATATATATATAAATAACACACTGAGAATTGTTATTTATTTCTGAAGAAGTGAATACTGATGAAAACGTGTTTGGAAATTGTGGCAGCGTTATTTTTTGCTGGGCTCTGCTTGTGCGGTGATTTTACATGTGGAGTGTCATTAAACTTTCACTTGCTGAATTGCTGTGCCTTTCTTTTGGTTATCAGTGACAGTTTGGGCACACAGACCGCTTTTTGTGTTTATTAGTCCTTAAAAACACTTTACATTATGCGTAGCTATAGTAACAGATGCTATTAAAGATACAAAGTTCACCAACTAGCTAAGTATCACAGAAAAAAAATTCCTGGCTTTACACATCGTTATATACCCAAAAATACAGCTAACTGTACAGTAATAGCATTCACAAAACAGTTGGGTAGGGTATAGGCAGAATAAGTATTTTAAACTGGGGTAGAGGGGGATTGTTCAGTCCCTATGAGCAAGGTGTTGGTGCACAATCCTCCAGAGAGGAGTAGAATACTAAAATGCCGTTTGTGCATCTGGTAAGAAGAAGAGCACCGCCTAGTTAGCCACAGTATGGCTGGGACCGAGTTAACATTGCAAGATAAAATTACACAGAGATAGATGCTTCTAGGGGTAAAACATAGGTGCTACCTTATAAGCAGCAATGTGGGAGTAGTTGGGCTGCAGAAGAAATACCACTGATTACATTAATATAGAGATAAAAATCACTTGTTTTATGCCAAAAACGGCTGGTGAGCGAAACTACAGCATACAAGGGTATGTCCGTAGATGTAGGGGCTTAGCCTGGAGCTGTACTAGTGCTAGGTTTTAAAAAATAAAAATGATCTACTAAAGGGTAAAAAAAATGAGCCTCAAGGGGACTGGCACAGGTACTGATTAGGTCGGCTACCACGTGGAAGTGGTTAGCATCTTGTAAAATGACACCACTTAGTTGTTTGTAAGCTCTGTAGCCTGATAATACCTTAACGCTATGGCAATTGAGCTAAGAGCTTAGAGTATATTTGCGGGCAGTGGTACAGAGTCGAGGAGGATTATAAGGCAATCGTATCACCATTTCAATAAATACCTCGTCTAGCAACGGCAGCAGTACCAAGCAGTAGTTTATCCAGTTTAATAATACAGTCGAGAGGTACATATACTATAAAAACAGCTCTTAGCACACTCAGTTATTCCCAGGTGGTACAGCATCAAGGAGGATTACAAGGCAATCATATCTCCATTTCAGTAAATACCTCATCTAGCAACGGCAGCAGTACCAAGCACAGTACACATACAGGTAGTAAAAAAAAACCACGCAAGTCCAAGCTAACAAATGTCTTTAGCAAATATTGGAATAAACGTGCTAGTATACAGTTTAAAAATACACTCAGGAAGTACATATACTATAAAAACAACTCTTAACACACACAGTTATTCACAGGGCAGGTAATGATTTACCAGTTCTAGATAAAAATTGCAGTACAACTATTGCAAAAAAATAAGCATCTCGTACTTACAGGATGCAAGGGATAGCAGGCCAGGAACGCACAGCAGTCACGAGCAAATCCAGCGGTTTAAAGATGGTGCCCAGGGGAAAATTAGACCTTATGAAAGGTAAGGGCAGATGTAGGTAGGGAAAAGGGGAGGGGTTAGGTGAGTGGGAGGAACTGCAAGGCGGAAGACCAAGCTTAGCAGTGCTTAGATAGCGAAGTCAAATATAAGGACATTTGAGCGGATCTACTAGGCTGGTTTGGAGGACAAGAGCAGGGAAAACAAGAGAAATACAATATTGAAGTGAGATTAGGTGGGCAAGAGGTGTATTAAGCGGATATACTAGGCAGGTTTGGGGGACAATAGCATGGAAAACAAGAGAAGGGCAATAGTGAAGTGAGATTAGGTGGGCAGAAAGGTAAAATTAAGGGGCAGGGAAGATGAATGTAGTCAAGGTAGACTTAGCTGTAGATAGGAGGAGTAGCACGGAGGAGACCCAAAGAAAGAAAGTTGGCAGGACAGATAGTGTTAAAAAAACTATCTGTAAGGTGAAGGTAAGTACAGAGAGTGAATCAGGCTGGTTAGAGGTGTGCTTAGGGGACTGTGTTGGGGGAATAGGATGAAAGTCAGAGGTAGGTAGTACTAATTAACAAGCAGTCTGAGAAAAAAGAGGGTGAAAAAAGGAACTAGAGAGATGTTATGGTGAGAGCATTTGGAGAGGAGAGGTAATAGGTGGGTAAAAACTGCTATCTAGTGGCCAAAATATGTGGGGTGTGGAAATTACTCTAGGGGTTAGAAAGGTAAAGGAAAGGATGAGATGGGATGAGGTAGATATAGGGGGTTTGGCTGCAGGCTTCACAGGCTGGGGTCCTATCCTAGCTCCTAGTAAGTGTTAGAGTAATATTACAATCAAATTAAATTAGAATTAGTTCCATATAACATACTTTCTTGAAATTCCTTTCCTGTCACTTCGGGGAGACTTTCCTGTTTGGGAAGTAAGTCAATCTGGGAGAAAAATAGATATTGTGACTGTTTTTAGTTATCCTGGAGGGCAGGGCCAGTAGAAAGAACAGAGTAGGTAGAGAGGCAGAATAAAATTTCTTGAAATTCCTTTCCTGTCACTTCAGGGAGACTTTCCTGTTTGGGAAGTAAGTCAATCTGGGAGAAAAATACATATTGTGACTGTTCTTAGTTGTCCTGGAGGGCAGGGCTAGTAGGCAGAACAAAGTAGGTAGAGAGGCAGAATAAAATTTCTTTAAATTCCTTTCCTGCCACTTCGGGGAGACTTTCCTGTTTGGGAAGTAAGTCAATCTGGGAGAAAAATAGATATTGTGACTGTTCTTAGTTGTCCATGAGGGCAGGGCCAGTAGACAGAACAGAGTAGGTAGAGAGGCAGAATAAAAAGGATGCAAGGGATAGCAGGCCAGGAACGGTCAGCAGCCACAAGAAAACCCAGGGGTTTGTGGTGATATACTAGAGGGGGAAGTTGGTCCTTCTGCCCCCAGGCATTGCTCAAGATCAAAACCGTGAATGACAGCTAGAGTATGTGAATGGGCAAGCCATGAGGAGAAGTACTGTCACTTTAGAATGGAGCAGGAATACATGTAAGAATGAAGCCCATGCTTAGTAACTCACAATTGCCTTCTGAATGATGTCAGCACATTAGGTATAAGGTATCTTAGCACTTTTTTTAAGCCACCCTGTGTGAGTATCAGTAATGGCTGCTTGAATCTTCTTCTGTACCTTGGTTGTGACCCCAGCACAGAGGGATTAATCACCTGAAAGATGATGAATAACTGTGCTAACAGGAACAGAAAGGCATAAGGGAGACACATATGCACATATGCCTGCCCAAACCATGTAGCCTCTATGACTATGAAAAAGAAAAACAGTCTTGATAGGTATATTGTTATGATGCCAGACCAAGATTGGACCTGTAAAAACCTGAATATCACAGCTAGTTAGAGGACCATACAGTATGGTCATGCCTGGATCTACATATGGGTATTATCTGTTAGCACACAGTACTACAGGCTTTGACTTATTACTGAATTTATGGACTCCGTCATATATAATAATTTTATGTTTTTCAAGGATGACTACTTTAAACAGATGAATGGTGTGGTGATGGCAGCATGTGCCTCCATAATATTTGCTAATGTAGTGTTGTTAAAATGGAAGGCTGGATTTGTTTTTAAGTCCAGATTATTTAAACACTGTGAATGTTACTGTCATTTCCTGGATGATAAATATTTCATATGGTCTGGGACTACTGAACAGCTGGAAGATTTTGTAAGGACTTTAGAATCACCTACACAATTTCTTAATTATCATTCCACACTGATTGTAAAAGCATACATTTCTTGGACAGAAAATGGCAACTTAGCCACTACAGTGTACAGGAAACCTACACACTGCAATTCTTATTTACATTTTAAAAGTAGTCACCCTTTTCATCAGAAAAAGGGTATCCTGAAAAGTCAGTATATTCGCATTTCTAGGTTAACATCAGATGATATTCAGTGTAAAAGACACTTTGAGATCTGGTAGAGTTATGTTCCTGGAACATGAATACCCTGTTACACTTGTTGACAGTGTCATGAACGATGTTTGGAGTTGCAGACCAGATAAATATGCACCTATAGTGCTTAAAGGGTTAGAAAGAGGTCATGATGGAGGGGCACATGTTGACAGATCCTACAATTTGGACAATTATTTTGTCATACATTATTCTATGGATGCTATAGATATAAGGAATATCATTTTTAAATTTTTAATAATTGGTTCCTTCTGTGTGATGTGACAGACTTTAAAGACAAGTTCGGCCAACTGCCAGCATGTGTTTACAAGAATAGACCTAACATAAAAAACATCTTGGAGAGGTGTGCTCACAACAAGAATTATAGTGGTGGGGACCACAAAAGCAATAAGTGGTCATTGTAAGCAGTGTTGTTATATGGAGAAAGACTACGAAGGACTATTATGGGATACAATCAGGAACTGGCATAAAGAAGGTAAATACTACTGTTTCAGTTCCAAAGTGGTCTGCCTCGCTAAATGTATTTCATGCACTGCTTTCTACATTGGTAAGATGAATAATTCGCTGAATAGATGGGTATATCAGCACCTCTATAGTATTAATAAAAATGACAGTAAAAGTGCCCTGGCAAGGCACATCATGAAATGTAAACACTGAACTTCAGATTCTTTGTGCTTGAAAAGAACAAAGTGGATCAGTACAGTGGTGACTGGAAGAATTCATTGCTGCAGAAGGAGCTGAAATGGCAGTTACGGTTAAATGCCACCTCCCACCAGGTATTAAAGAAGTCCATCACTAACAAGTGAATTAAGATACAGAGCTTCACAACTCTGAGTTAGTTCAGTCTTTGTGTTGCTATCCTTTTAACATTTTTGGCGGACTTTTACAAGTTACATAGTTTCCTTTACCTGTTTGTAGATAAGCAGACATCTTTTGCTTGTGTTTTTATTGTTTTTATATCCTGAAGATGTCCATCATTAGAATGGACAAAACTGCTTAATTTTATTCAGTTTTATTAATAAAAATTCATTATTTTTATGTATTCACTTTGGTTAGTTAGTCCTTGGCAATATATGGATCATTTTGAGGTATGATTTCTGAGGATAGTTCACACTGATGTGATATACAATAAGAGGACATACCTCGGTATCAGGGACATACACTATCTCCCCGTGAAAAGGTAATACCATATATGTGACCGTCTTACAATACTGTAGACCTAAATGACATATTGGCTTCTGTGTTTTGCTCTTCAGCATCATATATCATTAACAGATTTTATTAGCAAACAATATTTCACAGGAGCTGATAGCACACAGCACCAGTGTCTGCCAACCCTTATTGAAACCATAACACAAGTGCCAAAATCCATGGGTTACGCAGAGGAAGCCAGCTCTGTTACTATGACCCAGGCAGTCTGGTTTAATTTAATATGTCAAACATCTGTAACATCTGGTGGAAGAAGGGAAGATGTTTACTAGGTTTACTCACTCCTCTTCAGAGGAAGCAGGAAAATATGCTGGTCTGAGGCAGGCCATTCTTGAAGCCTCTGTAAATCCCACAGCCATGAAAAGGGTTTGGAGTAGGTGAATGATTAGGCCATGAGGGGGTGTCACAACTTTATGTGGGAGTGCGGACACACTAAAAAGAGATGCTTATGCCTAACAGATCTCAATGGTCTTCAGAAGTGTATCAGCACAGAGGAGTTTAGGCCTCCCATTACTGTGTCAAGCCATCCTTTGTGAGCTGAAATGTTGGCTCCCAGTCTCTCCCTTTTCCTGATCCCCAACTTCATCTAGTCCATACCAGCAGATGAACCTGGACTGGAGGGTTAAATACTTGGATAATGATGTATAACTGTGGTGTCATGTTGAAGAGTGCTCAAGAGAGACACAGTTCCTCAGAAGTCATCACATCTTGCAGAACCAGCACAGGTTTGGAGAAAAACTGCGGTAGTGGTGCTGAGATAGCGTTGTCGCCTCACAGTAAGATGTTGTCCTGTTCGATTCTCAGCTAAAGTGTCTTCTGTGTGAAGACATGCGTGAATGGGCGTACCTTAGTTGAAGGTTGTGTTTCAGGGCTGGCAACTCGGCATGTAAAAATCTACTGCCAATCATTAGCGGACCGGAGTTCCACTGTGGCGAACCCTAACTGGGAAAAGCCGAAAGACACAACATGCATGTATATGGTGCAGGACTTATTACTGAAATGAGAGATAAGCCAAGTGACAGAAATGTCTAGGCTTTTCAGATATTTCTTGAATATTGCAGACAGTACAGTGACGTTTTGTCATACCTGGATATACAGACAGACAAATTATATATGCTAACATATTTTAGTATGAACATTACTACTATATGCATATACAATATTGAACAGTGTAATGCAATGTGTAGCAGAGATTTTAAATTAGACCACGTATATTAGTAATGCAGTCGTAGTCCACGAAGTTCCAAGATTACACTCCAGTATTGTGAAAAACGATAAACATGTTAAGAGCTTCCCTAGCAACAAGACTCAATTCTAACCATGGTTAAGTCTGCTTAGCAAAAGTTTGTTAGACACTCCTAAATGCTATTACAATTGGGTCTCATGGTAAGAATATTGCAAGGAACAACAGCAGAAGGTAAAACAGCTTTTAAAACCTGTTAAAACTTCACTCATACATATGTAAAAAGCAAACGTGTGGCAGAACAAATTGGTTAGCAGCTTTTATAGCTCTGTGTACTTCATGGAGACTCTTCATTTCTGCTTGCTGTCTCGATGACTGTACCAAAGCGTGTTAACTTTTTTCAAAGGCTTTGAAAGCTGGTTAAACAATTTCATCTCCTACACTTTTTTTTCTGAAGCTCACAGTAAAGGAAGCAGATAATGCTGCACATGCTACAAAGAGTGCGCATGTATACATTAAACTACAATGTAATCAAAGTAAACAAACATTACATTACTGCCTTGAATAAAATTCTGCCTTGTCGGTGTTACAATTCATGTGCATATCACATGTGAACACAGTTTGTTACATTGCCCCTTAAATACTCCAAAAACGTTGGAGTATAACAGTGTAAGATTTCTGGAATTCCCACTTGTCTATGTGTTCATATTATAATAATAATGTAAGCAACTTTATAATATATTGTATTAGTCTATTAGATAAAATCTGCCTTGTCAATATTACTGCTTTTTACATACCATTCATGAGTACTGTTTTGTTATATTGCCCCTTTCATTACTCTAAAAATTTGGGATGTATACAGTCCAAGACTTTTTTTGCATCCTGGCTATTCACTTTGTCATAGTACATATATTTGAACTTTAAAAATATATAAATAAACTGTACTATAAAATGGTCACATTCAAAAAGACCATTCCAATGTGAATAAAAAATGATTCTGAATTGTACATATAAATGTTTACATAGCTGTGTGTGTGTGTGTGTGTGTGTGTGTGTGTGTGTGTGTGTGTGTGTGTGTGTGTGTGTGTGTGTGTGTGTGTGTGTGTGTGTGTGTGTGTGTGTGTGTGTGTGTGTGTGTGTGTGTGTGTGTGTGTGTGTGTGTGTGTGTGGGTGTCTGTTTGTGTGTGTGTGTGTGTGTGTGTCAGTGTGTGTGTGTGTGTGCGTGTGTGTGTGTATATATATATATATATATATATATATATATATATATATATATATATAAAATATATATATATAGATATAAATAGATATGTATGTATATATATTTATACACATATATATATATATATATATATATATATATACTATATACTATTTAAATGTAGAAATGTCATCACGTCAATGAGCGACAAATAATGAAATAGATTGACACCTCCAAAAATTGAAACATTTAAGAAAATACTGACATTGACGTCTGTTAACAGTCTTACAAGCAAACTACACTTCAAATGTAATTTAAAACTTCCTGTGTACATAATATCTAAAACATTAACATATCCTGCAGGTCCCACCTGCACAACCTGATGTGGGGGCAAACCCCTTATACCCACAAACTTATATATACCAACTCCATGGCCGCACCAACTCAAATGAGGGAAATATTTCCCAAACTAAGGGAATTATTGCCACTTCAATTTCTAAGTATGTACCAGCACTGCTTTACATAAAATATGTGAGGCACAAAACCAAATTCTTTTTCATTAGAGTAAGTAGAAATACAGCGTTGTTCCACACAATAGTCTACAGTGGCAATGTTCTGACATTTGCTGTAGTCACACTTGTGATTACATTTTGTTGATCGTTACATAGTCTTTCATCGATGAGTGCTTTCATCAACTGGGAAGAGGGAGCTGGCACAGCTGATCAGAAATTATCTGTGCGAAAACTGCTGACATTTCAACTTAGAGATCAAGGTTCAGTGGGGATTGGGGAATATGCCATTTCCCTACTGTAGTGCAATCTTGGAGTTGGTATCCGTTTTATTTGTTTTTTGATCCTTTGTGGAGTGATGTATATTGTATTCAGCGTTTGGGTTTTAGTGACATGTGGATTGAAAATTTGTGTTGTCAGTCAGAACTTAGGTTCCCATATGCATATAGACTTGCCATCACAGTATTGAAGACCACACCCCTGAAACACATAACCTGAAATATAGAATCCACTTATGCTGTGCTGATGAGATCAGTGAAAAGGCCAAAACATGCATGTTTACAGCTAATGGTGTTTGGCTTTATTGGCTTGAATGTACCATAAAGACTTAAAAAGTAAGTCATTGGTATTCAGAAGCCATGTAACGGAAACACTTGATGTCATTAAAGTATCATTTGCATATATCCCATGGACCACTATTACAGGAAGTTTAAGGTATCACATAGTGGAAAATATATATATATATATATATATATATATATATATATATATATATATATATATATATATATATATACAGAGAAATAGATATAGATAGAGATAGAGATAGAGATATAGATATGTGCAGATTACTATCAGCCAAAAGAACTGTATATATACACACACACACATACACACACACACACACACACACACACACACACACACACACACACACACACACACACACACACACACACACTGCTGCAAACTTATTCACTTGTGAACTGGCCTACCCCTGTGGACCCAGGCTGCATGTGATATATGCAACTGATCCCTTAAAGGCATCAAGTTTTTCAGCTACATGGCTTCTGAATGCCCATGACTTTTTACTTTTTAAGTCTTTATAAATACATTTAGGGCAAGAAAGTCAAACCCCTATAGCTGTGGACATGCATGTTTCAGTCTTTTTTATTGACCTTATCAGTACAGCATAAGTGGATTGTTTATCATGGGAATCTATTATCAGAGGTTTAAGGTATCACATGATGAAAACTCTGGCTTGGCTAGATTTTTTGTGCTATTTGTACTGAATGTGTTGTTTTAGTAAGCTTTTTACCCTTCCTCTGGATGTTAATTGGGATATTTCTTAAATATAGTTAAACAATTCACTTATAATGTGCTGATGAGGTCAGCAAAAAGACTGAAACATGCATGCTCATAACTGAGGTTCATAACTGAGGGGTTTGGCTTTGTTAGTTTGAATGTATCCATAAAGATTTAAAAAGTAAAAACAAATGGACATTCAAAAGTCATGTAGTTGGAACACTTGATGTCCTTAAGGGGTTAGTTGCATATGTCCTATGGGACTCCATTACAAGAGGTTTAAGGTGTCATACAGTGAAAACTCTAGCTTGGCTGTTTTTTTTTTTTTTTTTTTTTTTGCAGTTTGTACTGAATGGTTTGTCAGTGTGACATTTTTGCCCTTGTGTTTATATATGTGTGTATATATATATATATATATATATATATATATATACGGGTCTACTTCAGTAGAGAAGACTGACATTCGGAAGACTGACTTTTCACTCGAGGTAAGTAACCAAATAAAAAAATGAAACCAAACAAATCTAAACCCACCCATGTGGGGGGCTTTACCCCCACACCCCCCTAATTAAATATACCAACTCCGAGATTGCACTACCATGGGGGGGGGGGGGTGAGCGGCAAACTTCAACAGTATGGCCAAGCGGTTACTTACCTCACGTGAAAAGTTGGTCTTCCTGATGTCGGTCTTCTGAAGTTGTCAGTCATTTTGTCTTAGCGAAGTCAATGTCGAGTAAGTGAGAAGTCGGTGTTCTGAAGTAGACCCATACACACACACACACACGCATATATATATATATATATATATATATATATATATGTATATATATATATATATATATATATATATATATATACATACACATACATACACACACCACACCACACATACATATAATATATAGGCATAGCATGATAGCTCTGATTGATCTTGTCAAATGGTGAAGTATAAATGGCACCAATATATGTAAATACTGATGTAAGTAGTGCATGTAGAATTTTTATAATGATGAAGTTGAAAATAAACTTGGTATCATTATGTGGGAATGTTTCTTTATCTCAGCTGAACATTTCCTTATTAACAGAGAGATAATTTGATGTATTAGCAAGAGAAGTTTTAATTAATGAGAAGGGGGGCTTTGATACCAAGGGAAATGGCTTTGGAAGTTAGATGAGAACTGAAGAAGACATGAAAAAAAGTAAGCATTTGTTTCTGTCAAGTGAGTTCTTAATTACTGAGAGACAGAGATAATACGAGAAAGAGAGGGACATTTACTGAAAGAGACAGCAACCCAACAGTATGGAACTGTATGATCTAGCTATGGATGTATTTCTTCTAAGACCTTTATTGAGAAGGACATGTGTTTTATGTTTATTTCTATAATAAACATCACTGTTTATTAGGACTTGTGTCTTTTTTTCCTGTGTTTAGTTTTGCACATTGGTAGATGCAAGGGGCATTTTGGCACACTGTTTATGCCAATGACCTGAGATTGTACCTGTCACAGTCAGCATGATGGAGTGTGGTTTCCCCAAATGAAAGAGATACTCCTGTGGAGTGTGCTGGAAGGCTACTTTTACTCATCTTTGTTAAGTGCACTTGCATGTTGTTCTATCTGCCAGGATGACACCTGCAGAACAATAACTGCAGAGTATTGCTTTTGCACCTGGAGAGCCAAACCCATGTCAACATCATAGATGGTCCCACCACTAAAACAAATAACTAGAGCAGAGAACTTACAGCTAGATCTTGCCAGCCTTGAGCAGTATACCCACCAGGACAGATGGGGCTGAGCTGACTGGATCTAGATTGTTTTACCAGGCTGACTGGAGAACCACTGAAAGCCACCATGGATATGGAAGGGACTAAGTATCATGACTATAAAAAGGGTAAAAAGGCATTACTTGTGCTTCCTCGGCGACATAAGGTCAGAACAGTTATAACTGGATTTTTTCTCATGAAATGGGAAGATCACAGTTATGGGATGTAAAGCATATAAAGAATTTACAGTTAGATCCTGAGAGTCATTATACTAAAAATAAAATGATAGGAATGCTAACCATTGACTAGTTTACAAGATGTTTACATGCTGCTTTAAGATATTGGGTGTGTCAACCTCAACCTGCACCTAAAGAATCTGAAAGTGTTGTTATACTAATAGAGAAGATTATTATGCCATGAAAAAATGTGCAGAACAGGGCAGTTTAGACCTTTGGTTAAATCTGTGGCAGCTGTTTGGTAGCAGACAAAAAGTATCAGCTGTATTCATACTCTGTTTTAAATGTTATCAAGCAGCTAGATTTTATATTACTGATAGAAACTCTGTTATACTTGTGCCAGTAATGACCTCTGAAAAGCATGCTATCAGTGATGTTATGACTATGAAATGTGATAAAATATCTGCTAGTATGTTTGAAACTACATTCTGTAACTGTGCTTCTGGAAGAATGTACCAGGAGGAAACTAACATTTGTTCCTTTTAAAGGAATCCTGAGCTATTGAGAGTGAGTGAGTGAGTGAGTGAGTGAGTGAGTGAGTGAGTGAGTGAGTGAGTGAGTGAGTGAGTCAGATAGAGAGAGTGAGAGAGACTTACTGAAAGAGATTGTAACCCACCATTGTGGAATGTTTTGAATGTACTGGCTACCAACTTTTTTATCCGTAAGACTTTTGTTAGGAAGAAACTATATTTTATGCATTCCTATGTACAATAAACAACACTGCTTTCTTAGACTGATTGCTGTACTGTGTTTAATGTTAACCCTGTCTCTCTCCCTACATAATATATATATATATATATAGATATATATATATATATATATATATATATATATATATATATATATGTGTGTGTGTATATATATATATCTATACATAAACATACACATACTCGTACGGTTTACTATTATAATATCAAGGTGAGAATGCACCCATATGAAAAATTCGAACTACAGATGTTCGAATGTTTCATATGGGTGCATTCTCAATGTTCATAGGTTCATAGGTTTTTAGGTAGATACTAAGCTATCGGCCCAAGGGCCTAAGTAAGCCTAGCCAACAAGGTTCCCTGGCATATGGCACCCAAGAAAGTTAATTTCCTGTGCCCCTGTCGAGCAGAGCCACAGAAGTGATCCCTGGGGTGTATTTCCTATTTCCCATCCACTCATCAAGCTTTTTCTTGGAGTGCCAATGAGGAACTTTGCTTGACATAGATGGGTAGCTTGTTACAGAGTATAGGAAGTCTCTGGGACAGGAATCTATCCCTCCAGCAAGTCCTGTTTATTGTGGTGACAAGGTTTAGGTCCCTAGAGTGTGTAGCTCGGAGGGATTGGGATTTCTTAAGGTGCAGCATGTCCAAAAGCTCTGGGTTTAACATAGCTTTATATGTTAGACAGAGATCTCCTTGGAGTAGGCGATATGCTACAGAGTAAAGCTGGAGTTTTTTGAGATGGTCAGTGTAGGGCATCTGTTTGTGGCCAGTAATCCTCTTTGTGAGGTACTTCTGTGGCTTTTTCAGCTGATGCAGATGTCTTGTGAGGTACATTCCAAAAGGGGCGTTGTACTCTATAATGGGTCTAATGAGTGCCAAGTAGAGGGGAACAATGACCTCTTTTTTCCTGGATAGGAACTTATTTGTGATGAGGTGCGGCACATAGAAGAATTTCCTGACTACTGTGGCAATGTGATTATCAAAGGAGAGACTACCGTCCACCTGGGTCCCAAGGTCTCTTATCACACATTTGGTGTTATATAGACTGCCGTTTATGTGGTAGTTCATAGGTACAGAGTTTTTACCAAAGGGAATGACAATACACTTTTTGGCATTGAGCTTCAAGCCATGCCTCTGACACCAGGCATCTGTCTCAGTGAGGCCCTTCTGTAGGATGTCCACATTGTTTGGGGACTAGACTATGGCTCCTAGTTTGCAGTCATCTGCGAACTTCATTAGCCAGAGGCCTTCTGTGTTAGCCTGTACTTCAGAGAAGTAGATACCAAACAGGAGAGGTCCCAGGACTGAACCCTGTGGTACTCCACTTGTCACTGGTTTGAAGTCAGATTTGGAGTCTGCAAGTTTTACAGTGTGGGTTCTGTCAGTGAGCCAGTTGGCACCCCATCTTGTGACATAGGTATTTATACCTAGTTTAGTGAGTTTAGCTATAATTCCAGAATGGGGGTGGTGTCAAAAGCCTTGGCGAGGTCAAGATAGGCTGTGTGAACCACATTACCCTTGTCTACGGCTTTGGTGACTGCCTCAAAGAAGTTGATCAGGTTCAGAAGGCACAATCTGCCTTTCACAAACCCGAACTGGGTTGGGTCCAGAGTTTGGAGGTTACCAATGTCTTTATTTATGAGTTCCATGATGATACATTCCATGGCCTTGCAGACCAGGCTCGTCAGGCTAATATGGTGATAGTTCCCAGAATCAGTGGTGGCTTCCCCTTTGTAAAGTGGGATAACTGTTGCTGTGCGCCATTCAGTGGGCACAAAGCCTGACATGAGAATATGATTGAACATGGTGCTTAGGTGGGGAGCCAGTTCGTTATGAAGTTCATGTAAAACACAGCCTGGGATGTTGTCTGGTCCCATGGATGCTGTGTTTTTGGTTTTAGAGAGTGCAGCTTTTACCTGCATAGATGTTATTACAGGAACTCTGCATTCTTCCTGTATAGATATGGGCCCTTTAGGGGGTGAGAGTGGGGCAAAGTTAGCACTGAACCTATCTGCCAGGATGTTGGCAATATCAGTTGGTTCTGTAATTTTCATGCCATTGTGCTGTAACTCAGAGCAGATCTGGGTGTTGCAATTGAGATTCTTGACATAGCTATAGAATGCTTTGTGGTTCGAATGTTTATATAAGCAAATGTGCAGTGCATTCGCTAATATAAATTTGAAGAACTGTACAGAGATTACGGTACAGTGCAGTTAGGGAAATTCATCCCTTTTCTCACTGTAATGCAATCTCAGAGTTGGAATATACATGAACTCCTATATGGACATCAGGTGCTGTGTTCAAAAACAACATCGAATCTGCTGAATTCGATCAGCAGATTAGACATTGTAACTCGTATTTTTTTTCTTTCGAGGTTTACTTTCGATATGTCTGTCGAAAATTATTTCGACATTCAACATATTGATAATAAACCTACATGTACACATGCGCTTGTGCATGCGCACACACACACACACACACACACACACACACACACACACACACACACACACACACACATAGATGCACACATAAACAGCCTAGAAATCTATGCATGTTGTACTGACTGAGCTGCTCAATGTGAACTTCTTTAACTTGCAAAGCAACTCTTTAATATATTTTTCTCTCAGGTCCTGTGGCATACCGAGATAAGCACTTGACTATGACCCAGATGATCTTAGTTTGAGTAGCGGTTCTGATGCTGCTAGGTTCAAAGAGAATATACCACACTTTTTGGCCATGTAACCTGGACCAGGACACTAAGGGCGGAGGTGTGTCCATATTCATTAAGGATATCCATACCTCAAGGCTAGTTGCTCAGCATAATGCATCCGAGGTTATCCAAGTGCAACTAACTCTGGGCAAAACTGCAATCCAAATTGTAGCTTGCTACAGATCCCCCACCATGCCCCAAGATTCCCACTCCTCTTTTCTTGATGTACTGGAAAATATTACAGTTCAACCAAACACCCTAATAATGGGCGAGTTCAACTACCCCACCATTAACTGGGAAAACTACTTGTGTACCAACTCCTTCACACAACGTGTTCTGGAATTCATAAACTCCAGTGCCCTGGATCAACTTATTCACACCCCCACCAGGGGCAACAATATCCTAGACCTAGTCATTACCAACAAGAGTGATCGGTGTTCCACACCTGAAGTTAACTCCTCGTTGGTCCGATCTGACCATAAGCTAATCACCCTTGATATCCACATCCCGCCCTCATCCCCCATTAAGGACTGCAGCATAGCAACTATAAACCTTTTGTTGTTTGCCAGTCATTCTTATTGCATAACTGAGCTAGTTCAGGAAATGTTATGGCAATATTACCTCCACACCATTTTTTAATGCAACATAAGCAATTTATTTTTCAAGGGTTGCAAGCACTGCATTTATAGATGATCTTTAAAATGCAAAGTTGTTTGCCGGCAGCAGCTTCTGCATTAGTAATAATTCTTTTTAATATAGAATTACTCAGATGACTTTTATTTCTGCACAGATTGTGCATATTGACTTAGCATATGTTGTCAGGTGGTTATTATTTCTTATGTTCCCATAAATATTCTATTTAAGCTGTGCTGTACATGGTTGGATCTTATAGAATGATTCTAATGATCTGTATACAATTTCATTTATTCCATCCAAAGCTACAAATAAAGTAAATATAATTTATTTCTTCATAACAATAAGAATAGCATGTGGTTAACAAAGTGGCTATAACTGCTGCTTCTGGTATTGGAGTTGTGGCTCTTTGTGGATGAAAGTAATATGTTCTTATCATCTTGTCATTTTTAAATGGTGTTTAATCTGGCTTTGCAGGACTAGCTTGTATGTGTGTGTGCACTAAGCTGGAATACTTTGGCTGCTGTGGGCTTGTGTGAAACAAATTTGAAATATGTGACTTTGATCATTATTAACACAGACATCCGAAAAGGACGTAGTCAGCAATGTTGCTGCAATTGCTGGGTTTGGGGGATATCTGTGGTTAAAAATGACTTAACCTGCTAACTGATAAAAGTTACAAAGGTCATTAAGTCTGTCTTTGCAGGACTAGTATGCATTTGTGTAAAGTGAAATGGAGTACTTTACTGTTATTTTTATCACAGTCAGGCATGTGATGTGTACACAGTCGATAAAGTGGTCATAATTGTTGTGAATGGGTATATGTGGATTAAAATTACAGCTGTTTGAGTGGCTATTTATAGTTGAAATGTTCTGAAATGGGTCCTCTTGTCATTATTGGTTCATACATTTTATTTCCCTGCTTGCTGGAAAAAAATGTTCAAAATAACAAATTTAAAACATCTTTTCATAGCTGAATACTAGGCTAACTGCCCTGAAGAGCCATTTAGAGCCAAGCCAATAACCCAAGGTCAGAATCAAACCCTGTACCTTGTGTCTATGAAGTACGACTGGTCCATTACACTGCCTAAGGCCCCATTAGACTATAATATGATGTATACTCCATGAATGTGTTTTCCGTGTGAGTGTGTGTGTGTGTGTGTGTGTGTGTGTGTGTGTGTGTGTGTGTGTGTGTGTGTGCGTGTGTGTGTGTGTGCTTGTGCGGGATTGTGCATAAGTGTGTCTGTGTGAGGGTATATGTGCATGTTTACATAAAACCATAGCACTTAGACTGTTGGCTTAGCAGTTAACTGAAGTATAATCTGTACTCCCTAGCCAGGTCCCTGTGTAACCCATAATACTCATGTTGAGTATGCCCCCATGCCAAATGCAGCCCAGCTGCTTGGAAATATTAATTTCCCTTGTAGGCTCTCAGATAGTGCTCTGAGTACATAGTGTAACTTATTAGCACTGCATTAGTAAATCACATAATTGATGTCTACATAGTATGGGTTATTGACATCAGTGCCATGGTTTATCATGGGATCAGTACTCAACTGGGTAACTGCAGTCAGTGTACCTGGTTCCAAGTCAGAGTTGAGATACTACTCCTCGTGCCCCTTAGGTATTTTAATTCAGTAGAGAATGTGTATGTAGATGCATCAGGGCAGCTGCATATCTTGGCAGATTAGATGTGCAGCACTGCTCAAGTCTCATGGAATCAGTCCCTAGTAATGGAAGGAAATGCCTTATATGACTGGGAAGTAGTCCTGTTGACTGAGTCTGCCACATGTTAACCTGTCTGCCAGGTATGGAATTTCTAATTTATCAGATATTAGGTTCAGACATTTGTTACTTCTGTATCTGCCAGCTAGTTCACTAATTTCAACCCAAAAGCTGCAGAGTTGCAAGAGGAGTTAGCTTGACTTTTTCTAATGTGAAAGTCTTTATGCCCTTGCAAACCTATTTTACTACAGAACCTTATATAAGAAATGAGGAGATCACAGAATCCTTTTTGTGTAGATAACTACTAGTAGTGGAAAAATCCTTTCACAAATTCAAGAAGGGCTTGTTCTATAACATACCAAGCTCTAGGATTCCTATAATTGTCATTAAGTGCAAAAATGTTAATTCAGCGTTTTCAGGTCTATGGAGTTGAGCTGCGCACAGTGAAGGAAAAAGTCTCACCACCAAGAAAAGCAGATGGCATTGGGAGATGCTGTTAATTCCTTTGCTCCAGAAATTCCTTGACTGGCAGGAATTCAGTGGGTCATGTGGCTAGATGGCTGTCAGCAGTATCCTGTGCCAGATTTCTGATGGTCAGTGTCACGTTAAAAGCTGCTGGCCACGTAAACTCATCCCTATCTGTAAGCTGCCACTATCAGTACGTAAGCACGCTTATTCTGCAGAGAAGACCTTGTTACAATCTGCTTATATAAAGGCGAGTTCATAAAGGGAGGAAGCAGGTGTCCTGTCTTCCTTGAGCTGTGTGTGCAGCAGCTGCTGGCCTTCTATCAGTCACTGACAGGTGCTGGGGTTTAGAGTAACAGGAGATAACATTATCTATCCTGTGCTCTGTCAAATTAATGAAAAAAGTACCATGTGAACACAATTAATAAATAACACTACATTATGAAAATAACATATAAATATGAACATGATAAACATTACCTCATTAAAGAACAGCATATAAATATGTGAATAATAGCTCTACCTCAGAAAAAAAATATTCCAAACAATTTATTAATTGCTGCAAGTGCATGCAGGGTTGTCATCAATGAAACCCAGCAAGAGTACAGACAAGTATAGAGTTATTTAAATATTTATAGGAGAGATTCCAAAAAGTCTTATACCTTAGCACTCCAAATATTCAGAGTAATTGAAGGGGCACTGTAATGTTTCTGATGGTACCACTCAGTAATTAAAGGAGCAATGTAATTTTTTTTGAATTATTAAAGGACAATGAAGTAAACAGACTTCCTACGTAATATGTATGTAAATTGCAACATTGACTGTACAGATTTATGGATAATGCACTAATGCAGTGTATATCTGCTTTGCTTACATTATGGTTATACAAACATATGCCACATATTTTGTATGTATATATATATATATATATATATATATATATATATATATATATATATATATATATTTAAATATTTAAAAACATTGGTAGAATGTATCAATGTAAGAAACACAAATGAGAAAAAACACTATAAAGCCTACATAAAGTGATGTCTGAATATTGTAACTGTTAGGGAAAGGGTTTTTAGCAATGTAATGTGTAGGGTTAGGGTTAGGAGCAGGGCTAGGTGTAAGGACAGGGTTAGGAGCAGGGGTAGGACTAGGGTTAGGATTAGGAGCAGGGTAGGAGTAGGGTTAGCATTAGGAGCAGGGATAGGAGAAGGGTTAGTGTTAGCAGCAGAGGTAGAAGCAGGGTTAATGTTAGGAGCAAGGGTAGGAGTGTAGTTAGGGTTAGGAGCAGGCGTAGAAATAGGGGTTAGGGTTAGGAGCAGGGTAGAAGTAGGGTTAATGTTAGGAGCAGGGGTAGGACTGGAGTTAGGGTTAGGAGCAGGAGTAGAACTAGGGGTTAGGGTTAGGAGCAGGGTAGGAGTAGGCTTAGGGTTAGGAGTAGGGTTAGGAGTAGAGTTAGGGTTAGGAGCAGGGGTAGAAATAGGGGTTAGGGTTAGGAGCAGGGTAGGAGTAGGGTTAGGGTTAGGAGTAGGGGTAGGAGTAGGGTTAGGGTTAGGAGTAGGGGTAGGAGTAGAGTTAGGGTTAGGAGCAGGGGTAGAAATAGGGGTTAGGGTTAGGAGCAGGGTAGGAGTAGGGTTAGGGTTAGGAGTAGGGGTAGGAGTAGGGTTAGGGTTAGGAGTAGGGGTAGGAGTAGGGTTAGGGTTAGGAGTAGGGGTAGGAGTAGGGTTAGGGTTAGAAGCAGGTGTAAGAGTAGAGTTAGGGTTAGGCTAAGGGTAGGAGTAGGGTTAGTGTTAGGAGCAGGGAGTAGGAGTGAAGTTAGGGCTAGGTGCAGGTGTAGGAGTGGATTTAGGGTTAGGAGCAGGGTAGGAGTAGGGTAGGGTTAGCACATGTAAGGTGGACCAGGGGGAGGCTGCCTATCACCTCACTAGTATGCAGCACTGGGTAGTGAAAGCTATCCTTCAGCCTCCTTGGAGGAAAGATCATTTCACTTTGTTTGTTTTTGTTTTTTTTTAAGATATAATTCCTTGATGGTGAAGTGTGTCTTGTCCTAACCATGGTAAATGGAGGCATGGTGGCTGTGTTTGCCATCAACCCTGCATTCATCTGTTCTACCTACAAATGGCCCTATGAATCTGAATGGCCTTGTGGTAGAGCAGCTCCATATGTATGGTGAAACTGGAAATGGAGGCAGGCTCCCTGCCTGCAATACCTGTTCCCCTCATACAGATGGAGCTGCTCTGCCTAAGAACTTTGGCCAGACTCTGTAGCACCTAGACAAAGAATTGCTGTTCATTAGCATAGACTATTTCTGATTTGCATTATTTTGCCTGGGCGTAGCAGTTCATTGAATTCAATACCTTGGCATGTTGATGTACTGAAATTGGCGGATTCCACCCCTTGAGATGATGTCATCTCTAGTCGTACTTCTCAACAGTATTGATTTTTGCAGAATGTCCACTTGTTGCCTCATATTTTTGGTCTGTTTTTTATAAAATTTGTGGTTTTCTGGCTAATCACTTCAGATTGAAGTAATAAAATAATGGCATACATTTGAGTTTCAGACTTCATATCCTTCAGAAAATGCAAACCAACAAAAATCATGTTATTCAAGCAACTTTTTAAGTTTATAAGAGCAATATTTAAAATCTCTCCCTATTTTAGTGCCTTTGTTCCTCATTATTTTATACTTTGCTCAGATTTCTTCTGCTAACAGGTTGAGAGATGTCTCTAGTGGTGGGTTTAATTTAACTATTTTGCTAGTTGGAGTAGCAAGAGTGGAATGGATGGTGGGAACTGCACAATGTTATCATTCAGAAGTTTCAGATTCTGGGCCCTGAAGTATTAAAATTAACATGTTCTGAATCCATGTTCTAGAAACAAATGTCTATCAGTAATCTGTATTATAAAATCAATTTCATTTTCAGTTGTAAATGGCATGCCATGCAGAATTCTATACATATATCTATCTATACACCTATAAGAAAAAATAGATTATTACATGAGTGTGTGTGTGTGTGTGTGTGTGTGTGTGTGTGTGTGTGTGTGTGTGTGTGTGTGTGCGCGCGCATGAGAGTGGATGTGAACAATCTAAACTTGCAAAATTGCATTAAGCTGATAGTAGTCTTTCATATGATTATTAACCTCTTTTCCAAAACTGCATTGAGATGATGTCAGTCTTTCATGTGATTATTAACCTCAAGCTAAAAAAAGTTTTCATAACAACTGCTTTATAATACAATCATGCAACATTTGTTTGCCACATGTAGGCATAATTATTTTGAGGGCTAGTGTGCCAGATACAGAACAAAACTGTTCTGCTTAAATTAATCATAACATTAGAGAAAGACCCTCTTTACAGTGTTAATCAAAGGATCAGTAATTACTGTTTGCATTATGCTGTTTTTCTGATGCTAATAAACACTTAACATGGAAAGGAAGGGATTGCTGATTTCCATTAAAAGTAGATTGTATAAAAAAGAGCTGAAGCAGAGACAAATTACATCTGCATTGTTTAAGAGGTAGAATATGAGAATGATAATTATAATGATATCTGGAAAGAGGCTCATCTTTCTGATTTTATTTAACATGTTATTTGTGAATCTGAAGCTGAATGAGCAATAGGAATTCTTATGTTATCTTCAGATGCAAGTAAACACTTAAGAGGAAGGGAAGGCCTTGCCCACTAAAAGGAGGCAATATAACATGTAGCGAAAGTAGAAATTAGTTACATCTTTACTGTTTAAGAGGTGGAAAATGGGAATGTCAGTTTTTTTTTTTTCAATAATAATTCTTTATTATTTTTCACGTTATTCATACAAAACATATAACATAGAAATAAACCAATGATTACCAAACAAAATTTCTAATAACATTCTAACAACATATATACATTATTTACATGAATGATTCCATGCTTTCCCACAATTGTAAAAATAAAGATTATTTCCTCCAGGTATAGTGGTTTCATAAGAAGGACATATTTCTATTTAAATGTCTGTCTGTTTGCATGTATGCATTTATTTATGTTAGTGTTATTAGTGACGCTATCTAAATGATGGAGACAATACTTGTTTTGTTTTGTTTTCTGTTTCAAATGCAAAGAAGATATTTTAATTCATAATTTAAAAAAGTCACTGTTAGTACATTATGGTTCAGCCTGTTAAGTCAGTCATTAGAAGTTGTATACTTAGCTGTGTACACATTTACCAAGTGTCTTCTCACTTCAGGTATGTCACTAATGATGGTGATGTAGTGTTAATAACAGTGAATTTTCATTTAAAAACACTATAACTAGCACTGAAGAGATGTGCACAGCTATCGTAAAGCACCACTTTTAATCCAAAGATTTTACAGAAGCAAAGTAAAATTTAAACTCTATAATTCTGACTGGTTTTCTTAAAGTAAAATAAATGATTAGATGAGGTTTTCAATTGTTTCTTTCATCTAGGTTTCTAGAGTTGCTTACATTTAACATTTCTGGAGCACGCAACATAGAGAACAGGCATCAGTAGTTATCTTAACAAGCTCTGAATGTTGCCATTGTATTGAATGTCTGTGTTATTGGAGTATTAATAAACATGTCAGACAGTCCATACAATTGTAGAAAAACATGAGTGGTCTTTCAGTCAGCCTGCATTCTTTGTAATCCCTATCACCTATACTGCAACATTCTGTGTTCTTCATATTGATCACTACTGCAGTAGTCTTAGCTATATGGGTTATATACGGCAAAGGATATAATAGCCAGCCAGTTTCCAAAGCTTCAGGGCACCTTCTACACACCCAAACTGTCAGCCAGCTTGAGCTAAGTTGACTAAAAGACAAGTTTAGGTGTGAAGTACTTCAGAGCTTTACTGCCGCCTGTAAGGCTTTCAAGGATCTATTGTCGGCTTGTGCTTTCCTTTGCTTGGCAGATAAATTCCATTTGGGGGGAAAAAAACTTCAATTTTCTTAATTTTGTTGATGTTTTATTACTTTTCTCTTCAGAAAAGTTATTTTAAAGTTAGGAATGCTGTGTTTTAATGAACTGTCTGGAGACTGTAACATATTTTAAATGGAGTGCTTGTTTTTTTCTGTCAGTTTAAAAGTGGTTAAAGTAACTGAAAACATTTTTTTCTGTGGAGAAATTGTGTTTATTTTACTTTAGTGAGGTTGACATTGTGTTTTGAAGTGCTTTTTACTGTGTTTTTCAGTCAAGAAAGTAACTTGTTTACTGGCAATCGCTACTTGGCTTAGCTGAAAAAGAGGCACCATTTTCAGCATGACAATGGAACAGACTACCTGTCTCATGGTTGATCCTTCTTCCAGCCACAAAAAGAAAAATAATTAAGCAAACAAGCTTTGCCATCACAACAGGCTAGCAATTTGCCTCAGACACTCGTGGGTGACTCTGCTGTAGCCATTTGTTGTACCTTAGATCACTCATCCTTTATCCTGGATCTGTCTGGTGTAGTACCTACAGCCACTATCAACTAGGGCTTAGCCTCACTGGGCAAGGGAAGTCAATGTCCTTGGTCCTGGAAGAGGGAACAGGGAAGGTTTCCCTGTTGTGCCAGAATGCTGTGCCCCTCAGTGGGGAAGCTGCTGCTGCCATTCGCAACACAGTTGGCTCTGTTTATTACTGTCAAAAAGAAACACAAAACTAAGCATGTATCTATTCCTCCTCAATTTTCTTTGGATATGAGTAGTTTACTGGGTCTGGCTCAGGGTTTAATTCAAGACATTGAGCCTTTTTGTAGCTTCCTGAAGAGATTCAATAGTGAATCTGAACAGGAAGATGCAGGGATGGATACTGTTTTATTTACTCAGATTTTTTATTCAGACTCAAAGGACAGCTCAGTTTTGATTCTCCCTGTGGGGGCTTCTCTTTCTCTTAGACTATTTCCAGAATATGATAGTGCTTTCAATGGGAGAACACTGACATTTCTCAGTACCTCAGAAAATGCTATGAATTGTTAGAGCAGGATTTTTCAGAACCTGTACCAATTCCTCCTGTTCTGTCTGCTTTAGAGGATGTGTGTCTTACTGCCTGTATTTTTCCTGATAGTCAGCCAGCTGTCCCTAAAAAGACAGATAGGATGTATAAAGTTCCTCAGCCTTTTACATTTTTATACACTGTTTTCAAACCTGACATCAGCTATAGCCTTAGTTGACTCCACTGCTGCAAAGCACTTAGTTAATTCCAATCCTACTCTTTCTGATATGGATAGGAAAATTATTGATAGGTTTGGGAAAAGGTGTGCGATCATTGCTGCAGTAGCCACTGCCTTCCTCCACCCCCCCCCTTGTGTTTTGATGTGTTTTAATATGCCAGGATGTGGACATTTATTTTTTTGTTTTTCCTAACATTGTCCTTTTACAGGGCTTAGCACCTCTCTCTGTCTCTCTCTCTTTCTCTCTGTTGGTAGGAATGTTTTGAAGGACTTGGAGCCCAAACTCATCTTTTAGTCACCTCAGCTTGAGCTTCCTGACAGTTTGGATTCATGGAAGGTTCCCTGAGACTTTGGAAGCTGGCTGGCTGTTATATCATTGGCAGGATATCACCCATATAGCTAAGACTACTGAAGCAGTAATCATTTGAACATCTACTGATATGGTAAGCTTACTTATACAACTTGTGCTGCATCCTGATCTGAATCTAAACTGCTCATCTCCCATCGTACATTCTACTTTTCTGTGTATCCATTTATCAATCACCCTCTCCAGAACTTTCATGCAATGTGATAGGAGTTTGATGCCTCTGTACTGCCCACAGTTGTGGATGCCCCCTCTATTCTTGTACACTGGCACAAGTATGCTTATGACCCAGTCATCTGGGATATGCCTTTCTCTACACACTGCTATGAGTACCCTCAGGAGCCATTTCTCCCCTATCTCACCCAGCATCTTTACCATATCTGCTGTGACCTCATCTGAGCCTGCTGCTTTCCCTGACTTCATCTTCCTTAGTGCTGTTTCTCTTCTTCTTCTCTTATCATAGGCTGTTTCTGGGACAGTACAGCTTCAGCAGGGTTTTCTTCATTCAGAAGCTGCTGTAAATACTCCTTCCACCTGCCTCTGATGTCCTCTGCGCTAGTGAGCAGGTTGTTGCTGGCATCCCTTATGAAGCGTGTCTGACTATCTTCTTTATCTTTCTGTCTTTGCCTTGCAACCTGATATAGTTTCTTTGTGCCCCTTTCTGAGTCACTTTCCAGAAGTTGGTACAGTGCCTCCGATGCCCTATTCTTTGCTATTGCAACTTCTTTCTTAGCTTCTTTGTTAGCCAACCAGTAGTCCTTCCTAGCCTGGTCAGTCTTTTCTGTCTCCCACTTCTTCCTGCACTCCTTTGATGACTTCCTGGATTTCTGAATTCCACCACCAGCTTTCCTTATGTACCTTATTTCCATACCTGGCTCGGCCACATATCTTTTCTGTAGTCCTAACACATGCTGTTTTTAGGCGCTGCTATTCTTCTTCAACTCCACCTATTTCCTCCTCTTCTTGGGGTGCTAGAGCCCTGAGTAATTCCTTGAACTGTTGTACTTTCTCTCCAGTCAACTTCCAGGTCTCCAGCCTGGTCTCTGTTGACCTTAGAGCCTTCTGTGACCACTACTTGCAGCTGATTGTGGCAACTAGTGGTTTATGCTTTGGGCCGACTTTGCAATCATGGATTCTGTCACAGTGCCTTTTCCTTACTAGGAGGAAGTCTATCTGAGTTGCATGTTGACTACTCTTGTATGTGATCTTGTGACTGTCTCTTTTTCTGAACCATGTGTTGGCTACTATCAAGCCATTTGCCAGACTTGCCAGACAGAAGTCTAGCATGGCTTCACCTGCTTTATTCCTGTTGCCCCACCCATGTGGACCCAGGCAGTCCTCATATCCTGTTCTGTCTGTCCCGATATGTGCATTCAAGTCACCTATTATCAAAACCAATTCATGTTGTCCTGCTTTATCTAGTAGGTCCTGCAACTGCACTCTTTTTCCTCACAAACACAATCCTGCTGTGGTGCATAGGCTGAGATTATGAATACTGCCCTATCATTACACTGGAGTCTGCCTTGAGTCTGTCATTAATTCTGATGATATCCCTTACTGCCTTCTGAAGCCTCTCTCTCATCACAATTCCTACACCATTTTTAGACTGCCCTCCACCTGAGTAGTAGACTCTGGATTCCAAGCCAAGTGGCTTTGCTGCACTGCCCTTCCATCTCATCTCCTGGATACATAGGATGTCCAGCCTCCTCCGTATCATCATGTCATCCACTTCCAAGCTGCATCCTGTCAGTGAACCTACATTAAGCGTAGCAATTCTCAGTTCATGTTTGGCAGGTTGGTTGGTTTTACATATAAAAAATAATAAAAAAAATAATAAAGAACTAATTTTAAAAAATGCCCACATCCCCCCAGGGTTGAATGATACTATTTCTATCAGTAGTAAATTGAAGCTTAGAGTACTGGATAGATAAAAAAACGTTTTATTGAAAAAAAGTGTGTGTATTGAGCATAATTATGTATTTAATATATTTTCATTCAGTCAGTATATAATATACTGGTTTGTTTTAATTTTTAATTTTTATTTTTTATTTTTCATTTGATATTGATGTGTATTGCTTGTAGTATTGATTAGTTTGAGTCACTTAGACTGATTTCAATTGAGTAAGTAATGGTTGGGGGTAGGGGTGTTATAAAAGCTGAACTGTTATATTATTGTATTGTCTGATGAAGTTTGGTCTATGTGCCTGACGAAAGCACTTACTTTTTGTAACAAAATACTGAGTGTTTTATATTTATTTAAGTAAACTTGTTTCTGCTCAACGAGTGGTTTCTTTTTTATTATTTTTTCTTTTTTATTATTTTTTATTTGTTATCTAGTTGGTGGTTTTTGGCTGGTTTTACATCCAACTTTCGCTCAACAGAGCTATCCCAGGTAACCCAGGCTGGGCAACTGGACACCGACCAGCCAATAGCTTATTGACCTAGGATTGCTGGGCTTTATGGCGGGCATACATTGGCCAATAGGGGCACATATACAACTCCCACCACAGGTCCCTGGCATGTGTCAGAGTAGGCCAAGTCCTCAACCCACTTATCACCAGTAACTACCCATGCCCATTTTTGGTGACATTAGTCAACATGACCAAATCACCTAGAGTCATATCTTACACCGTCAAGTGGCTAGCCCTGCCATAGCATGCAGTCTGTGATCCGTGTTCTACTATCTTGAGGATACTGAGCACCACAGTAGATGCCCAAAGTGGTTGGTCTGTACAACTCTTTCCCCTATAGGGCACCATGTAGAGTCTCTGCTGCTGCCCACAGCTCCATTCATTGGTGAGTTTGAGATGGAAACAGTCAGCATGTTTTTTCAACATGAGAAAAACCCAATGGAGACACAGGAAAAACATGCAAACTCCAAACAGACATAGGTCGGAGGTCAGGATCGAACCTTGTACCTTGTGCATGGGAGGTGAAGACTTAACCACTAAGCCATCTGGTCTCCCACTATTTTGCATTGAGACAGATACTTGAGAAGAAGCTAGAGATGAGGAGAGAGTCCAAAAGGCATTCCTAGACCTGGAGAAAGCATATGCAAGGTCCCAAGAAAGCTGATCTGGGCAGTACTGCGGTGGTTTGAAGTCCCAGAAACATTGGAAGAATTAGTGTAGGCTATGAACAAGGACCCAATGATTCAAGTACAGAGTCTAGCCTCACAGAGGGGTTTCCAGTGGGTGTGGGTGTACATCAGGGTTAAGCTCTGAGCCCACTGCTGTTCATAATGGTGATGGACTACATTAGCAAACAGGTTGGTGGGGATGGATCAACAATGCTGCTGTATGCTGATGATGTGGCAGTACAGGCAGACTCTGAGCTAGAACTTCAGCAAAGGATAGGAGAATGGAATGCAAATTTGAAGGCACATGGAATGAATCTAAGCACAGATAAGATGGTGGTAATGGTAGCAAATTGGGGAACTCAGAAGAAGCTAACATTAGAGAAAGAAGGGAAGATAGTGGAACAGGTAAACAGCTTCAAGTATCTGGGAGGAGTAGTTGAGGAGAAGGGTAGTCTGAATGAAAGCTAGAATCAGAGGGGCTGCAGCCAACTGGCACAGAGTATTAGGTGTAGTCTATGACAGAAGAATGCCAAAGAAGCTGAAAAGTAAGGTGTACAAGACAGGGGTGTGACCAGTACTACTGTATGGTATAGAAACCTGGGCAGTAAAGGCAGAACAGTTGAAGAAGCTAGAGGTGATGGAAATGAAGTGCCTGAGAAAGGTGATAGGATGCACACTGTGGTACAGATGAAGAAATGAGGACATAAGAGCAGAAGCCAAAGTAGCTCCAATTGTAGAAAAGATCAAAGAAAACAGATTACGGTGGTTTGGGTACATGTATAGAAATATAGAAGACAATCTGGTGAAGAAGATTTGGGAAAGACAGGAAGAAGGTAAGAGGAAGTGAGGACATACAGCAAAGAGGTGGATGGATTGTGTGAAAGAAGATCTGCAACAGTCAGGCATGAGTGTTGAAGAAGGCAGGAGTGTGGCACTGAATTGAGAGAGTTGGTGACAGTTAACATGATACCCCGAACCCATGTAGAAAAAAAATGGGAAAAAAGGGGGCTGATGATGATGATGACTTACACAACTGTACTTTCCACAATTTGATTGAAGCATAGGGGCTACATCACCACCAACAATTTTAACAATGAATTTTGTCTAGGCAGACCCATAGTCCTTAATGTGACATTAATGATCATATTTGAATAGGGGCATGGATGCTGGAGGCTGTGTGTGTGTGTGTGTGTGTGTGTGTGTGTGTGTGTGTGTGTGTGTGTGTGTGTGTGTGTGTGTGTGTATGTGTGTGTCTGTGTGTGTTTGTGTATGTCTGTTTGATTGTGTGTTTATGTGATGGGGGTTGGGAGTGAGCACCTGACAATGTGGCTCTTACATTCTGAAGCGAGGGAGGCAGCCCAGGCTCTTTACTCCAAGTGTGTCTGCTTAGTCAGAGGTTGTGCATGTATCGATGTGCACCTGCAAATATTCATGTAGAAACATATGGAGCTAGCAAAGGGTACCATTATGAGGTACTATGCATTAGGGTACACTCTTTGGCATCAATATGATGCTGCCCCACCATCCTTGTTCTCCCCACCGACCCTGAACGTACGGCTGGGTCAAGCATCTGGGCAGCTAAGGTATGTCTTGTTCACTGAGTGAACATGCAGATGAGTTTGTGGCAGCTGATGGTCAGCTCTGGGGAAAATGTGAAAGAAAAAAATAATGAGAACTGCTAGACATGAAATTAATCAGTGATGAAAAGATAGTCCCCAGGATTCATGAAGCTTGTGCCATGCGCCGGAGTAGCGTCAGCGATCTAGCACCAAATATGGCCGCCGAGCGATTCAAGTAAGAGCTGTTTCCACGTGCACTACCAGCGTATGCCAGAGCTGCGCAGTTCCCGGCACATGTATGCTAATTACCCCATGCACAGCAGTGTAGCATGCAAATGAAGGTATATAGTGATTCATGAAGTTGTGCAGGCGTAGCATAAGCATGTAGAAATGTAAACCAATAAAAACGGTTTACATTTTGTCAAACATAAAATTGGAGCCATGAAAGCAGACCAAACTTACATATTATAATGTTAATATATGTCAATGACTAAATATATAGCCAATGGCATAAAACAACATGCACAACATATAAAAAATAACATTTAATGTCATGGCCACACCAACGCAAAGTAAAACCGCAGTGCATCAGTGCGCAAACGGGATCACAAGGAAAATATATTTAGATGTCATAAAGCTGTAATGTAACGCAATTCATGATATCCCCATAATAGTCAATGGCACGCATGCTACACCACAACCATGGCGCAAGGGTTGCTAAGGGTCTGTGACAGTGTTCCATGCTGTAACTAGGAATTAGCAGTCAATGCCATGCAAAAGAGTCAAGTAATACTGAATTGCAAATGCCCTGCCAGCATAAGGATGTACCACATGGCATAGTGTTACAACACCGAGGAGTGGCCTGGAGGTAAACATGACATCAAGAGAAAGGCACGCCACCGTAGCTGTAAGCACATTGGATCATTGCTAATCTGTGTTGCGTGTTGTGAAGCAAAGCCACAGGATAGGGGTGTGGAAGTAGCCATAGCTTTGCTTAGCTGAGAGCACACAAGGTAACCAAAAGTTCATGTGAACATGGATGAAAATGCGCACAAAACCTGATAAATGGCTGTGCATGGTGCGCACCACAGCTGAAACAGGAAGGATACAGGAAGACAATAAGGAAATGCTGCAGCATGGTAATTGGAGTACAAATGAGTAATTAACACCTAGAAACTCACAGTGGGCCATAGACAACAGCTAACAAGGCTGCTAGAATCTACCTGCAGAACAGGAAAGGGGAGGTGCCATACAGCAAAGAAAAGAGAACTGTCACAGCAGAACAAAGCAAACTTGCAGTAGATCAGCTACATAACACATTTCCCAACACAATCCTGGGTTGTGGAAGCACAAAACAAGAAAGGCGGCAGCTAGATGTATGCCTGACAATGGGAGGGGAATCGGGTTGAAAATAGAAGTAAAGGGCAATAGATGAATCACGGCAGACAAGTGTAAGTCAACACCAAAGTCCCCACAATAGCAGTACCTGCTGTAAAACCATGGCTCCTTTGGTTGGACATATCTGGTGGAGCCTTGCAGTACTCTCCAGGAACGTGTGCCCACATCTTCATAGTATGTGCCATGCTACACAATATGATCCTGCAGAAACAGCTGCAGCAGGGACAGAATGGTGAAGGCCCTCACAGCCCATCACCATTGACAAGAGACCCACAGGTACAGGGAGACTCAGACCACGAACACCCTGTGCTAGCCCCAGTAGGCAGACGGAGGCATGCCCAGTATGCCCATGCCTTGGCAAAGGGGGAACATATAGCACACACACTGACAGTGTAGGCACTCATGGACTGACACCCTTCTCTACCTGCACACACAGCAAACATGGATGGCACACACACATGACCACCTGTAAATTGTCATGTATAGGTGGTCTACTGTGTGCCTCCTACATAGGTAGCCGTCAACTATTGTACACACAACCGCCATTGGCACAAGGTAAGCCAATACCTGAACAGTAAATTAAGCTATCAGCATGTGTCCATACTGTATGTACAGATTCATAGATACATAGGTAGGTACATGCCCAACCGCCGAGGCCACTCATAAGCATAGGCAAAATGTGTCTGCTGTTGCCACCCCATCGATCAACTAACTGTCCCTCTGTGGAGCAGAGCCACTTGCAGGATCCCTGGGGTGTAGCTACTGTTCACCACCCACTCTGCAAGGATTCCCCAGAGTGTCAGTGAGGGGTTTTGTATAATGTAATCAGGGATGTAGTTCCAAATAATGGGGAGCATCCATGACAGGAATATTCACATATATGTACATTTTACATAGTATACCTTAAACACAGCTTGCATATATAGGTAGTTCTCCAAAGAATAATATGTGGAACACACAACCGCTGAAATGTGCGTTAATCACCCATGCACTACCAGTACCTGCTCTGAGAGGTAAGATATCACTGCCAGGATTAGAACACGCAACCATGTACACATTTATCACAATAACATACCACTAAGTTACCTGAGATGTACCAATGGCAGTCATGTATACTGACAGGATAAAACACAAAAGGTAGGAATGTGTTGAAATAGGACAAACCGGCATGTACCCAATGAAAGGTGTATGTTTTATATATATATATAATATATATATATATATATATATATATATATATATATACATCATACATATATATATATATATATAGAGAGAGAGAGAGAGAGAGAGAGAGATATATGTCGATATATGGGGATATACATATATATATAGATATATAGATAGGTTAACAACATCTACATAACCATGGAGGTACATATAAATGGGATACCTACTACATACCGACTGCTTTATATACTGATGTGTGTAATCCCGAGGCTTAAGGTCTGAAAGAACACAGTACCAAAACACCAGATGCGCAAGGTGTAATCTCACGATGTTAATGGACAGTTAGTCAGTGCTTCTAGTGTTGTGATTTGGGTAGGTTACTGTGTGTAAGTGTGTTTTTTAGGGCTGTAGTGTGTGTACGTGTGTGTTCTGTGTGTGGTGTGTGTTCTTGGGGGACTGTAATGTGTGGTTGTGGATTAGCTTTGTGCATCTGTTTGCGCGACCTAGAATGTAGAATATTAAAGTAGGGGGTGGTGTGGGGGGTGCAGACACCTACATGGGGGGTGTAGGGGGGCTTGGCCACCTGCTCATATGTAGTGTAGGATGGTTTGTTTGGATGTGTTGGGTAGCAGTGTGTCTGTGTGTGCATGTGTGTGTTCCATGTTCGTGTTACCTTCGCGAGTTACTGTCGATGTCATAATGTGGGGTATGGGAGTCTGGTCCCAGTACTGTTTGCATGGGAACACTGTTGTTTCGGGATTCCATAGGTCTCCCGTATACAGCAGTTGAAGTGTCCATATATGTGTATAACATGGACCATAGCAATCACACATTCTGCCACTACCAACCTTTATGAACAAAGGATATGGAGAGTATATGCCTATACACTTTTACAAATATGTGCTATGGACATGAGCCAATGATAGTGTTACCACCTGTCCCACTTTGCGAGGGACACTCCCTCTTTGGGCGGTTGTGTCCTGACCAAATATATTAAACATGGCAAATGTCCTGGGATTGTAGGACATAATTATGTCCCATATGTATTGTAATAGTTGCATGCAATAGTTACTTCTGTATCTAAAATACCTACATGTTACAGGAAACAGGATAAGCAACTAAACTGCTACAAGAATAAGCTTATAATTAGGCAAGAAAGGAAAGTTCTATCCCTTGTACTGACCGTGGGTTTATGTCGGCCTGTAAAATCAGATGTGTGTCCCGAAAAGGTCCCACTGTGGCCATATGAAAAGGTGGCAACCCTAGCCAAAGAGGGTCAGTCACCAACACAACTACGATGACTGCAAATACCTATGACAGAAATACACAGCTATCATGTAGCAACATGTTATTACATCCAGATGTATTACCAAAGGGATTCAAGGACTAATATCACCTGCATGCTATACAGGAACCACATAACAGTGCCTTAATGAATCAGCCTGCAATTACTGTTGTATTAGTCCACAAAAGGATAGGTGTTTAAATAGGGAAGGAACCCTCACGCACATAGTGATTATGTATAAAAGCAGTTCCTACACACCTGCATCTGCTAAGCACACCCACCAACATCACCCCCACACCCAAACATATTACAGTACAAACTGTAATAACATCACAAATCATTCACACACTGTACGACATCTGCAGAAGCCTTAACATACCTTGTCAGAGACACACTAACATGGCCCTGTGTGAAATAGCTGCTGTTATACAATGGAACAGCTGCTGATGTAATAGGGCTTGTTTGCACTAATCTTGTTTCAAAGGGTTGTGCGTACACCGGGATGTGTTAGCAATTAATGTAACAGCACAGTATGCTACACTTGTACACCAAATCAAGGATGTCTGGTGAGCACACTGTACACCACATAACAGTTCATGCATAGCCATATGGCCTTGAGCTGGCCAAACATCCTTGCCAGACTTAAACATCTGCAGAAGTATCAGGTATAAATAAACCCTGCATAAGTAGCACTGTTCCGAAATATAACAGCTGTACTCACATGTAGAACTAAATCGTCTAGCCATTACACACAGTCCACGGGAGTCATAAAGCTAATATATCTCTGTGTGTCTCCATATAGCTGTTGAAATATATCACAATAACACATCTAGGTCATCTCCCTCGAAAGTAAGGCAAACAGACAACGCCCAAAATGAGTACTCACTTATGCACCACTGTTGCCATGGTATCAGCTAATGGAGTAGCTGCACAGCTGATGTGCATCTAATTAACTACTTTGGAACAGCAATTGGTGGACAGGATACCACATGTTACTGACATGTAACTAGAAAAAGATGTATCACACATTCAGACCATCCGTATATACCAGTGGAACGTTACAAAGAACATTGAAACACAAACCGAAAAGGATTGAATCAACAGTTAACAACACCTTGGGTTACTAATAAGGTATGTAGAACAGTCAGTATGTCCATGTATGTAGTACTTTTCTGTAGTATTTAAAGTGCATGCAATCCATATAGTGGAAACAGTTATCTTGTAGTGATGTATTGTTGAGCATAGTAACGCTTGTAGTATTTGTGTGTACTGCTGTAGGTCACAAGGCAAATACCGCATACACTTCAAGGGATGCTATATAAGGGCTTTGAACAGAAATACTCCTCACCAGCTGATATCAGTGGCAGGGCTGGTCCAACAAGTATGTGCTATAACAGGGGATAGTATATGTTGATATATTGTAACTGTAGCCATATGTATGGGTGTATTACAGAGAATAACATGTGGAAGGTTGGGCCACTGTGCAAGTATGATTTGCATTGTGGGATATTGTGCCAATAACTGTGTAATGTACAGTATTGTAGGCAGATATGTATTACAAGATACATAATATTACTTTAATGTTAGGCAAACATTAGTTATGTCAATTGGCATTTACAATACACAGTAACAGGATACATATGTCTTTTAGTGAGCCGACAGTTTATCAGCATGATAGCAAAGTAAAATGGAAGAGCTATTTAACTATCCATGCACATAAGACATGTAATATGTGCAAAGGTAGGTACTAGGCTGTCTTACCAAGGGTATCTGTAAGCCTAGCTAGCGTGTGTTGGCTTTCACCACCCCCATAGGTTGGTTCTCTGTGCCTCTGAACTGCAGAGCCAATAGTTCCCTGTGCCTCTGTCCAGCAGAGCCACTGCAGTGATCCCCGGGGTACATGTCTGCCTCCCATCCACACTTCAAGGTTTCCCTTGAAGAGTGCTTGTGAGGGGCCCTGCTTGATGTACATTGGAATCATGTTCCAAAGCATAGGGAGTGTCCGGGTCAGGAATCTATCCGTCCAGCATGTCCTACTCATCATTGTGGTTAGGTGTATATCCCTAGAGCATGTGGCTCTCAGGGGCTTCTGTTTAGGTGGAGCATATCCAGCAATACAGGGTTGAACATGGGCCTTGTATGTCAAGCAGAGATCACCTGTGAGTATGTGGTATGCAACTGATTACAGCTGGAATTTCGTAGGTTGGGCTGCATAGGTCATCTGTTTGAGGTCAGTAATCCTCTTGGTGTGGTACTGGTGTGGTCTTCCAAGCTGTTGCAGTTGTCTTGTAAGGTATATCCCAAATGGGGTGTTGTATCCTTTAATGGGTCTAATATGACATGTGTAGAGTCACAATGGCCCCTCTGATCTGGATGCGAACCCATTAGAGATTAGGGGGGCCATGTAGAAGGATAGTCTAACCACCTTGTCATTATGGGTATCGAAGAAGAGATTGCTATCTACTGGGGTTCTCAGATCCAGTATTACCTTTTCTGTATGTAGGGGACTAGCACCTATGTGGTAGTCCATGGGTAATTAGTTATATCCAAAGGGGATGACTATGCACTTTTAGGCATTCAGCTTGACGACATGATATTAACACCAGGTATCCGTCTCAGTGCGACCCTTCCAGAGGGTGTCTGTAACAGCTGGGGAAACAATTATGTCCCCTAGTTTGCAGTCGTCTGCAAACCTTTTCAGCCAAAGCCCTCCTGTGCTTGTCTGTACATCAGAGAAGTATATACCAAACATGAGGGGTCCTAGGACTGATCCCTGGGGGATGCCAGTTGTAACTGGTATACAGTTCGACCTAGGGTATGCAACTCCCATTGTGTGGGTTCTGTCCGTGAGCCACTTTGCAAACCGTCACATGACGTAGGGGTTAATGTTCAGGCGGATGGGTATGTTGATAATACCAGAAGGAGGAATGGTGTTGAAAGCCTATGAGAGATCTAGGTAGGCTGTGTGGACCTCCTTACCCTCATCTAATGCCTTGGTAACTGTCTCTAAGAAGTCCACCAGGTTTAGGAGGCATGGTCCGGCCTTAACAATGCCAAACAGGGAGGGGTAAAAGGTTTGGAGGTACCCAATGTCTCTGTGACAGTGATCCATGGTATGCACCATAACCTTGCAGACCAGGCTAGTCAGGCCTATAGGGAAATAGGTGCCGTGGTCCGTTGTGGCACCACCTTTGTGGAGTGGGATAACTGTTGCTGTGCGCCATTCAGGGGGCACTATGCCCGATGTGAGGCTATTATTGAACATGGTGCATAGGTGGGGAGACAGTACTATCTGAAGTTCATGTAAAATGCAGCCTGGGATGTTGTCCGGTCCCATGGATGCTGTGATATTGCCTTTAGAGTGTGCACCTTTGAGAGGGATCTGGCAGGATGTTGCCAATATCAATTGTTTCTGTAATGTTCGTGCCTTTGTGCTGTAACTCAGAGCAGATCTGGTTGTTGTCATCAAGATATGTGACATAGCCATAGAGTGCTTTGTGGTTGTTTTTGGTATTAGTTGAGTTATAGTTTTCATAGCTAGCTTTGGAGGATCTTATAAGGGATCTCACCTTCTTACTGAGGCTGGCTAGGGATCTCCTCCATGCATGGTATTGTACTCTCGTTTGCAACAGTGTCTTCCTCCTGTAGTACAATATGTTTATGGCAGGAGACCACCAGATTGGTTTAGTTAATTAGGAGTATAGCATCCTGGTTCTGTTTGGGATAGCACAAGTCATGCACTCCTGTAAGAGCTTATAGAGTGCATTTGTGTAGGATTCAGCAGTTGTAACAGTACTGTCCATCTGCATGGGTGTCATGACATCCACCACATCTGTCTTAAGAAGCATGTAGTTGGCCTTGTAGACATGTTATACTGTGGTTCTCTTAATGGGGGGTAGGTGCGGGATGTGAATATCAATGGTGTTCAGCACATGGTCTGATTGGACCAATGAGGAGTTGGCTTCACACGTGGAGCACCAGTCACTCATGTTGGTAATGACTAGGTCTAGGATATTGTTGCCCCTGGTGGGTGTGTGGATATGTTGAGTCAGGGCATTGGTATTTATGAATTCCAGAAACCATTGAGCTAATGTGTTGGTACACGAGTAGTTTTCCCAGTTAATGGTGGGGTAGATTCAGTGAGACTTATGTGATGAGTGTGGTGCTGTGCAAATGTGTACCTTCTCCACATGACAGGGTCAGGCTCGGTTGGAGAGACTTTTACCTCCAGTTTGGCTAGATGAGTGCATCTCTCACAGGTTGTAGTGTTGGGTGGTAGGCAGAGAGGCTTGTCTGTGTACATGAGGCAATGTGTACATTGCCTCAAGATGTCCAGATTCATCAGATAGAAAGGTGAGCACTGGCAGTTGACTCTTGGACATGCCTGAATATTTGGCTAGATGAGTGCACCTCTCACAGGTTGTAGTGTTGGGTGGTAGGCAGAGAGGCTTGTCTGTGTACATGAGGCAATGTGTACATTGCCTCAAGATGTCCAGATTCATCAGATAGAAAGGTGAGCACTGGCAGTTGACTCTTGGACATGCCTGAATATAGAACTACATTCACCTAGATAAGTGAGGAAAGTGAGTACAAGAGCTACATTACTCTACACAAGTGAGAAAAGTATGTGCCAAACCTGTTCACCCTTACCTGTAGGTAATGACGAATATTGAGTGCTATAGTAATTATTAGCTTATGTAGTGCTTACAAGTCCTAAATAAGTGCTTAGCATGAATAAGCAATCCAGATAGGGTCTTGGATAATATAAACACATGACCCCCTCCCCCCAACAGGTACACAAACATATATCCATGTACACTACAAAGCCCCTGTACCCACAACTATGCAGGTACAAGCTGCACTCAGTCTGCATGGGACCGGCCCACATCACAGGTTGTATCATACAAATATGGCAAAACAAGATGCTCTCCATGTACACATCATGTAAAACATAGCTCCATGTCAGGTTGTGTACAGACTGAATGGTGCACACCAACAGCTATCACAACCCACAAAGGGGGAGACACCACTGATAATGGGCAGTACTTTGCTACTACCCTGTTGAGTCTGGTCTGGAAGGCCATGAACCTTGATCACTTTAGTGATGTCGGCAGTACAGATGTAGATGACAGTATGGTTGATGTCACACTGCATATCATAACCTTGCCAGGTCATAGGACATCATCACCCATACTGTGTACCACCTACACTCGGTATACTAGATGTACATTCCTATGTCACAGGAGTGTTTTGCAACAGGACTGCTGGCAGAACCAACACTACAGAAGGTGTCTGAATAATACGTGATCATCACACCAGTGGCAGTTACAGTATGTCAGGATTAATGAAGTTTATTCCCCCTCATTGTAGTCCATACCTCACAGACAAACAGATGGCATCTGCCTATTGAAGTATGCAAGTGACTATGACCTAGGAGCAATAGCTGACTCGCATTGTCACCCCTATGTTAATAACCCTGTACCCATGAACTACCACCTAGGCAGCGGTCAACATAATGGACACATGTGTGTGAGGGATGCAGCTGGGCAGTTGTCTTTCCTGTGATAGCTACGTCACCACACCTGTCAGATAGTCATATGTGGCAACCCTAATAATGATAGGGTGCCATTCATGAATATAGAGATCATTGTCCAGCCATACAGAACACTCAAGTGACCCATATCAGATCACATATTTCCTTTAAGGGGTATTGGCCATGTGCAGATGGCCACACCAGCCTTCCCATTCCCCATCTCCACTGTGTAGCATGATGCATACCCTGAATAAATCCATGTCCAACCCAGTGATGTTGGACATGCTACACGTACTCATCCTGATCTCGAACACATACCTCATGGACATCCACCTACCACATGCTGGACAGATCCTTGTCCCATACACTTGACATAGTCCTGAAATATACTATGCATTCCTGTCCGTCAAAGCTGCACATCACTCCCCTCTCAGACATGGTGTGATGATTGCATGGTAATGCATGGTATATGTATCATTAACCCTGTGGATCAGTAATGTGGCTCTGCTCCACCTGGCCCCACAGACCCACCTGTCAGCTACTGCCAGGTAATCTTTCATCCTAGATTCATACATGGCCCATGACATATAGCCCACTAGTTGACTTCGACTGTACATGCTATAGTTGATATCCATCCCTGAAAATACTATCTGGCTAGCCAGTGTCCCATGTGTATCACATGTGCAACACAGGTGATACATGGCAGGATGTTGAATCACTGTACAGTGCCATGTAGATGTATATGGCAGAACACCTACATGTAAAACCTTATGTGAGCATGTCTGCAGGGTCACAGGTCATGTCTGTTAAGGCAGTGTAAGTCCTTATATGTGACATATACACTGCATCAAGGTCGACTGCATTAATGTGGACCCATCCAGCCATGTGCTGATAGGTAGCAACACCAGTACAGGCAAACAGACATGCCCACATCAAGACAGCAACCACGTGGAGTATGAGCAATGTAATCAGGTGAGACACACACATATATGGTGATAATATCTACTCAACATTGAGTGTCACATGTGTGTGACACAAACACGTCAGTGTCATGTAGATTTGCAAATACAACTGTTTAAACTGAATTAGTGCGATACACATGTATGTTCAGCTGTAGCTCTGTATGTCTCTGTGAGTTACTGTGACCTGTCTCCATCATTATGTCTTCCAGGTATGCCGCGTGCAAGGCTTCCCCCTTTTACACGCTTGGAGGATGAGGCCCTCATCCCATACCTACTCGACAATCACGATATCCTGTTCAGCCATGTGCCACAGGATGCACAGCAGCGGGATGCCCTGTGGATGGAACTTTGCAAGAGGGTTAATGATGTGGGTGGCCACAACCGCACATACCAGCAGGTGCGCAGACACTGTACAGACCTCATTAGATGGGCGAAACAGTGTGCAAATGCAATCACCAGGAAACAAGGTGCAACAGGTGGTGGACCACCAACCCAGCCCCCACTCACATGTATCGAGGAGCTACTGGCCAACCTGGGGACACCTGCAGAACCACATCCACAAGCCTTAGCCAATATTGTGGAGATGGGTGTCTCTCAACCACTGAGCCTGGAGTTGCCTGGTAAGTCAGTACTGCACCTATAACAACTATATTCCATATAGTTGCGTGTCACTGTACAATATGTAATTTAATATCATATGCAAGGCATGTGTACACACATGCCACATACTATAGTATGCTACTCTGTGTATGCACACATGTGCATACACCGTAGTATAGTCTAATGTACTGGTGTATTTGTTATGCACATTGCACCCTGTAGCCTTTATAGAGGGGTGGATTATGCTCATACTGCTGTTACTCCTATTTAGGTACTTCTGGCATTCCGCTGTGACAGCAGCCCGTTGCAGGTGAGAGTGTTATTATTTATCAGGAACCGTAATGCACAAATCTATCTGCCATGTGGCAATTCACAACATGTACACATAAGGTATGATCCTGTCACAATATACAGGTCGGACCTGCAATGCATCACAATGACTACCCATGTGCAACACTTGCAAACTATGTGAATCGTCTCACCGACATGAATCCTCACAAACTTTATTGCCAGATGTGTTGACATATGTGCATACAATGGTGGAGGTGCTGTTCCCTTTAGGGACGTACTACAGATCTGATCTACACATGTGGTGAATACAAACAGTACTACACAGTGGGCTGGAGTATGGCCAGCACACAGGTTTCACCGGTGTGGATCATAGCCCTGCTATGAATGTCACACAATGTGATGTGCTATCTTGACATGTCCATAACATCTATTGGCCTGGCTGCTACACTGCCTACCTATCCTGAAAACATATCCCACATACCACCCTTTATCTGCATAACCCTGTTGTCAGTGGAACATATATGTCATATGGGACAACACAGACATGTGAAATAGATGCCCATCACAATAATTTGGACAACACATGTACACACATGGCCATGGAGGATGGCCAGAGACATGGAGCAACACACACAGTAGACGTGTTGTGCTTGTGTGTACACCCTGTCATACAATGGCTACACATGTTTCAACCATGGCCTTTATATAATGGTCATAATGTAGATGTGGAACACTACACATCCTACAGGCCTGTGCACATCTTGTGTAGCGTAACATCAATCCACCACATAAGATGTGTTGAACCTGTACAGTATCCACATCAGGCCACAGATACAATACATTCCCATTGCTGGTGTTGGACATAAATGCCATACTAGCTCCTCATGTTTGTGTGTGTGTGTGTGTGTGTGTGTGTGTGTGTGTGTGTGTGTGTGTGTGTGTGTGTGTGTGTGTGTGTGTGTGTGTGTGTGTGTGTGTGTATGTGTGTGGTACACAGATGTCATGTGGGACATGGTGTACCGATGTGTTCGCCATGTCTGGCCATAGTTGCCAGGCTGCAGCAATATGGTTGCAGATGTGCAGGGGTGTCATCCGTATACCCATCAGTGACTTGTGTCACAACATCCACATCATGGTTTAGTGTGTATAAACCTCAGTGACGTGGGTCCCATTCCACAGTATATATGTATTGTATCTGAACACAGTCATAGCTATGAACCCTGTCTGTAACTCACACTGTATAGCACTAGAGACGCCTCATGATTCCCTGCAATGGCCATGCACATCAGCTAAATTTGCAGTATATCTGTAGGGCAGACAGACAACACTGAATTGGTACACCATTGCCCCACTGTATATTTGACAGGACACCATTGTGTTAAACATGCATGTCATTGCACACGTCAGCAGATCACATGTCATACTACATGTGATTATCAAGGTCATATGCCACACATCAGGCAGGTGTACTGTTAACCTGTGCTGGTCCACATGGTGTAACACAGGGATGTATGCTAACCACTACTATGATTGTGTAATTTGCATACCGTCTGCTATGACACATGCATGCTGTTGTGTGCAACTTAGTGATGTATAACTACCACTATTATTGTCTGCGCTGTATGCCGTCTGCCGTATCACATGCATGTTGCATGCCTTCTGTCATATCACATGCGTGTGTGTCTGTGTGTGTATCTATTGTATAGATTGTAATGTACAGTTCTTGTCTGCCCTCACAGGTGATGTAGGTGCATTGCCCTCCTGCTGTACATCTGATGTTAGTGTCCCCACAGACTCTAGCAGTAATGATGAACACATGATTGGGGCACAGGCAGAGTTATCAGGGGCTAAAACTGTCATTGGTTGCCATTCCATCTATATCCACCTCATCCCCGCACACAGATCCCATACCTGCACATAGCCCGTCACCAGTGGCCATAGTGGAAGGACAGTTGGCACATGGTAGTTTGGAACAGGAAAGTATGGGGGCAATGCAAGGTGTGTCTGCACACCATGGTGTCATCCAAACTACTGGTGGTGCCCCACACAGGCACGTGGCCAGTGTTGCTCATAGGAGGACCTCTGGCCAACATGCTCCTGCATGACAGAGAGAAGCAGCTGGTCTCACCAGATGCATGTTTCAGGCTGTAATGGAGGCACAGGCATGTGCTGAATGGTGCAACAGAGAAGATCAGAGGCTACAGAGGGCTGCTGTTCATTCTTTAAACAACAGCATCCAGGTAATGGTAAATGCTCAACAGCAGATTGCTGATGCTTTGGATAGATGGTTGGGTGACATGGTTGGAGTCCTTGACCATGGCATGACAATCAGCGAGCGTGAGCTGTCTGTGTTGGAACATCTGGTAGGAGTGAGGTGTCGGGCACGTGGACATAGGCCTGCTACATCACCTGTGTCAGGTCTACGTGTACGAGCTACCTCACATGCCCACTCCCATAGTGGCGGTAGCAGCAGCAGTGCATCTGGTGCTGTGCTATCCACACCATGACACAGCAGGCCACATGCACATGGCCCGAGATGGTCCCAACAGGGACACGGTTCCAGTGGACAAGTGACATCAGATAGTACCCAATCTGCACCACTGTCTGGTAGTGCCCGTGCAACCCCTGGCAGGCACAGGTCACATGTCCATGGCTGGACACCGTGAACTGTAAAACCTCACCTGTACAGTCTGCAGCTGTCAATAATACCCCTGTGTAGGCCAGACAAATGGGAGAACTGTGTGCATACATACACGCACACACTGGACACATATGTAGGGAACCGCAACACACACATGCATAATAACCACACACACCCAATTAGATCAAAGGCCCAAACCCACATACATGATGTCATCCAATGGTGCAGCCTAGGCCTCTGGCAAACATTAACACCCTGTGCATATGATGATGCCTGTGCCGCATCCCTGACATCCACACCATCGGTGCAGGGACTTGCTCATATGGCCTGATGCACAGGGTGAACAGACTAGGATGATACATGTAGTTTACAAATGTTGAGGACTGTTGACAGGCAGCAGATATACCATGTCGTACAGGTGTACAATACTGTTAACAGTATGTGTCTTGTGTAACAACAGTGCAGCCTAGGCCTCCGGCAAACATTAACACCCTGTGCATATGATGATGCCTGTGCTGCATCCCTGACGTCCACACCGTCAGTGCAGGGACATGCTGATATGGTCTGATGCACAGGCTGAACAGACTAGAATGATATGTGTAGTTTACCAATGTTGAGGACTATTGACAGGCAGCAGATATACCATGTAGTAGAGGTGTACAATACTGTTAACAGTATGTGTCTTGTGTAACAACAGTGCTGCCTAGGCCTCTGGCAAACATTAACACCCTGTGCATATGATGATGCCTGTGTCGCATCCCTGACATCCACACTATCAGTGCAGGGACATGCTTATATGGTCTGATGCACAGGGTGAACAGACTAGAATGATATGTGTAGTTTACAAATGTTGAGGACTGTTGACAGGCAGCAGATATACCATGTAGTACAGGTGTACAATACTGTTAACAGTATGTGTCTTGTGTACCAACAGTAAATGCATGTTGGTCATGATGTTCTGCTGTCCTTCTTCAGGTCTAATTGCATGTGCCGGTGGATGTCAGTGTTTGCAGTTAAGTGTCCCATATGTCAATGTGGACTACTCACAGGTATGTATGAACATACCAACATGCACTGTGCAGCTCCCACATACCAGTGAGAATTTCCCACATTACAAACACGTCTACTGTTCCAAGAACATGACAACTGTGTATTAAGCTACTGTGGCCACAGACGTGACATCCATAAAGGGTGACATCACAGGTACAGTTACATGGAGTGGTGAGGTAAGACAGTGGTCTAGCTGATTACAAGGGTAGTGGCCAGTGGGAAGTGTGATGCCTCATTCGGAATCAGTAATACACGTTCCCATGACAGGATGCCAACACACAACTGCACCCACACACTCAGGTATTGACACACATGTATTCAGTGACACAGTAACACACACACACACACTCACGGCTTCACCGACACAGTAACACACACTCGCACACAGTTGCTACTGGTGGGATGAGGACCCCTGCCTATGTGCAAATCATCATTACAGTACTGTGCACCTACATGAAGCGCCATGGAGAATACACATGTACAGGTAGTCAGTACGGCCTAAGATCGGGGACATCAATATGGATAGTAGAATGCATCACCTGGATGGTGGGAGGGGTCTTATCAGTTCAGTATGGTAGCATACATCCTCATCTCAGGGACCAGTCAGCCCTACATACACACACTGTGGCATTCAGTAATTAATACATCTGTGTCATGCACATACAGATACCTCACATGTGTGAGATACACGCCCCTGCCTATGTCCTGCTTTCTGCATTGCAGTCTCTACAGATGTGTACACTAGTGTACAGGAGAGTGAGTAACAATTGAGATGTATTCCCCACAATCCGTGACATATATGGACACACACGCAACCACACATGCCAGTACTGTGAATCTCAGTCCTGCCTAGCTCATGTTATGTATGTCAGATGTACAGCAGTATTGCACGCATTACAAACTGTACTGACTCTTCCTGTGGCAACATTGCTGATATTTGCACTAGGGATGTCATATCTATTAACAGGTGTCAAGTGATTTACCTTCGCTGTCACCCTGACCGCTATCTAAGTTGTGTGTTATGTCCTTCAGTTAACGAAACCATTGCTTACTGGTTACACAAGGTATTGTAGGATCACTTGTGACACACCTGTGAGCTGTCCACAGCAAACATCCATCTGCAAAGATGCCCCACCACTTAGTTATTTCAACACATCTGTCCATACCTGTGGTACATCTTTCTGTACATTCAGCATATCACCATATACAGTTGGCAATGTTGAGGCTGCATTGCAGCTGCATGATGTACTAGGATACACACCACCTGCATACATCAGCAACTGCACACGCATGTTATCTGAACGCACAACACTATGTGTACAGGTGTGTAGGTCCTACAATTCTGACATTTGGTCATGTTTGTAGGCATTGCAATTGGTGGATATGTGTAATGACATACATGACACATGGACTGTTGTATGATATGATGGGTGACCAGTACAGAGGGGATGTTACCTCTGTCAACATTGATATCACACCTTATGTACTGTTAGCATTCAGCAGCCATGGACCTACATTCCATGTACATGTGTGTAATGGCTGTAGGCACCTGTTTGCACAAAGGACTACAACAGCTATGCTATTTACAGGTATGTTGTGTGTGGCATATACATACCAAGGGCAGGTACATGTATGTCATATCCATACATGATGGTGTGTACTGGTGTACAGCAACAGTCATCTGCTAATGGTGGAAAGTACCAATGGCCCCTGGTATGTGTACAGCTGACCTGGTCACAGACAGTGGTATCTGCATTGCATAACACATGATGCAACTGTGTCAGTACATGTGTACTCTCTACAGTTGATGTAGAGCTTAGTACAGAACACAGGCCAAGGGTCACATGGTGGTGTACTCTTCTATGTCATACAACATGTATGGTTGTGTGTTGGTGGTCCGAGGGCATGGAGGTGTCTGCAGTTTACATCCTAGAATGCAGCATGTGACACTGTGTCCTCCACGTGGCTCATCTGTGATGCCTTTTGTGGGGAGACCGGTCAGTACATGTGAGTGGCCTTTATGTATGTAGGTACACCACCTGGAGTGGTTCGTACCTGTGTTATGGCCCACATGTCTGGTTCTGAGGTATATGGTGGTAGTGCTATTGTCTACTACAGAGACATCAGCCAGGTGTTCCTCACTGCTCAGATGTCAGTACTCCCCATTGTTGGATCTACAGTGACCAGCTGTGAATATGGAAGCTACACATCTAGCACTGGTTAGCATAAGAAAAAATGCAGTTGTCCTGTAGGTGTATGGCAGTTAACCTGTGTTTAGGACATTTGCCTTGGAATGACACTGGGTGGGCAGATGTGACTTGGGTAATATCCACACTCCCTTATATCATGGATGCATGTGATATGTGACAAAGGCCTGCTTACTGTCAGCCATGTCATCCCAGAATGACAGCTGATGTTGTGTAAACGACCGGTGTCAAATATATGTAGAGCAGCATTCCCGCTAACAATGACAACTACTAAACCAGAGCCTATTACAATGTGTTCTTTACGTCTACCTGTAATAGCATGGCCACTGTGGCCCTCTGTGTTTAGCATCAGAGTGCATCCCAGTCAGCCCTGTGCTACTAGGAGTATGAGCATACCCAGTATATCCTTGTGTAGATGGACACATAGTAGTGCATTCCGACCAGCCCTGTGCTACTAAGTGTGTGAGCATGCCCAGTATATCCTTGTGTAGATGGACACATAGTGCATTCCGAACAGCCCTGTGCTACTGTGTGAGCATGCCCAGTGACACCTTGTGTCAGTTATGTGCCTCTGTGTATGGGCATGGCCATTGTAACCCTGTATAGTGGTAGTAGTCATCCATTCCACAGATGGGCATACTCTAGGTCAGGATTGATTCCTACTTTAAACACACAGGTTCACAGGTATGTACATCTTAACTGCCAGTATCCCTGTTGATGTCCACATTCCCAGATGGTCATAATGACAGCCTTGACATGTGTAGTCTGTGTGGCGCGATTCATAATATTGTAATAGTCATCTGTCAATAGGCAAAAGTTCCATACCCATCACTGATGTGTGTGTGTGTGTGTGTGTGTGTGTGTGTGTGTGTGTGTGTGTGTGTGTGTGTGTGTGTGTGTTTGTCTGTCCCCATTTGCCAATGGACTCTAAATTGCTTTTAGACTGCCCACACTCCATACATTTCTTATACCCACCATTAGCAAGGCCGATGATGTCACCCATCTACAAATACACCTCTGGGAGGGCTGTGTCCCAGTAATCCAGGTAGCATGTTCTGTAACTGCATAATGCTGTAGTGTAATAAAGTAGTTAGGTCAGTGTTCTAGTCCCACACTTGCCATGTGTGTGTTTGTGTGTGTGTGTGTGTGTGTGTGTGTGTGTGTGTGCGTGTGTCTCCGTTTGCCTGAGGACTGAGTAATACTTTTATACTGCTCACACTCCATACATTTCTTATACCCACTGTTAGCAAGGCCAATGTCACCCATCTACAAATACACCTCTGGGAGTGCTGTGTCCCAGTAATCTCTGTTGCGCGTTCTGTAACTGCGTAATGCTGTAGTGTAATAAAGTAGTTAGGTCGGTGTTCTAGTCCCACGCTCGCTGTGTGTATGTGTATGTGTCCCCATTTGCCTGAGGACTGAGTAATACTTTTATACTGCTCACACTCCATACATTTCTTAAACCAACCGTTAGCAAGGCCGATGATGTCACCCATCTACAAATACACCTCTGTGAGTGCTGTGTCCCAGTAATCTCAGTAGAGCGTTCTGTAACTGCGTAATGCTGTAGTGTAATAAGGTAGTTAGGGTGGTGTTCTAGTCCCACACTTGCCGTGTGTGTGTGTGTGTGTGTGTGTGTGTGTGTGTGTGTGTGTGTGTGTGTGTCCGTTTGCCTGAGGACTGAGTAATGCTTTTATACTGCTCACACTCCATACATTTCTTATACCCACCGTTAGCAAGGCCGATGATGTCACCCATCTACAAATACACCTCTGGGAGTGCTGTGTCCCAGTAATCTCGGTAGCGCATTCTGTAACTGCGTAATGCTGTAGTGTAATAAGGTAGTTAGGTTGGTGCTCTAGTCCCACACTCTGTGTGTGTGTGTGTGTGTGTGTGTGTGTGTGTGTGTGTGTATGTGTCTGTTTGCCTGAGGACTGAGTAATGCTTTTATACTGCTCACGCTCCATACATTTCTTATACCCACCGTTATCAAGGCCGATGATGGTACCCATCTACAAATACACCTCTGGGAGTGCTGTGTCCCAGTAATCTCGGTAGCGCATTCTGTAACTGCATAATGCTGTAGTGTAATAAAGTAGTTAGTTTGGTGTTCTAGTCCCACACTTGCCGTGTGTGTCCATTTGCCTGAGGACTGAGTAATGCTTTTATACTGCTCATGCTCCATACATTTCTTATACCCACCGTTATCAAGGCTGATGATGTCACCCATCTACAAATACACCTCTGGGAGTGCTGTGTCCCAGTAATCTTGGTAGTGCGTTCTGTAACTCCGTAATGCTGTAGTGTAGTAAAGTAGTTAGGTTGGTGTTCTAATCCCAGACATGCCAACTGTGTGTGTGTGTGTCTGCCTGCGTGAGGCAAGTACAGTGCTTTGTAGTATTCGCCATAGCACATGCTCTAAACACATGTTGCTGCAGTGTGATATGGTAGGGGTTTGTATACAGGACATGGCAAGTGTGTGTTTGTCTGTCAGAGCCTGTGTAGAGGTAGCCATGATTGTCTTACCATTGGACATGTTTGGGAGTGGGTTTTGTAGTTTTCCTATATAGTGTCCATCTTATGACACACTGGCCACCTCACGAGGAGTACAGCTGTCAGTCAGCCATGGCATTGTGTTGGCAAGCCATACCCATACATCTGGCAAAAGGGCTGGTGAACTAAGTATGCAGCCCTAATAGTACCTGGTTGTCAAGCACTTTCACATGCCCTAGCCCATAGAACCTCCAGATATCCCCTATGGTGCATGTGGTCCTGTGCATTACTGCGGTGTGGCAAACTAAGTAGTTACATTGCGTATTTGCTGCCCTGGCAAAGGTGTCAATGTGTGTCCATTAGAGTGTGGTTGTGGTGACAATGGCATCCGTTCACGTGGACTGACATGTGTGCCACACCTAATGTATGTCTACTATATCTGTTGCAGATGGCACTCACTCACATACACACATGTTCTTACAGCACTGCAACATGTCGCCTCTGTGGCACGTGAAGTAATGTCATGCACATGTAATAGTAATGAGTAGTCAGGGATTTGCCCCTGTACTATTCAACGTGTGGCAGATGATGCTTATGGTTAAGTCTCCAAGACCTTCCCTGGTGTACACTGCCTGTCCCGCACACACACTCTCTGGTGAGTGTGAAGGTGTACACCTGCACAGCAGCAGCATGTGTATTGTAACAGATGGAAATGGTCAGGTGATGGCCTCTGCACCTATTGCAGTCCTCCTATAGCTGATTGCATGTGGTACAGCTGTGATGGTGTTCCCATAGTCATCCGCATGATAAACACAGTACACTATCTAGGGAAACGTTATTATCTGGCCATGACAGTCGCTGTGAGTGCTACCTGGATATGGTGTTCTGACACGGCATTGCAGATGATATCTGGATGTACCTCAATCATTTTCCACAGTGAGAAATAGCCTAATGACAGGAGGGTGATGTGCCACACAACTACAGCATGTAAGTGTAGCTATGCTGCATTGAGACTACTGCCTGTTTAACATGTGTGTGGTAATGACTATTCTGCATGTTAAAATACAGACATGACAGTACTCTTTTCATGAGGGAACCCCATCTGTAGGGCCATCTGTGAATAGGTCAGTGTGTGCAACCATTTGCTTCCTGTGTTACACACTGAACACACTTCTGTGCACAGCAGAGGCATGGTGTGAGGATTGCAGACAGTACATAATGATAGGGATGTGTTACTGCCATTGCATCCCTGACTGGACATGTGTCCCATGAGACAGTGGTATGACTGACACTGTGTGGGATTCCCAGTGACAAGCCAATGATGGGCAACTGTTCATAGCTGCGGTCACACGTCTACTACACATTGTACAGTTGCCATGCGGTATATATGCATGTGTTGTGCTTCCTCTGCAAATGTATACCATCTGTTGTGTTGGGTTGCTGGTGATATCTATGCATACTGTCGTAGATAATCCTGTATGCTGTTGTCTATCACTAAGCCATATGTGGGTTTAAAACGCAACACCATAGGCTGAATGGATTGGTAGGTCCCGGCAGATCCTCCTATCCCACTTCAGCTTACCATGGCACCAGGCATTAGCATATCTGGGGCCCAGCCATTAACATCAACCTCTGTTGGCTCTGCACCATCTTCTGGTGGTACCACCACTGAGGATGGAGCATGTCCCCCTTGGGAGCGGGACCAGACAGGTATATATCTGCTGTCGTGTGGTCCCGGACATGTTGCGTAGGTGGCTCCCTAAGGGGTTACGAAGCCAGATACATCAGTTCATGGGTGGAGTGTCACATTTACAGGGTGATGCTGCCCCTCCTGGACAGCCCCCAGCACTGCCTACTTTGCAGCTGTGTAGGTGCAATGGCAGTTGCCCATGGCTGGAGACCTCCATCCCACTGTTCCCATGGGCTTTTGAATGCGAAGACCCATCCCCATCCAGGGTGTATCCCCCCACATGTGTCATATACCAACCCTGTATGTTGTCATTTCTGTGCTCCTACCTATCCTCCACGGCCATACCTACACTCCTTTCCCAACATCTGACCCTCACCTATGGACACATAAGGCCATTCGGCTCCTAGGACACCATCTGCCCTATACATAGATGCCCATTACATACACGTGCCCACTGGACACATGAAACCCTTGTAATATGCATCATAACATACTACTGTTATCCTCACCACTGTCCCTCAGGCGCACAGTCCTGGTATGCACATCACTCCTACATGGTCCAGGTACATGCGAGGAGGACGACCCCATTGTACACAAAACACTATCGGTCCCACTATGGTTAGCCCATTTACCTTTATCATGATGATGATGTTGCACACAGCACATTGCAGGAGTACTGTTCACACATAATGATTGGACAGGTACTGTTGTGTTAATGTACATTACATGCACAGAGTGATGTATAGGGCCAATGTACAACTATTTGCGTGCATGACTGATGCATGTCTGTCTGAGGGAGTCTTGTGATCACATAGAGCAACACCACTACATAATACAGGCATCGCTGGTGTTTCCCGTTTCATTCATTTGTAATGTTTTGTTGCCACATGGTATGTCCCTGATACATCTCTATATATGTATGTACCTATATGCTGGACATAAACACTCACATGTACACCTACATGATGGGATACATTCCTATACTGTTGAATAACTGCACTGTATGATATCCTCTGGTTACAGCTTCTTATGCTCGATTAGCCTCTGCATTGCTTAACCAATGTAATACTCACATACTGGTAGCGAAACACGCTTACACCAGCTCGATCCTGCACTTGCTATTGCACCGGCATTGGTGCTTGCATCTGTCACTCACACCCCTGGGTGTGAGTGAGGACCACAATATTACCTTGTGATGCCTACTACATCATACTAAATGACTCCAGTATCAGGATTGGCCACCCATTAGGCGACGGCATCGTGTTCGACTGTACGGAATCAGCAGCCTGTCCAGTGACGCAATCATATTTGTGTGTACCTCATACAATGTGCTCCCACCTTGTGATGCCTATTACATCGGAATACATGAATACAGTATCGGAAATGGCTGCCTATTAGGCAATGGCATGGCGTTCGACTGTTTGGAATCAGCTGCCTTTCTGGAGAATCATTCATATTTGTGTGTTCCTCTTAGGCATACCTTGTGATGCCTATCACATCGGACTACATGACTACAGTCATAGCCGGCCTTAGGCATAAGCCAACTAAGCGGCTGCCTAGGGCGCCGCTTTTATGGGGGCACTTTACCAGTATTTATTTGGTGTAGGTATACCAGGATGAGGGCACTGAGTGATGTGGTGGGGGGTGCCGTTGTGCCCTCTGACCAATTGACCTAAGGCCACTCCTGACTACAGTATCGGGAATGGCTGCCCACTAGGCGACCACATAGCATTCAACTGTACAGAATCAGCGGCCTGTCTGGTGAATCATTCATAATTGTGTGTTCCTCTTACAATCTGCTCCCACCTTGTAATGCCTATCACATCGGACTACATGACTACAGTATCGGGAATGGCTGCCCATTAGGTGACGGAATGGCATTCGACTGTATGGAATCAGCGGCCTGTCCAGTGAATTAATCATATTTTTATGTTCTGCATACACTCTGCTCCCATCTGGTTGATACATGGGAACCGAGACCCTGCTTTACAAATGAGTAGTTGGGTTGTTAAAGCCACATCCGTCGGACGGGTCATGCTACTGCATACCTATTATAGGTTTGCCACCTTCTCAATTGACTAAGGTAGGACTTTAGGGTTACCACCTATCCCACTTTGTGAGGGACACTGCGAAAATAATCAAGACATAGCACATGCCCAGATTACAGGACATTATTATATTCTACGTTTCATTAATAATTGCATACAACAGTTATTTTATATATGACACTTCTATATGTTATGTGAAGTAGCATAAGCAATTCAAATGCAACTAGATTAAGCTTTTATTTGTGCAAATAAGTGTAATCCTGTACTATGCACGGCTGTAGGTATGTTTAGTCCTGGAATGTCTGACATTTCTACAGAACATGTCCCACTCTGGCCATTTGGAAAGGTGGCAACCCTATAAGACCTGTATGTAGAGATGTCAGACTTTGCAGGGCAACACACCCACAGCCAGTAGAAAGGGGTGTACTTCACTGTTTTGCCTAAATAAAAGGTTACTCTTGTAGCATTATAGTTGCTTATACTGTTACCTATAACATTTAGGTGTTTCAGAGGAACATAATTGTTTATGCTACTACTACAGACAATATAGGTAGTCTTTGCCCTAAATCACAGGACATTTGCCTTAATTACAGTTATTATGCAGGACACAACTGCCCACAGGGGAGTGTCCCTCGCAAAGGTGGACAGGTGATAACCCCAAACCTATTATTCTATCAACTTTCTAAGGTAGTCGGCGGAACATGCATTTTCTCTCACTGTCAGACCTCTCATACAAATGGGGAAGAATAAACACTGAATCAGGGACACTGCATAATGACCTCAGGGACACATTTAGAAGGTTGGTGCTATTAACCTGACATATTGATGACACAGAGCACATATGTATTCATACACATTGTCTGAGGTGCATGCAGTTTATGACTCTTACATGTTGTCATTATTCATTATGTGCATTCCGCCACCTTTCCTCCTAATATCACTAGTTCTAGGATGGTTTAGTTGGGACTGTGTTAAGATTCTGATTCGTAATCACAGACATCCCTGGTAATCGGGGACAGTTCAATGATATGGTCCCTATGTATTCCCCCAATGGTTTACGGACTGTCCAGTAGATGTGCTCTTACAGTTTGGGAGGTATGGGTGTCTGCTATACCCACATCAGAATATTACTTACACCCACGGGGAGGTCCTAATACATGTCTGCCAGCCAACACCTGCATGCCTAGCCCCATAATCGCATACCCATAGTTCCCCTACCTGCCATTACTCTACAGCACTCATCCTTTCTGTGGGCGCAGGTGGACACAGATGAGATATGAACATACCCCTACACACTGCCCACTCTCCCCTTGTCGGGACACATGTCGTATGTTGTGTCAACGCATGTGTTATCAGGCTTGCACAACCTACTGTTCCATGTACAGCTACATCCTGGCTGTAACTGTGTTCCCCCATTAGTTGAAGGTACCAAATTTTTGGTGTCCCGCAAGGGACGTCACTGTCCATGTTTAAAGTGTAGACCTTGTAGATCTCTCCCACTGGTAGTTTCCTGCTGGTGGTCTGGGAAGCAGTGTTGTATTTACCTTTATTGCATGTCTGTATGTCTCACTGGCCTAGCTGGGGGGGTGGTGGTAAGAAGACGTTTGTTGAGTGCACCTCCCACCAACATATGCCCGGTCTAAACATGTTACCCGTAACTGCTATAACATAACCTAGGTATATACATGTGTATATTTACTGT